>NW_022107432.1:8188352-8215919 GCF_000313985.2 Echinops telfairi | reverse complement strand
AGTACTTGAGTGGAGGCCCAATGTCCTTCTGCTACCTTAATACTAAACCTATAAATATATGCACATAGATCTATTTCCCCATCTCCATATATAAATATATTTGCATATGTACATGTCTTTATCTAGACGTCTATAAATGCCCTTTGCCTCCCAGCTCTTTCCTCTATTTCCCCTTGGCTTTCCTCCTGTCCCACTATCATACTCAGTCCCCACCAGGGTTTCACATTTCTATTTCTGTTGACTATCTGTAAAGCTAGAATAATACATAGAGTATTGTCAGGACAAACGAGATAGTAAAAGTAAAATAGCATAGTAACTAGCAAATAATATGCATGAATCATGAGCTGTTACCAACTTATGAATAATCTTCAGACTAACACACAAACTCCTTTCTCCCCTTTGGCCAGCTTGCTTATAATGGTTGGTGAACAAACACGTTCAGTCATCACATGCTTTCAACCAACTGTTGGTTATGCTTGATTAGTGTTGCCATTATTGCCTCATGCCACTACTTGTGCAGTTACTTAACTATTTTATTTTTCACTTGAGAATGTATATGACATTCAGTAGGTATTTGGAAAATACAAGTTTTGTTAATATAGCTTAAAATAAATTTACAGAACCTGAAAATATGTCCCAACTGGGAACTATCCTTCTTCAGGATGGCTATGCTTAATTATTATTATTATTTTTGACCAATATGTAAGTATTTTCACTTTTTCCCCTTTATTTCTCCCCCTTTCTTACGTTGTTCTTTGGAAATGGGTCATAGAAGGATAGAGATGGAGTGGTGGTGGGCTGAACGAGTAATGCTTTGGTTTCTAGAATTATTTCAACCATGGTAGTGGTACTCAGAAGAGTTGATACCTTTGCATTGTGGTTTTGGCAAATAATATTCAATATATCTTGACAGCCAGAAGAGGGAACACATTTGTAAAAAAGGGAAGAGCCTTATGGAGATGGAGTGACAAAATTGAAGCAGCAATAGATGCAACTATAGGAATGATTGTGAGGATGGTACAGGATTGAGCAGTGTTTTGTTCTGGTGTACACAGGTTGCTAAGAGTCAGAACTCATTTGAAGGCACATAACATACATGAACATACTACAAAACCATAGAAATCCTTTTTAAACAAAGATACCAAAATATGAAGAAGCTGTTCCTCAAAAGATCCTCTATACAAGTCTATATGCCTCGAAGGCAATGGTGCCATGCTTCCATCTAACCATACCTGAATAATTATGCAACCTTTAGTTCACACCACATCCAAAATGAGAGTTTTGGCATCTTTGAAGGATTCAGATTGTGTTCCTTGTAAATGATCTTTGAGTTTTGAGAACCGAAAGAAGTCTGAAGGGTCCAGCACAGGGCTATGGAGTGGATGCAGAGATTCCCAAGACAGGAGCTGCCTTGCTACTCTTGGTGAATGAGCTCATGCATTGTTGCAATAGAAAAAAAATCTTCAGTGCAACTTCCCTGGCCTTTTTCTTACCAAAGTTGTTTTCAAAGTAGTAAAATGCCTTCCTAATAAGTCACCATGATAATTTTGTGTCTGGCATTTACATAATCTCCTGTCAACTTGAGTGAAGGGGTGGAGTCTAGCCTGTAAATCAGCTCTTAGCCAGTGGTGCCTCTGTGGGCATGGCTTTCTCCTAAGGATTTTGGGAACACCTGTCTTCCTCCCTGTAGGCAGGACACATTCTTATTCTACTTGACATTTCTTGTTGAGAAGCCACATGGAGCCACACTGATGGCAGTCAGAGCCCTGGAGATGCTTCCACTGCCACTGGACCCACAAGACTTTCCACCCACTGGCCTGTGATCTTCCTGCATTCAAAATCATTGCATGTGTTGTGAGTCTGAAGAGGAATTCATAGACTGGTATCAGATATATGGGCTAATATAGGACTTATGGATTTGATCTGGACTGGGCTGGGATGTCTTATTGTGTTAGGCAGAGTTCTCTAGAGAAACAAAACTAGGACATTTATGAATATAGATAGCTAGATAGATTTATACAGTACGAAGGAATATAACAGCTAATTAGTCCACACAGCAGTACAGAGGGCTCAGTTCAACTCACATCGTGGAACAGTTAATATACTGGAAGTCCTTCAACTCACAAGGGCTGCTGGGTCCAAGGTCAAGGAAGCAGACAGCTGAATGTTCCCTTAGGCAATGCAGGCATAATCTGCCCACAGGAAGCAAACAGCAGGGCGGGTCACTGACAGTTAATAGCTCAGGAGCTTAGAGAAGCAGGCCTGGATGGGATATTGAACTCAAGCAATGCAAGACCACAGGATGTACCAGCCTCAAGATCAAGTGATGTATACACCAGCAGCATGGCAAAGCAGGCCTTGAAGGAACCTCAAACTCTAGCAACAAGATCCATGGGTTGGCTTGTCCCACAAGTAGTATAGCTTACAAATTGAGAGAGAGAACTAGCTAAAGCAGTTTCATGCTTGTCCGATCACCAAAGAGCAAGAGAGCAAGGGGTGGACCTTTCTAAGCTGCAACCTGATTAAATCCACACACTTATTGATGCATAATTACTTCTTGATGTAAAGTTCTCTCTTACACCTATATGAGTGTCAATGAACTTGTTTGTCTGGTCCACCCGGACTGAAACAGTATCCTTTGACAAGACTATCAAGATTATGCTTTGGATACTTGGTCAGCTGACTTCTCTATTGACCTAACCTGCATTTGTTGTAGGTGCAACTATCTCTTGTGTGTCCCATGACATAAATTTCTTCCCTAACTTTTAAAATATTGATGTTGGTCTTTTCTTTCTTATTCATTATTTGTATTTTATCTTTATATTATTATTATTATATTCTGTCACTTTATTTCGATTTTGTTTTTTATTCTTTTTCTTGGGTTTCCCAGTTTGTGAAGAACAGAAGGAGTGGCTGCATAGAGCTAATAACTGATGTAAGGTTTATAGGGGACGAAAGGGGAGGATGTGGCAGATAGGGAGGGTGAGGGGATTTCAGGAGTAAACTGTGAAGGCAGGTGGGGGTGAGGGAGCACTAGAACTGATTGTGATTACACAACTCATTTTAAAGATGATTTAACCATGGCATTGGGAGGTGGGGTGAGGTGGGGGATGGATGCTCTAAAATCGCTCGTGTTGTAATGATTGTACAATTCTTCTTGGCATAATTGAATGACTGGACTATTGTATGATATGTGGATTAGGTGCCAATAAAAATATAAAAATAAAGTGAAAAAGAAAAGATTACTCTTTGGAGTAATCAAAACAGTTACCATAACCTTCTGAACTAACCTTCTTGCCTTATATTCAGTGGTCCAGCAGAACCCCCTGAAAGTAACTGTTTTGATTGCACCTTTTTTTTGAAGACACCCTAATGAAATGAGGACAAATATTACTGAAAGAAATAGTATGTATTCATCCACTGATTGCAAAGACATGTTTAAATACATTTTGTTTGGAATAGACTGCATATATGAACTGGAACCCCATAAGCAATACTTCTTGACTTACCCTTATGTATATTTTTATTCTTCTAATTTTTATAGAATGGTGTTCCTTTCAAGCAAGATTTCCTTTTTAGTAAGGGCTTTGTTCCTACAAACATGTTTGAGAACCAGGCTTCCATTAAATTTTTGTCCTCTGTGGAAATAGAGAAAAAGAAGTGCCTAATTAAGACTACCACTCAGAAATATGAGTCTCAGACTCTTTGGATTTGGACAAATGTAAAAATGAGTAGGCTTGCCAAAAGCAATGATTCTACATTGTTATTTTAATGCTAATTGGATGGTAGCTGGTCAACAGCTTTCTTTAATTTTGAAGTAAAAGAACAAATTTGAAATGACATCAAGTAAACAGTGAACAATTAGAACTGAAATTTTAAAATACCATTTGTCACATTCAAAGCATGAACAAAGGGATAAATTTAATATACATGTGACTGCTCCACTGAAACTAGAGAACATTGCTGAAAAAAATTAAAAACGCCTAAATAAATTAGAAATATATGATTACGGGTAAGAAGAGTCAACAATGGTCAGTTATCACCTCTTAACCAAATTGATTTATAAAGCCCTGCAAAGATAATCCAACATTATGGCAGACCTTCTTGCAGAAATTGTCAAACTTTTTAAAATGCATGTGTAAACATGTAAACATACAAAATCAATTTTAAGAATGATAAAAAGGACAAAACTGTAGGGCTTACACTACCTGATTTAAAGACTTACTATAAAGATATTAATCAGAACTGTATACTATTGGTATAGAGTAGACGTGGAGGTCAAACACACATGAACTTAATCATCGAAGGGACTTTTATAAACTATGATACCAGTAATTTTGTCCAGGTCTAAAGAATTGATGGTCCTGGGATTTTTACCATGATTATAGTCTTTTTACATGATGAACTGAAGAAAAAAGGGAAGTTCTTTAAATATTTCTTTTTTTTTAATAGATAAAGAAAGAGTACTCTAACACCAAACCAAAGTCCTTGCCATCAAGTGAATTCTGCATCGTAGGCGAGCAGAACTGCCCTGGTAGATTTCCAGGAGCAGAAAGCTTCAGTTCTCTCTCTTGGAGTGGCTGGTGGTTTTGAATGGCTAACCTTGCCATTAGCAGCCCCGTGCTTAATCCACTACACCACCAGGGCCCCTAAAAGAACTGGAAAGGAACCGAATCAGGACTTTAAGTGGATGTATAATGATTTCCCATAGGAACACATGCAACATTGCCCTTGTTGGTGCAAAGAATGAGTAAGAGCATAGTTGTGATGAAGTCCTTTCTGGTAAAGCTTTTTGGGCGTTTTTCTGCTAGCACTTTGGGTAACTTTCTCAAAATACTCTTAAAATAAGTGACTGTTATTATTTTTTTGCCCAACAGAAAGTCAACAAGGAAAAATACCTTCAGCACCCCCCAAAATGATTGCCACGACCTTAGCTTCTGACTGGTTCACTTTTGCTTTGACAAGGCCAATTCTAACTCTTGGTAGTCATTGTTATGATTGTGCTTTGTCTTCAAGATCATGCTGGGAAATCCTTGTTTCATCTTCTGTTCTTCAAAGAAATGCTCAGGATCCTGATGCCATTTGTTTAAAATGTCCATAGGAAGCCCTGTACTTGTCCTCAGGTAATCGGAAACCTACTGAGCAGATTAGCCTCACCTTAGTTTTTCTGTCCGAATTGTCGATGCTGAACAATTGAGATGCCTGTAGCATCCCTGCAGCCTTCTGCTGTTTGTCATCCATCCTCTTCAGCTAGGGCGAGGACAAGGTTCATTTCCCCACCTCACAGTGACGTATACCTTTCTCTACCATATCTTCCATATCGGCTGGTCCCATCGTAAAACCAGTCTTGGCATTTGTAAACTGCTGATTTCTCTGTGGCAGGGCCCCCACAGACTTTTGTAGCAAATCTATTTCTGCATTCTCCCATCCAAGGTTCACTGTAAATTTGATGCTTGTTCTTGCTTCAGTATTAGTACTCTTCATTTTGTTCTGATAAGGACTCTTTTCAAATGGATGTCATAATCCTTTGTAGTGTCTCAAACTAGAACTGTTCTATCATAATAAGCAAGAGGGGATTTATTTTGGTGCATAAATATTTTGAAATCCATGTATTCATAATTTGCATTTCCATGAACCTTTTAAAAGCTTTGTAAATTGCTGTACATCTTTATAAGTGGACAACTGTAATGGAACGAGTGACTGATACAACACACAAACCTTTGAAATGGCTGTATGCTGAGAACACACAAACCTCTGAAATGCATGTATGCTGAGAACACACAAACATCTGAAATGGCTGTATGCTGAATGAAAAGTAAAATAAAGAGCAAGTGCTCTGAGCCCATTTCATGAAGTCCATCATACTTTTAATGATGCACTTCTGATTTTAGCATGAAGTTGTCACACATGGTGGTTCTTATGTATACCTTTCTCTACCATATCTTGTTCTGTGAAGTCTTCTAGATGCTTAGGAAAGTATTCTGGCAATATGTATCCTAAATATATTTCAAATAACATCTGCAATCTGTTGCATATCTCGTGTGTGCAAAGAATTATCCAAGGTGCTTTAGATAAGCCTCTCTTTTTAATACTCAGTACAACAATGCAAGGAACTACTCAAAAAGCTGTTTGGATGGCTGACAGCACCTCCCTCATGTTTTTTTCACCTCTTCTAAGTGGTAAAATCATTGTCCTTTCATGTCTCTGCATTCACAGAAACAATTAGAAGCTGCACAGAGCAAGGTCAGGGGAGTCAGGAGCCTGGGGCAAGAGAGGTATGCTGTTTATTGCCAAAAACTGGCCCACTGAGATGGCTATGTGAGCAGTTGCATTGTCATGATGGCAAAACCAGTCCCCCATCTGCCAGAAATCAAGCCTTTTTTGTCACACACCGTTATGCTATCTTTTCAAAACCTCTCAATAGAAAGTTTGATTAACAGTCTGACCTGGTGGAATGAACTCCAAATGTGCTAGAAGTCGACATTTTCATCCATTCAGGAAGTTGACAGATGTCCAGAACGAGTTTTGTCATCATCATTTTACCTTTTTTTGAAATGAGAAAACCACTTGTGCACTTGAGTTTTTCTCATAGTGCTGTACTTGTAAACTGTGTTCCACATAATAACTCTGTGGCATTTTTCTTGAGCAGGAAACAAAATTTCACAGCTGCACACTGTTCTCTTAAATCGGCCATAAAAAAAAAGAAGGTTGAGCGAAAAGGCTTTTATGAAAAAATTCACTGTCACCAGAGAGAACCTTCCCAGGTGATGCTACTGGGTGCACTAACAAAGAGCAAGTTGCTGGATGCTTGCCTAGCAGGAAAAAATGCATACTATAAAAGCTCTGCCCTGTGAAGGGAATGTGGGGTAGAAGGGGGGAACCAATTACAAGAATCTAGCTAGCAGCGTGGCAGGTTGAATCCACCCAGGGTTGTACCAGAAGAAAGGCCTGGTAATCTACTTCGGAAAGATCGATGCCATTAAAAACCTTAAGTATCAAAGTCCTTTTGAAACACAGCGTCACTATGAGTCAGAATTACTGTGACTGTAACTGGATGGCATGTGGAATGTCTCAGTAATTAGAAATTAAGTAAATAATGATCCATCAATGTAGTGAAATCTTGTGTCGTTAGCAAGAGTGAAAATTATGAGGCATTTCTTGAATCTTTGAAAATGAAATGGAAAACAGCAAAATATGAATTGATATAATTATAGTAGTAGAAAATGTATGGACAGAAAAATAAATAAATAAAAGATAACATTCTTATAGTAGAATTATGATGAACTGTATTGCAATTTTCCATTAGTGTTAGTTTTTATAAATAAGCAGGAAATAAAAATATTTTTGGAAGTAGGAACTTGAATTTCTGGAATTCTCAAGCAGTATTTTTATTTCTTAAAAGGTGTAAGCATTATCCTTTGAGGTGGGTCTGTCCAGACCACAATGGGAGCAAACTAAGAGTGGGGGGCGGGGGGGGGGGGGGGGGGGGGGGGGGGGGAGAGAAAGAAAACACCAAGCCCAGGGATGACAGTTCTACTCAGAGCAGCCAATGCACAGAGGACCTTAGGGCTGGCCCTACCATGAGACAGGACATTCCCTCACTGACCCATAGCTCTACAGGGAACAGCACTGGAAATACTACGTGGAAAGTGTGCCAGGTCTGCCCCATGCACAGGGAGTGCAATAGGGCAGCAAGGAGAGAAAACTGACCAAGTCCCTGAGGAATCCTGAAAATAGACTTCTGACTTGGGGGACACGGCTTGGCACCTCATCAGACTTGATCTGAAAACATACATAAGGGTCAGCAGACAGACCTGGAACCATCCATTGGTTTTTTTTTCTTGTTTTGCTTTTGTTTTATATGTGTCGATCTACATAAGATAGGCAGGACGAACAATCATGAGGAGAAAACAATGGGAACAGTGGTTCCAGCAGGACATGGGAGAGGAGGGGGTGTAAGGGAGTGGGGAGCCAACAAACTCAGGGATAAGGGAACAACAAGAGATCTAAAATTGATGGCGAGAAGGTTGTATACTGCCTGGTGGCGTTTGATCAAGTGCAAAGTATCTGAGAGGAATTACTGAGAGCCAAATGGAGGAGGAGCATGATAGTGGGACAGGAGGAAGGTGAAAGGAAATAAATAGGAGGCAAAAGCTATTTATAGAGGCATATCTAATGGCATGTATATATGTAAATATACTAATTTATAACAAAAGGGATAGAGACCAATGTACTTATATTTATATGTTGAGTATTAAGATAGCAAATAGACTTTGGACCTCTACTCAAGGCCTCCCTTAGCGCAACAACACTTTGTTCTAATAGCCTGGCACTCTTTGATTCTCACCTTCCTGGCGATCCTGAAGACAAAATGGGTGTATAAGCAAATGTGGTGAAGAGAGCGGATGGTGCCTGGCTATCAAAAGATATAGCGACTGTGGTCTTAAAGGCTTGAAGTTAAACAAGCAGCCATCTAGCAAGGAAGCAATAAAGCCCACATGGATGAAGCACACCAACTTCCTGTGTGATCATGAGATGTCGAAAGGATCGGGTATCAGGTATCAAAAGATCCAAAACAACTATATTGATGTGAATGAGAGGGTTTGGATTGTAGACTCAAAGCCCATCTGTAGACAGTTGAATATCCCCCCACAGAAATGTTGTAAGGAAGGGATAATTCAACCAAGGTGCAGTATAGCACGGACGAAACACACATTATTCCTCTAGTTTCTGAATGCTTCCTTCCCCCGACTACCATGACCCAGTTCTATGTTACAAATCTGGCTAGACTGGAGAACACATATCGGTACAGATGAGAGCTCTTGACACATGGGATTCAGACAGATAAACCCCTCAGGAACAGTAGTGGGAATAGCAATATCATGAGGGTATGGGGAGAGGGAAGGAGAAAGAGGGAACTCATCACAAGATTGTATATATAGCCCCTCGCCCCCAAAAGGGGACGGATAACAGAAATGTAGGTGAAGGGAGACAATGGACAGTGTAGGATACTAATTAGTAATAATTGATTACTATTATTACTGTAGGGGAGGGATGGGAAAAAAGAGGAGCTTATACCAAGGGCTCAAATAGAAAGAAAATGTTTTGGAAATGATGATGGCAACATATGTACAAATATGCTTGAGACAATTGATGTGTGGAATGTTGTAAGAGCTGTAAGAGCGCCCAATAAAACGATAAAAAAAAAAGACAACCTGTACTTGGTGCTTTGTAACTTTTAAAATTTGTTTGCTTTTTAAAAGAAGGGTTGCTGCCTTAGTTTGAGGCCCTTCATGTACCTTATCAGTGATAGTGAACATTTTAGGACAAGTACCAGGCAATTGTTAGATCCCCAGTCACAGCAGCAGAAAGAGCTTGTAGTGTATACAGGAGAGCTACTCGGTGTGTGTGTGTGACACACATGAGATTACCTAGTCTTGTAAAGATTTACAGGACACAACACACACACACACACATACACACACACACACACACACACACACACACACACACGAGACAGATACCCAATTCTCTGCCTCCCTATCAGAGAATTCTCTCAGACCAAAGCCTTAGTTTAGGCAACTTATAAAAGCAGATCCGTCCACCCAGGGCTACCCATTAACTGTTCTCCTCAGCCGTGGAAAAGAAAAGAATGGGAAATGTGGTAGGTGCTTTGACTGTATAATTGGTGTCTGTGGTAGTGGTGGTGGGAGGTAGTTGTAGGCAATTATATACTCATACTCTCATTTGATAATTTATCTATGTTTATCAAAAATGCCTTTCTTTAACATAGTGCTAGACAAATAATTCATGTACTTGATTCATGACTTCAGAACGTGGGTTAAATTAAGAAGTCCAGGACTTGGCTGCTAACTAAAAGGATAGCAGTTTGAACTCACCAGTGGCTCTTTGGGGAAACAGACCCAGCAATCACTACAGCCCAGAAAGTCCTCTGGGGGCAGGTCTTTTGCTCCCTGAATGACACCTGAGTCAGAATAACTTGATGGCACACAAAAGCAACAGTGCTCTTATAGTAATCAAATCATTGTAACTACTTTTATTATATAATTGAGACAAATATTGAAAAGTATAAAGAAGAAAAAAATATATCTGTAATTTCTTTGCCCACCATTAGACTGATTTTGGCACAGGACTGTCTAGACTTTTTGTTATTTATACACAAAAATAAACGTGAAATCTCTTAAAGATTTATCCCATATACATTGTGTTAATTTACTTTACTAAAGTAATACTTTGTTAAAGAATTAATATTCTTTAGCAATATCTTGTAGATATTTTTCCCAACAATACTTACATGCTGTTAGATGTCATCACGTCAGTTCTGACTGTAGCAGCCCTGTGTACAACAGAAGAAAACACTGCCTGATGCAGGGCTTTCCTTTTTGAGGGGGAGGGGGCTTCAAGGCCTAGAAGTGGAATTGCTGGATCATATGGGCAGATATTTTTAGTTTTTATAAGAAGTTGTGAGATCCCTTTCCAAAGTGGCTGTGTCTCATTTATATCACTACCAATGATTTATAAAGTTCTGGGTCCTCTATACTTTAGAAAATATATTTTTTCTCTCTTTTCAGTTTAACACATGTAACGTTTTATTGGCAGTTAGTGGTAATTCATTGTGGTTTCCAGTGTAGTCTTAATTGCATTTCCCTTATAGCTAAGTAGGTTGAACTTCTTGTTATATATTTATTGACCATTTGAATTTTCTTATTTGTAAACTGTCTTTGGCTCATTTTTCGACTTGATAGTTGTTTTGGCTATTTTTGGTCTAGTGCACAGCTATATGCATTTTAGAATCATCTTGTAAATGCACATACACATAAGATGTTGTGCTTTTGTTTGGGATTGTATTGAATCTACAGATCAATTTGCGGAGAAATGGTACATTTATAATATTATACCTTCTGGTGGTTGGTTATAGGAAATCTGTTACTTGGATCTTCTCCAGTTTCTCTCTGGAAGGTTGATTTATCTTTATGGAGACATTGCACATCTTTTATTATGTTGTTGTTTTTTCTAGATACTTGACAGTTTGATCCTGTTGTAAATAATGTTGTCAGGTGCTATTGAGTAAGCCTTAGTGACCCCAGGGTAAGTGTTAGGCTGCTAACTGTGAGGTGGTTAGTTCAAATCTACCAGCTGCTTTGTGGGAGAAAGATGGAGCTGTTTGCTCCTATAAATATTTATAGTGTTAGAAGCCTTATATAGGGTGGCTATAATTTAGAGTTGACTCGACAACAATGGGTTCAGTTTGCTTGTGATAGTTTTTTGGGGGGTGGTAAGTAATGGTTTAAAAGAATTTCATTATTGAACATTGTTGCTTGCAGATAGAGATACAATATTGTTTTCTCTATACCATATTTTACATTTTATTTTGAAACTGTCATTATTGCGAATATATCTGTGGATTCTTCTGGATTTTGTAAGTATACTAAACATATATTTGTGAATATTAACAGCTGTTTCTTTTTCATTATATATACTTTATTATTTGCTCTTATTTTCGTTCAGGGTGTCTTGTTTTCAGTGTGTTTTTTGTCGACCTTTTGCTGGATACTGTATGTGGAAAGTTATGTGGAGATTTGAATGTATTAGGGCCTAGGAGGGTTATATCTTTGTCTGGCATAGTTTTCATTGGTTTCTTCCATGGATCTGGGAGCACTGCTATTCTAGGGTCATTTTAATTCAAATATAGGAGCCGAGTTCCATGGCCCAGTACATAGTGGAAAACTGGGTGACATAGCCATCATACACTGATAAACTATTGATCGAGTCCCTCCCACCTAAGTAAGTCTTCAGTGTCTTAGATGAAAATGGGGAATGAATGTCTACTCTTTACCTGTTTCTTTGAAGCTGCTTTCCCAGAATTAACAAATATAAAAGTGCACTTTACATGTCAGCAATTTCTGGTTGATGTTTTGACTTATTAGCCGGTGATTTGGTTTAAATTATGTGGTCCCCTGTTACTGGAACCTAAGGTTCCCTGGTAGTAAATTCCCTGGCAGACTGTTCTCTGAAGATTACAGTTTGGGATGGAGATTTCTAAGGCACCAGGAGTCAGAAACTCAAGAGATAAGGACCTTCTCCAGGACCCAACAGAAAGGGAGAGTGAGAGGGACAGAAGGGGACTGGGGTGGGGGTGAGAGAGGATAAGGGAGAGAGGGTGAGGGAAGGGACAACTGGAAAGAGGGAGTAGGGGGAGAGAGGAAAATAGGGTTGGGACAGTGAGCCTTCCCCTAGAGCAGTTGAATTCAGACTAATACCCTCCTAGATTATGAGGGTAAATTGATCTTTGTTGGTTCAAAGCCGTCCACTTGTGGTGTTTCTGTATTAACTAACAGCACTATATAATTAAGACAGATGGCAAACACATTTGAGTTAAGAGGCAGGCGAAAATAATTTGAGCTGGAGTGTGACGTCCCCATCTCTGTTATAACAAGGATTGTACTAGGTGCTGGGTGCACAATAAAGGAAAAGACAATGTTATTCCCATCCCCCAGCAACTTGCCGTCTGTTTCTGAACTGGCAGAATGTAATAATAACAATAATCATAATAATAAAAAACAAAAATTATCAGCTAAATCTAAACATGTGAGATTACGATGCATGTAGAAAGCAGGGAGGGGTATGGCAAGAGTGAAGAAAGGAATGCGGAAGGAGAGGAGCTTTTTTGTTCACCTACTCTGTGCTATATAATTGATATGCATGATACTCTGTGCTATATAATTGATATGCATGATACTCTGTGCTATATAATTGATATGCATGATACTCTGTGCTATATAATTGATATGATAGGCTTCAAAAAGTTCATGCAAAAATTAATTTAAAAATAATGGAATCTTTTCCTGAACTTTTGCAGCCCCTTTATATTCCCTTTATCTGTAGAACAACACTGCAAATTTATTGCTACTATTATGCTCTTTTTCTGTTGAGGACACTAAGTCTTAAAAAACGTCAAAGAACTTACCCCAAACATTTGCCTATTGAATGCTAGAGCTGGAACTTCAATTGGAGGCTACCAGGACGCCAAGGTTCTCACACAGCTCCGAGCAAGAACAGGAGAGCGTTCCTTCACAAGACTGATGGGAGCAGAAAACTTTTGCTGACCTCTCATTGAGCACAGATGTGTGATGATAGAAACCTAAGACTCATATAGTTCTTCTACATTACATTTTTATTGCTGTGTAACAAATTGCTATAAATGCAATGACTTAAAACAGCATGCATTTATTATCCCAGGTTCCCTGACAGAGGAAATTTCTGTTTGCTAAAGCCAACCACTTCCCCTGTTTCTGTTATACCAACCCGAGAGAACTGACAAAAATAGTACTACATTATTATCTTAATTGACAATTTATTATTATGTTGATGAACGTTGGTTTTTGTGGTTTACCACTTTGGGGTTACTAACACTTACAGACTACTATCTAGAAGTTAAAAAAGAATACCTGTCTATTAGATGTTGCAAATATCCCCTTCATTTTATCATCCGGGCTCTTCAGGAAAGCGTTTTATTGAAACTGAATGAGGATTTTAATTTCTTAAGCAGTAAAATTTGTTTCCTTTTAGATAAGTGACGAAAAGAAGAATCTGCAAGAAAAGATCATTGCTTCATCGCCAAGTTCAAATGGGACTCAGTGGGAGTTGGAGGCAGTTTATAAGGTGTGTAAGCTCGAAATACTTTCCAGTTTTGTTCATTGTTTTACAGTGACCTTTATATCCATAGGGCCTCCCTATCACCAGGGTAGGCTGCTTTCCTGCACAGTCACCTTCCCGCCACGGCTCCTCGTGTTCTGAGCCCTGCTGCTCTACTCCTGCTGGAGGCCATTTTCTTAAAGAAAGCCCCTCCCCACAGCACTTGGCTTCTATACCCTGCAAAGGCTGCTGCTGCCACAGATAATCTTGCCACTCACTTGACTTCTGTGCTGGATTATTACATTGAAGGCAAAGCCTTTTTGCAGCTCTTGGCCTCTGATATCATGCTGTGGGCCACTCTCCCCCATGGACTCCCTTTCATTGCACTTGGGCGCTAACACTATGCTAGCTTGATCTTCCCTGAGGATGCCTTTTTTCTTTTTAACAGTCTTATTGGCACACAGTCCATACATCATACGGTTTACTAGTTCAATCATTCCTTTCTGAATCATTTCTATTTTCAGGACCCTGCACTTGGGCCACCTCCATCTTCCCCTGTACTCCCAGAGCGGACAACCTACTTTGCTTGAACTCACTGCATGACTTTCCGACTAATTTCAGACGTAGAAGGAGGGGGGAGAGCTGAAGTTCATATTAATATTTGAGAGTTGCAGTCCTGCAACCCCTCACTTTCTTTCTGGGGGAAAAATGCTGTTTATTATTAGTGAGTGCCAGTAATTTAAAATTCTGCCTCAACCTTTCCTGTCCATTTCTGCTTCCCTATTTCGGCCAGTTGGGGCATCATTCAGTAAGCCTTCCAGGCTTAGAGTGGGAGAATCAATATTCATTCCTCCCACACCACACGTTTCCTGTCATACAGCCTTCACATCTCTTGCTTCTGCTTGGGCATTTTATCTCCACTGTGACTACCCTAAAAGGCTGTTACGTTAGAACTGAAGAACCCCCAGAGTTATTTAGCTCATCTTTCTCTCCTCCCTCAGTTTTACAGATCTAGCCACTAAAGTTTAGAGGAGCTCATTAAATTTGCCAAAATCACAGGCCCAGTTAGCAATAGAGCTTCAAATAGAATCCCCATCCCCAGACTTTTACCCATCGCTGTCTGTTTGCTTTTTCTTCTTGGCTTGGGTTATTGCAGCCAATCCTCTTACCTGCTGCCCTAATATGCCCTATGGGAGTCTACTCACATGGTGTAGTATCACAGACAGTTCAGTCCTGTCCAACTGTGTGACTTTCCATGTGCTTCTGTCTTATTTTCTCAACTAAGTGATGAACTAACTGCCTGTATCCAAGGACTGTGTTAAAATAATAGAAACAGCAAATTAATCCAAATCAGCTGGTTAAAAACATGATCTGTTCATAGGGTAAGGTAACATGTCGTTTGACATACAGAAGAATTGTAAGCATTTGGACTCAGTTCTTCCCTAAAATATGGATTAATAGGGCAATTGGAGTTAGGCTTTTTTTTTTTTTTTTAATATTGGAGAGTGAAAAGGATTTTTTCAGTTTACTTGGAGCATGAAGTCAAGGTCCTCCTTGGCCAAGTTACATTCTGCTATATATGGCTTATCTCAGAATTTTTAGATAGATTATGGGACACTAAAAGATATAAATCTAAAGCTCACTGCTATCAATTTGACTTCACCTCTTAGCAACGTGAGTGGACAGACTAGAACTGCTTCCTAGGGTTTCTGAGACTGAATCTTTACTGGAGCAGACAGGTTCATCTTTTTCCATAAAGCAGCTGGTGGGTTCAAACTGCTGACCTTGTGTTAACAGTCTGTTACTTAACTCGATGTACCTCCAGGGTTCCTTAATAAAAGATAAATGTAGTATAGTATTGATATTCTTCTAAGTATTTACTGGCAAATGCTTATTTTAATGTCAAAACCCAACACTTACTATTTCCTTTTTTCAGTTTTGAGATTAACTTTCCCAATATGTTTTTCTTTCCTTTTCTTACAATCCATACATACATCAATTTGGGAAAGCACATTCGTACATTCATTGCCCTCATCATTCTCAAAATATTTGCTCTCCATGTAAGCCCCTGGCATCCACTCCTCATTTTTTCCCCTCCCTCCCCACTCCCCTCTCCCTCATGAACCTTTGATAATTTATAAATTATTATTTTGTCATATCTTGCACTGTCTGATGCCCAATATGTTTTTCTAGAGAAAGAATTGAATCATAGGTGAAGAAATTTAGGATTACTTTGCTTACTAGTAATTTCCACATTGAACTAGTTAACATTAACATTGGGATTCTATTTGGTGGAGATTATAATGTGAATGTCATTTGAGGTGAATATAATGTGCTTAAAAACCCAAACTTACTTCCTCGAAGTTTATTTTGACTCAGAGTGGTCCTACAGGACAGAGCAGACTTGCCCCATAGCGTTTCCAAGGCTATAGCCTTTAGGTAAGTGAACTCCCAAACTTTCTTCCATTGAGTAGCTAGCTAGAGGGTTTGAACCACTGACTTTTCCGTTAGCAACTGGGGGCTTACCCACTGTACTTCTAGGGAGCAGTAATGTGCGTGTGCACTACTACTACTACTCATGACTGTTGAGTCACTGCTGAGTCATAGCGACCTGTGGGGCCGGGTAGACCAGCCCCTGTGAGTTTCCAAGACTAATTCTTTATAGGAGTAGAAAACCCCGTCATTCTCCCAATAATGTGCTCAGACGTTCCTAAATTTAAATCTTGGGGATTATAATGTATAAACCCATATGTTAATAATAAGAATAAAGCAATCTAACTGGTATATCATCAGCATCATCTATTCTGAAATGAACCATTTGAACTCCCATTTCCTTCCTAATGCTGAATGTTTTGTTTTAAGGCCTATACATTGATCTTTCGGTTTTTCTTTTGGGTCTCCTTAGACTAATGCATGTCTGACAGGAACAATTCTGTGTAGTCTTACTGCACGTAAAGACTGCAGAGATTTTTTTCATGGCTACTGTTGGCTGACTTTCCCCATTTCATTCTGGATTCAGATCCCCTTTGCTGATGCTCTAGATCTGTTTCGAGGAAGAAAAGTCTATTTGGAAGATGGCTTTGCATATGTGCCACTTAAGGACATTGTGGTGATCATCCTGAATGAATTTAGAGCCAAACTATCCAAGGCCTTGGCAGTAAGTTTTCACTTTATCATTTGACTCGTTCACATTTTTTAACAATATGCCCTTGGTCTGTGTTCTTCAGAGAATAAGTTAACTTTCATAATGATATTTTGATTGCTTTTGGTGCTCTACTGGCAATTCTCTTGATTTTTTTGTATTGCAAAGCCTAAATAAAATTTTAATGAATTTTAGTTTGTTTTATGAATTTCCATGGAAAATAACTTTAGTTTTAAATTTTTCTTAGGTATTGTAATATACATGAAGTATATTTGCTACTCAGTTTGTCTTTGTAATAAACCACTAGAAAAGAAAATGTCTTTGTTTTTGCAGAAAAAGGTTCTGTAATGTTTTTATATATTGTTTTTAAAGGTTTGTAACTTTCTAGATAGAAGACAGGATCTCTCTACAGATAATGAGAAAAGACAAGACTCCTATTTGTTTTTCTTGCCCAAACATGTTTTAAAATAATTTTGAAATAATCAAAAACTGAGAAAAAATTGGAAGTTTTAAAAAAAGCAAACAACTTTTTCCCTAAGCCATTTGTGAATAAGGTGCCATCCTAGTTCCTCATTACCCCCACGTTCAAAGAGAAGTCAAAAAAGATTGCTACCAGGGGCTTCTAGTTCATATCTTCATGGGTCTATTTATTTATTTTAAAAAGTTCATGTCTTCATGGGCCTATTTATTTTAAAAAGGATGTAAACATGTCTTGATCTGTTGCTGGCTACAGGAAAATGTCTGTGAAGTGTGTATGCTTGTCTCAGTTCTGGTGCAGTGTCTTCAGAAAAAAAACTAGTAATTTTTGTCCCCTGGACAAAAATAATTTTGAGGTCAAGCCTAATATTAAATTAAAAAACAAAACAAAACTCAAGAAGACATTGGCCCAAATCATTGAAGCTTTGCCACAATGCTATCCCATTTAAAACAACAGCTTTTAGATGGAACAAGCATTGTAAGGATGGCTGAGAAGACCTCAAAGATGAACTCAGAGAAGGAAGACCATTGTCCTTAATGAAAAACTTCTTGCTGAAATCCAGAAACTGATGGAAGAAGGCCTTAGACTTACCACGAATACAGCAGCAACTGAAGCTGGAGATGCCCAGTGGCTCGACATTTTTAGTTTTAAGTGAGCAGCTAAACCTCTGTAAGCTTTCAGCTCTATGGGTGCCGAAAGTGTTGCATGATGAGGAGCCAGCTTAGAGAAGGGATCTTTCCATCAATGTTTTAAGCAACATCAAAACTAATGATGACGACAATTTTATGGAACAAATAGTAACTGAGAACACTGATTGGATTTACTAATCTGGCTTCTGCGGTGACCTTACTGGACCTGTTAAATTTAAGGCAGAAAGGTCAGCTCAGAAATGGTGGCTGTTTGGGGGACTGTAAAGCTGACTAAGTGTATAGACTAGTAGCTGTGTGGAATACTTATTTGTGTTTGTTTCTATGTATTTCAATGAAAGTTATACATCTTCAATACAAATATCATAGAAATGTGCTGTGTTCTTTTCATTGCAACCTGCCAGGTAGCACATGATTCTGATTTGCCCCAAATTCTAATAGACTTTATTATAATTTATTTATTAAATTTGTTTTCTGTTTACTACTAATCGTCTGTTCTGGATATCCTACTATATCTTTTGGCAAATACATTTGGTTATATACGTAGGAGTGCAAGTCCAGGTTGAAGCGTAACTCTGTGTTGAGCTTTAATAGATTCATACTTAGTTTTTAATGACTTGGTCCTGATTATTTGTGTTCTGTGTGGAATTCTGGCCTCAATGTTTGTGGTACTGAAAGAGAGGGGGCAATAATTGTCCCAGGTAATGCTTGGTTATCTCCTAGTTAGGTCAAGACTGCGACTGGTTAAGAGGAAGGTAAAAAAGCCTTATAGCAGATCATGCAGGAGAGTGGATGCGGATGAGAAGATAGAGGGGTTTCTTTTAGGGTTGTGGTGAAGTAAAAAACCGATATCTGACACTATACTCTCTTTATTATTACTTTCCTTTGTAGTGAGAAAGGTCTTGACCTTGGAGTATGTAGTTGAGATGTGTCAGCCTTATTAATGGACATGCTTTTATAAGTTGAGAAAAATTGTCCTGAAGTAGATAAAGATATTTGATTTAGAGGATGACATAAATGGTGCGGGGGGGAAAATATAAGTTGATGGAAGAATTTACTCCAGGAGAGATCTGAAAGCTTTTTCTTGACCTGTGATCATGTGATCATTATAATAATATTACTATTCCAGCTTCTGAGCATCCTTTAGGACTCGTGAAATTTTGCCATTATTTTTTCCTTTGAGAAGAAGTCTTTCCTTCCTGTATCCATGTTTTGAGACTCCAGGGTGGTCCACTGGGCTCCTCAGGAGCCTCCTGTAAGTCCCCATGTGTACCTCCTCTGTGCTCCTGCGGCATGCTGCATTACAAACTTGTGGTGACATTACTGAGACTATGCGTTTCCCTCCCTAACTAAAATGTAAGATTTTTGAGAGCGAAGGGCTCGGTCTTAATTCCAATTCTCTATCTCCAGCATCTAGCATAGCACCTATCATCTAGGACCAGAGCTCAGTACAATTTTGTTGAACTGATAGACTCTGGAAAACAATAATTTCTCCATTTGTGTACAGCTTTTCATTTCTGCAGTATCTCATTTGATCCTAACCACAAGCTTCTGAGAGAGACAGGGATTATAATTTATGTTATACAGATGAAAAAGAGAAGCTAAGTAATTTACGCAAGTTTATTTTGATTAGTAATTGGTGAAGCCATGATTGGATTTCATGTCTTCTGACTATAAATCTTAGATTATTACTGTGTCTTTGTAGGGAATTGTACAATCAAGGACTTCTATATCTTCACACTAAGAAAATATTGCAGATCCATCTGTTAGGGGCTAGTTTTCAGAATTAGTTACAAAGGGCAAATTTGGAGCCGCGCTGCATCCAATAGTCAACACAGTGAGGGAAAGGAATGGGCGAAAGATGTATGCCATTGTTCACATAATAATATGTGATACCTCAGCCACTTCGGTCAGATGGTTTATTTCTTTTAAATAACTGGTTTATTTATTTCTTAATTAAATTTTTTTTCAATGGTTTATTTTTAAATAACTTTTTCATTTGTTCACCCTCATATTGTTTTGAGTATTAAGATACAGTGCTTAATAAGATAAGGTAAGTTGTTTTCTTTTACAGTGCTTTTGTTCTAGTGGGAGATACAGACAGTTAACAACAACAAAATGTGTGTGAAAGAGCTGAACAAATAGAAAAGAGCATTCTGGGCTTGTAAAGTTATTAAGACCAAGGCCCCAAGGAAGAAATGTTGGCATCTTTGCAGAATGAAGTGGTGTGAGCCGGTGGGGACTGATGTAAGAGGGCAGCACATGGCTGGGGCACTGTTTCTTTCAGACATAGGGTTGTATATGGGGCCACTGTGAGCCAGAACCAACCTGATGGCACCTGACCACACCATCACCACCACACTGACTCTTGAATTAGATGTAGGTCTTTGAATAAACGACGGCCCAAAGTTTGCCTTTTAAAATATAGTATAAATGTCACTGGATAATTTTGAGCAAGGGGAATGACTCTGAATATTTTTTCCCAACAGTTTTATTGGCACATAATCCTCATATCATACAATTCAACAGTTAAATCGTTCAGTCACACCAATGGGAGTTGTCCAATCCCACCACGTCTACCTTATATGACCCCCACCCCCACCCCCTTGTTACATCTCATTCAAACTGAGCTATGCAATTTCTGTCAGTTCTAGTGATCCCTTCCCCCTCCAACCCTCACTGTTGGCTCCCCATATCCCCCTTCCCTCCCTACCCCCCCATCCCCTACCCTTGCATTCCCTACAACACCTTGTGTCAGTTGTTAGCACCATACACCCATTCCTCCTGTGCTTCACAGCTGGGAAACCCAACAGAAAACAGTGCAAGACAAATTGCGCTAATGTGGTAAGGATAAGATCACATTAGCATAAAGGCAAAAATACAAATGATGTGTAAGAGAGAAGATCTCCATCAACATTCAAAAAGCCAGGGAAGAAATTCCTGTCATGGGACATCTAAGAGATACTTGCACCCAGTACTAATTCAGGTTGTGTCTATAGGGTGGCCAACTGGCCCTGTACCAAGTTCAATCCCTCGTAATCAGGATTACAATGGTCTCTGCCTGGTAGTAAGGTTGATGGGGACTCTTGCCTTAGCTAGAGTGGATCTGCCAGCAGCTAGATCTGACTACATATCCTGCAGATGGGTTTTGGGCTCCCACGGTCCTTCACTGTCTTCTCCAAATTGGAGAATTTTAGCTCTGATAGTTTTCTCTTCACCATATTCGAATTTTGTAATTGTCATATTTGGGTCACACAAGCTGGTATGCTTCTTCTGTGTGGCTCCTCGCTTGGATGACTTCTTGTTTGAACATAGCATTTAAGACCCCAGACACTATTTCGATTGATAGCCAGGCACCATCGGCTTTCTTCACCACACTCTGCTGCAGCACCCTTCTTTCACTGATCATTTCATGAAGGTGAGTAACTATCAGGGTCGTGATGTAAGGACTGATTGTTTTTAAATTGTTGCTAGGATGTAGTGGGAGCCCAGAGCTTATTTCTGGATCATGCTTTGGGGTTTTTTTTTTTAATTGCTGTAACTTGGAAATTAATACGGATGAATTTTGTCTTAAATAGATTATAGTGGCTGTTGCTTGGAAATCTGCTTTGTTGGGTAGAGGAAAAAAGGTGACCAGTCAGGGAGGAAACTTTTTGTAGTAATCTCCATGTATTGAAGGGCTCTGTTGTGTAGTGGGCTACACTCTGAGCTGCTAATCACAAGGCTGGCGATTTGAAACTATCAGCTGATCCATGCATGAAAGATGAGGCTGTCTGCGTAGTCTATCATTTAAATAAAGACTTAAAGTCTTGGAACTCGGGGGTGGGGGGTGGGGTGGGTGGGTGGAGGGCAGTTTTATGCTGCCTTATATAGAGTCAGATTGAACTTGATGGCAGTGAGTTTGGGTTATTAGTTTAGATGGCATGAACTAGCATGGATTTGGAGGTGGTAGCAATTAGGAAAAGTGAGTGGATTTCAGTCATATTTTTGAAGTATTGTTGGTATAGTGGATTTGCTGTAGAGAAAAAGGAATCAAGAATAATATCAATTATAGTAATGATAATATGATAGCTCAAATTTAATGAATGTTTACTATTTATCAGGTGCTACACATGTTTTACATGAGCTAGTTTTTTAGTCCTCAAAATAACCTTATGGTTTGGTTATCATGCTCACTCTTCGAAGCGTGTGCCTTTGCATGGATAGTACGTTTGGAGCAAGTAAGATTTGACACCAGGAAGTCTGGCCACAAAGGCTGCATTCCTGATTACTATTACCCTGCCTAGACTTTTGGTCTGAATATTTGGTTAAAGGGTGATGCTTCTTATAAAGTTGTGAATGGCTGTAAGAAAAGTGAAAAATAACGTGAAGAGTTCTTTTTTGACCATGTAAAGTGGGAGGTGCTTATTAGATAGTCAAATAGAGATAGTAAGTAAGAAGATTGGAGTAAGTAAAGAGTTTGGAGAATGAGAATGTGCAACGACACTATATGAGATCACACAGGGACCGTGAAATGTCAGTGGACAAGAGACAATCCTGCACCCTGGATTTTCACATGCTTCCACTCTATGGCATTGAGTGATGAAGCTTTGTTTTTTTTTTTTCCATTTTAATGAGACAGCTTTAAATTGTAGGTGAATTTCTATAAAGTAAATTCTCTTTTCTGGTACAGTACGATTAATTTCACTTTTTATTTGGGTCTCATCATTAGAGGGTTCTAAGAAAACTTCCCAAAAGTGGAATTTCATAAATATATTTCTAACACCTCTAATTTAGATGTAGAAAAGCATTTGAGAACTTTCTGAAGAAGTAATTGATGGGCAAGAAAGTTTTCATGGAGTTCAGAAAAAGAGAGGATTTTCTTTTTGAAAAGGATTTTCTTTTTTACTATTTTAGAATACTAGTTGAATCTATGGCTTACCAAGTATTTGTTGCTTTCAAAAAATATGCTCTTTGTAGGCACTTGATGAAGTAACTTTCCAAGGAGCTTAGAATCCTCTTAAATCTCTCATTCTTTTTTTCTTTTTGGAGTAGTGCCCCATCCAGTTCCTTAAACTGTGGCTAAATGTAACTAATTTTCTGGAACAATTACTTTTGGAATCATATTGGGGCTTTCTTTGTCTTATTTGTTTCTAGCTAGTTGAATCTTTGGGCTTTTAGCTGATTGATTTGTCTTTTCTAATATTGCTTCCTGATTATTTAATGTTCTTTTGAAGGGGCTTTCTAAGAATCGGTGCTCCAAGAACTAGTAAATTACTGTGGATAATAGATGTCACCATCACTGTTTGTTTTGGTGCCATGGTACCAATTTGTAGGAAAGAAAATATTGCAGTTTGAATCCATAGGACGAACAGAAAGAAAGCATTTTCTTTGGGGTGTGGGGGGGGGGGGAGTGCTCTTTCTAACTTGGCACAGTTTTGTGTACTGAGGATACTAAGCTGAACTGGATCTTTGCTCTGTTGTAAGATATTGATTTGTTGAGACTTTTATACGGTTTACAGTTTGTTGTTGTTGCTCATTGGTTTTGTACAGTTTGCAATTTGTTTGTTGGGAGACAAACATTTCTTTTAACATCTGTCAGGTTTCTGCAGGACACCTTGGTAGTAAGGGCAGTGGAAAGTTAGGAGAGCATCCTGACTTTAAGAAGACTCTCATCTGGGAAGGGAACCTTAGGGACTTGATAATTATCTAGAAAGAGGGAAATGCCCAGTAGCTGTACTATATCACCTAAAGTCTGGAAATTAGAGAAAAACAGTTGATGTTGGCTTTAAATGATTTTTAGCTAAGGGAGATGAATAGCTTGCGGAAAAACCCAATAGAGGTAAATGGTTTGGTACCTGGCCTATGTTTGGAGAAAGGTTGGCAAATGGATCAAATTGGAACAGTGGGTACGACGAAGCTAACGAGTTTAGATTTTTCTTTTATATGTTAGTAGTTTCCCAACTTTTCTCTCATTGTGCTTTCCAATTTAGAGTATCACACTTCACTGATGTGCAGTTGTACACATTATAAAAGGGGAATTTTAAAAAAAGTGAGGAAAAATAAAAATTTTAATAAGGCGCCCCCCCCCCCCATCTCGGTAGATCATCTTGCTTCCATCATTGTTGTAAGTTGCTGGCATCATAAATGGGTTTTAGTGATAGGGGCTTGAATAGCACAAGATTTGAGAGCAGTCCTTGAGCGGAAATGAACTTTGTATTGTGTGTGAAGGGTTTATAGGGTTCAAAGAACACTGGGTTGAAACTCGGTGCTTAGAGAATCACAGAGACTAAGAAGTCATGTTCATGGGTCTCTACTTTGAAGCCACATGGTGGCAACAGTTTTCACTACACTTGATTTTAGCAAAAGGCTAAACGATGTGGCAACAGTTTTTTAAGGAATAAGGAATGAAGGTGACGAGGGCCACAGAGCAAACGCAATATATTTTAAGATTTGGATGCTGCAAATGAATAAGTAATTATAAGTAAGTCTTGGTATCATATTCCATATGTGCTTTATTTTAGAAAAATCAGTCTGTGAGCACCATTCATACATACAGTTGAGTAAAAAATATTCTTAAACATTAGTGAAATATTCTAGTTTTTTTATATAATTGGTTTCAGTTCTTTATATATTAAAAAAATCAGTTATATGGGAAAATGCTTTGAAGATTTCAAAGTACTATATATGTCCAAGGGAGCTTCAACAAGTTCATAGGAAAATTCTGTCTTTTAATTTGAATTTTTCATGAATGTTTTTGAAGCCCCCTCATAGTCGGTGTTCATTTGTAGGGGTTAGTTCATGTGGAGGAAAATGTTTTTAGACGGTTTATTTTTTCTATTCAATCACAAACCCCAACCTACTGCCAGTGAGTCAGTTCTTACTCCCAGTGACCCTATATAGTGTCCCCAAGCAATACATGTTTACAGGAGCAGATTGCCCCATCTTCCTCCTGAGGATCAGCTGATAAGTATAACACTTCTCCTCCTCCTCCTCCTCCTCCTCCTCTTCCTCCTCCTCCTCCACCACCACCACCACCAACACCACCGCGCCTTTATTCTCATTACTAATCCACTGCCATGCAGTTAACTCTGACTCAGAGTGATCCCATATAGGAAGGACAGAACTGCCTCTTGGGGTTTCTGAAACTTTAAATCTTTATAGGAGCAGACAACTTCTTTAGCTGGCTGGTGGATTTGGACTGTTTACCTTTGCTTAATAGTTCAATTCATAACCCACTATGCAACCATGGTTTACATTTTATAATTTTAGAAATGATTGATGGGAAGACTTCTTATGATTCAGAAGAAGCTTTTTGGTATCTTCTAATTGCCTGCAAAGGTCCATGTGTGAGACAAAGGGTGCACTTGACCACTAACATAAGACTGTCCTTTCAAACCCACCTAGTGATGCCATGGAAGGTAGGCCTGGCAGTCTCCTTTGTAAAGATTACTGACGCGGAAATCCTGGGGAATGCCTCCACTCTGCACCAGGTGAGGTTGCCACGAGTCAGAATCACCTTTCTTGCAGTGGGTTTTTAAATGGCAACAAATGTTATTTTTAGAGCAGGAAAAGATCTTAGAGTTGCCCCTTTTTCTTGGTAGCTTAAAAGGTAAAGTTTGGTTTTTAGATACCAATGATTATGCTGCCTTGTTTTATCATGTATGGTAGTGCCTAACACAGTACTTGCTTTCAAAAGAGGCTCTAAAACGATATCAATTGAGCCTCTTTATTTCCACTCTAAAAAGCACAGCCCCACGAAAGTGTTCTGTGTCCTGCCGAAACTCATGCAGCTGGTTAACGAAGGACCTGGTTAACGAAGGACCTGAGGTCTGTAGTCTGGTTTCTTACTGCACGTGTGGCTTTTCCCTAGGCCCCAGCAGACACTGTCACTGCTCTACCGCTTTCTCCGAGCCACCAGCAAGCTCCTTTCACCCACTCCTGCTTCTTCAGGGAAGCCATCGTGCTGTTTAACTTTAATGATCTCCGATGCCTAGCCTAGTGCCTTGTGAAGAGTGGGTGCTTAGAATTGGATGGATTACCTTGTGCAAGCTGCAAGCTTGCTGGTATTTGTCTATGTATTTGTGCACGGAACTAAAGTTAAATGGGGTTTGTGCATCAGTGCATTGTTTCCAGAAGGGAAGAGTGACCTAATCCAATAATGTGTGTCAAGGGTTGTATGTGCAGGTCTTTGAAATCTCACTTGCAAATGTTTAAGACTGCAGAATACTTGTGACGTTAGTCTTTTTGATTTTTTCCCCTGAGATTTTTATATTGCTTAAAAATTTACGATGCAGCATTTGCTAGGTTTCAACTGTAGCTGCCTTGAAGATGGCAGCTCCATTCTTCATGATTGAAGCCTCCAGAGGAAGCCTTAGATTACGACTGTTGTGCTAACCCTTGTGGTTTGCTTTCCTCATTCATGGAAAAGACCCCACCCCAAGCGCTGTGTAAAAACGTCTGTTTGCCCGATAATATGTCATATTTATGAATTACAACTATACATTTTAAAGACTCAACCTAGATTGGCTGAAATATACTGAATAGTTTTACACATTAGTTATAGGTTTTGTTTTGCTTTCACGGACACAAGTGCAATGAAACACAGATTTTATCCCTATTACCTACTTGTGATGAGAAAATATCAGCAGATTCTAGTTGCTAGGAAACAGCAGCTGGGAAGACTGAAATAGGGCTTTTTGTGTGTGTGTGTGTGTGGTGATGGGGAGGGGGATGGTGGTACTTGTAAATTCAATTCTTTGACAGTCCTACTTTTAAAGAGCCAAAATTTGTTCAGTTACTACAGAAAGATACATCATCTGTTAGGTTTCTAATTTATAAATATTACACAGGGGATCTACAAATAAATTAACCCTATAGAATGGATTAAACATTGAGGGTCTCATATTTTAACAATGACTACACATTGGAAAGTAATGATTACATATATCTATTTGAATTTCAGTTTTCTTAGAAATTTTGGATTCATTGCTAATGAGAGAAGGGTGAGAAGAAGAAGGGCGAGAAGAAGAAGAAGAAGAGCCCAGAACAGATTACAGCCAAAGTAAAATGTTAGATTGATTAAAATGAACAAGGAGTGGTCACACATTGGGCTGTGATCTGGAAGGTCAGCAGTTCAAAATCACCAGCCACTCCTTGGGAGGAAGATGGGCTTTCTACTCTCGTAAAGACTTACAGGCTCAGAAGTTCAGTGGGGCAGTTCTGCCCTGCCCTTGGGGTCACTATGAGTCAGAATTGACTTGATAGCAAAGAGCTTGGTTTGAGTTTGTCTTACAGAAATAGGATCGACCACCTCCTCTGTTAGATTAGCCGGTTTTACTTTCATATGGGATATGTATTAATTAGGTATCAAAGAAAGGGTAAATATATTTAAATCATTTTACTGGGGGCTCGTACAACTCTTATCACAATCCATACACCCATCCATTGTGTCAAGCACATTTGTACATTTGTTGCTATCATAATTCTCAAAACATTTGTTTTCTGCTTGAGCCCTTGGTATTAGCTCCTCGTTTTTCCCCCTCCCTCCCTACCCCCCTTCCCTAACAAACCCTTGATAATTTATAATTATTATTACTTGTCATGTCTTATACTGTCTGATATCTTCCTTCACCCACTTTTCTGTTGTCCACCCCCCAGGGAGG
>NW_022107432.1:8167383-8187388 GCF_000313985.2 Echinops telfairi | reverse complement strand
GTCCCATTGTTTTCTCGTCCAGATTGCTTATCCCACATATTTTATCTTGATATGCCTTCAGAGATAATAATATGCACAAAAAACAAGACAGAGCAAAACAAACCAACAAAAGAAAACAAAACAACAAAAAACCAATAGCAACAACAACAAAAGAAAAGCCTGTAAATAGTTCAAGGTCTGTTTTTGACTTTTAGTGTTTTCCGGTTGAGTCTCATGGGGTGCCACACCTTGGCCTCTAAGTCTATATTTGGTATTCCCTCAGGACTTCTTTGCTCTGCTTCCCTTGCTGTTCTGTTGCATGCCCTTAATGTTTTGCCTAGGTATAGTGGGGTCAGATCGGGCACAATTCCTGCACTGTGTCTCCAGTGTTGTCCCCTGTAGGGCTATGGGTCAGTCAGGGATGTTGTGTCTCATAGTGGGGCCAGCCATATTGTCCTCTCTGTGAATTGGCTGCTTTGAGCAGGGATATTGTCTTCAGGGCTTGGTCGGCCAGGATGTGCTCCACTCTCTCTTCCTCCCCCTTCATTTGCTCCAGTGTGCTGGGATCTGACATGTCCCTCTCTCTGAGCTGTAGCTTCAGTACTTTCCTCTGAAGTAAATTCTTCTTGAGGGGAGTGGGGGACTGTCCATGTAGTTGGGATTCGGGTCTGCCCCTGAGACCTCTCTTTTGGTTCCCTGCTTCATGCTGGTGTGTTGTATTCACTTCTTGGAGCACCAGGGTGAAGGAAGTCTGGTCGAAAGGGTAAATATGAAGAAATGTTATCAATCATAAAATGTTTAGAAAGATATTTTTATTTATATTCAGTTCATTGGCCCTTTTGGGGTACTCACTGTTTGTTAGGCACAGACCCTGGGACACAGGTAGGATAAACAGTGGTTCCCGCAGTCAGGGCTCTCAGAATGTGAGAGAGGGGCAAGAATTGGAGGAATGGGAATGGTCCCCATACAGTATGGTCAGTAAACAGAAATGTGATCCAGGTACAGAGGTTTTACAGAAAAGAAGATCCCGTTTTGGATTTTGTAGAGAAGGTCTCAAAGATGTTAGCTCTCATTTGGTCTTTTAGAACTTGTTCTTAGCTGCCAGCATTCCCTGCCCTTGTCTTTTTTTGGTGGGGCATGAGGTGGGGTATTAGATCACTTTTGTTTCTTCTTGAAGATCTCTCCCTGTTTCTACATTGTCCATATTCTTAGCTGGTAATGAGCTCTGACATTGGTCCTTCTCTTTGCCTGTTTAGGTGGATGACTCCTGTCCATAGACCAATTTCTAATTCCATATACCCACTTGTAATTTCTTTGCTTGTCTATTAAATTGTACATATATATGACGAACTTGTCAGAGACTGCTGATTCTCTCTTCTGATTGTGTTTCAGAAATAAAAATCTTATTAAGACTTTGTCTCTATCCAGGTAAACTTGAGTAGGCATCATATACACTAAAATTGGAATGGTGCAGATAATGTTAACTGAAGGGTACTAGGAAAGTAATGGTAAGTTCAAAACAAAAATAGAAACAAAATGAAATTATTCACGATTAAGTGCTACTACAAATAATCAAAGAATGATAACTACTGAGAATAATTAAACACATAGGTTCTGTTTCTTGTACTCCCCCTTCTCCTCACTCTGACACCTAAAATTTTTTTTGGTGGTAATACGTGTTTTTTTAAATTTGCCATTTCAACCATTATAAAAGTCATCGACCTTAATTGCATTCATGGTGTACCATTGTCACCACTGTTTCCTAAAATGTTGAATGACTTAAACAGAAATTCAGTAACGCTTCAGTCATAACTGAACGTATCCTATTTTCCCTCTCCTCGCAATTGGTAATCCCAGCTACTAGTAACCGCCATTCATTCCATTCTGACTTCTGGTGACTCTGTAGGACAGAGGAGAATTTGTCCAGTCGATTGCTGAGGCTATAAATCCTCATCGTTCTCACTCAGCAACTAAGAGCCCGTGTGTATCCCACTACACCACCCAGGGATCCTTATTCACCTACCTACTATAATTATTTTAATTTTCCCTTAAGTATTAGTGTTGTGCAATGTATTTTGCAACACAGTGTACTTAATATACCAATAAACTATATATCGATATTATATCATTAATTATATGTTAACATTTAATGTATTACAGTATCTTAAGATAGTAAAAGAATATCAATGTAGTAAGACCGACCTTGAGGGGAAAAGTGGCTAATATGCTTTTCCAATTCTTAAGTCTCACACTGAAAGGCATTATTTAATATAGTATTCAAGATGTGACATTGTTGGAAACTTGCATAATAAAGTAAATTTAGAATACGGAGTAAATTGATAAGTCAGATTTTTTTATTGAGGGGGGCTTTTGTAAAGGTGTAAAGTGAAAGGAAACGCCATAGCTTGTAACCCCCAATATACTTTAAATTATTGCAGATGTAATTGACTTATGAAAACATGGCAGTCTTATGAATGGGGTATTTGTGTCTGATTCTTATTTCCCTGCGAGGTAATGGCTTTGGAGGAAGCTCCATGGTACTGATCTTGACAACTGCCAACGCTCGTGTGGGCTCTTTAGTTGATAGACATATAAACAAATTAATGCAATACAGTCTCAAAATAAAATAGTCAGATACAAAGCTCAGTACATCCATGTGGGGCTTTTTTCTGGTGATAAGCCATAGTTATAGTTTTTACTGCGTAATTACAATTTTTCTCTTTTACTGTGTTTTGTAACCATGATAATTAGTGGTTCGTTCAGCTGAAGTTTAATTCCTGAGTGTGTCTTTGCTGAAAGTACATTATTCATTATTATATTTTCAAACCTGTGAGAATTGCTTATTTATTGAACATTTACTTTGATTTCAATAAGATCTTAATCTGAGTGTCATATTTGAATCCATCATTTTATGTATTAGAAAATCAGTGATATATAGAATATTGTAAGTGTATCTATTGATTGATTGATTAAAGGACTTTCAGGTCACATTATGGTGTCAAAATCTTTCCAGCTATACTCTTGCTTCATTATTTATCCTATTACTAGAATATTTCAATGCTTTTTTCAACATGATTTACATCTCGGTATATTCAGACATGAATTCATGGTACAAACACATATACTTAGATACTCTGATTTTAGTTTTTACTTTTTTTTGCTAGTTTGTCATTAATATTTTAGTAAGGAAAGATGAACTTGTTCTGTTAAGATGCAACTAGGCAATGATAGGTGTTATTTAAAGGAGATTAAGGAAGTCACTGTGAGTTAGAATCAACGAGATTTCACCTCATAACTACAGGCCTCAGGGACAGGCTTTTTTTCCATGTGGACAGTGATGTCTTTAATGTAAATATATAATTCTTCACCACAGAACTGACAAAATAGTAATTATATTTTGCTTTTTGGTAGAAAGTACTTATATGACTAAAAATTGGAATGCCACTGCACAATCACAAGGAGCGTGGTCATGTGTGACAGTTAAGTGCTTGGCTGCTAATGGAAAGGTTGGTGGCCCAAGCCCATCCATCATTGCTGCGAGAGAAAGGACCCGGTGGCCTGCTCCCATAAGGATCACAGCCTAGAAACCCTTTGGGGACAGTTGTCCCCTGCCTCATGGGGTCATCCTGAGGTGACTCAGACTCGAAGACACTCAAAAACAGGACAGATTATCCATTTTGTTGTTTCTACTGTAAACTCTGCTAATGGACAGTTGTTCTGTCCTTTCAAGGCAGTGTAGGATATTCTTTCTATGTAGCCCTGCTCTGGACATTTTTAAATCACCTATCCCTACTTATTTTAGTGTTCCCCTAAAGAAGCTGTGTCATTGTTCTTCTTTCCCTTATTACCTGTTTGCTTTTACTATGCTTAGTGTTTCTTATTAAGCCCATCTCTTAAAAGGCATTGAAACTGGTATTTTGTTTAGAAACACCTTACAATAGGGCCTCTTTTTCAGCAGCTGCATTTCAATACATTTAAGAATTCCCCACTCTTGATGTTACAGTCTGTTTCATTAAGGGCCAGGCATACTTTTCCTTTTGCTACTTTAAATCCAACAAACAGAATAGAAGTTATTTACAGTAAGAGTTTATAGTACTCTTTTAAACATTTTTTTGTCTTGTTAAAGATTTGCTGCAAATCTTTGGAGAGTAGCTATAGGCATACTTTGGAGATATTTCTGACTTAGTTCCAGACCACCTTGATAGAGTGTATAGTGGAATAAAGTAAGTCACATGCCTTTTTTGGTTTCCCAGTACACATAAAAGTTATGTTTATACTATACAGTAATCTCTTAAATATACACCAGCATTATGAAAATGTTTGAACCATAAAGAATTACTGAAATGTGACACAAAGAAATGAAGTGAGCACATGCTGTTACAAAAATGACACCAATAGATGTACACTGGTACAGATGGGAACCTGAAATCCTGGGAATCCAGGACAGATGATCTCTTCAGGACCAGTGGTGAGAGTGGCGATACCAGGAGGGAAGGTGGGGTGGAAAGGGGGAACCGATTACAAGGATCTACATATAACCTCCTCCCCAGGGGATGGACAACAGAAAAGTGGGTGAAGGGAGACATCAGACAGTGTAAGATATGACAAAATAATAATAATTTACAAGTTATCAAGGGTTCATGAGAGCGGGGAGTGGGGAGGTAGTGGGAAAAATGAGGAGCTGATACCAAGGGCTTAAGTGGAGAGCAAATATTTTGAGAATGATGAGGGCAACGAATGTACAAATGTGCTTGTCACAATTGATGTATGCATGGATTGTGATAAGAGTTGCATGAGCCCCCAATAAAATGATTAAAAAAAAAAGGTGCCAACAGACTTGCTTGTTATAGAATGCCACAATCCTCAATTGGATAAGAAACTCCCCCACCCTCCCCAAGACCCCCCCCCCCCAAACTCCCAAAAGAAACCCTACAATATCTGCAAAGGGCAATGAAGCAAAATGCACTAAAATGAAGTATGCCTAGGTAGTGAAGGTTATAATTACATATGATCATGCATTCCTTACACTAGTAGTGCATGTTTTTTTTTTTTAATGTTTACGAACTCTATTGCTTTCTTATGTGGTTGTGACTGTGCTTTTATTACTATTATGGTACTGAATTTAAAAAACCAGCTTTATTGACTTTTAACAGAGATACTATAAAATTCAAAAGTATACAGTTGGGTGAGTTTTAACAAATGCACATGACTATAGATCATCACCTCACCATTGTCAAGAAACATAACATTTCCACCTCCCCACCCCCAAAGTTTCTTGTGCCATTTACATTTAATCTCTTTACCTACTTTTGTCCCTGGACAAATGTTTACCAGCTTTTGTCATTATAATTGAATCTATCTCAGGATTTCAAATAACTTGAATCAGACTGTGCAGTTTGTCTTTGGCCTCTTTTGATCTGCATTTTGCTTTGATATTCACCCATGTTGTTAACAGAATCAATATTTTTCATAGTTTAAACATCTTTTGTGGTGGTCTATTGTATAATATGCCACAATTTGTGTCCAGTTTTTGTTCACTATGAATAAGACCGCTGTTAACATTCTTGTAGATAACTTTGAATGGGATTCCTTGGTTGTATGACATGTTTAAAGTATGTTTAACTTTCTAAGTCATTGCTAACATGTTTCCAAAGTGGCTGGAAATGTTTGCATCCCCACCATTCCCAGTTACGCCACCACTCTGTCAAAGTGGTGATGTTGAGTTTTCCATTTTAATTATTTTAGTGGATATGTGGTGAAGTCTCATTATGCTTTCAATTCACATCATGCTTTTCAATTTGCTTTTAAATGTTGAGTATCTTTCCAGTACTGCTTTGTGATTCACGTATTTTCATTGGTAAAGCGCATCTTTTGCCTAATTTAAACATTGAACCGCTTTTTGCTACTGAGTTTTACAAGTTGTGTGTGCATGAAGGTAGGTAAAAAAATGTTGCTACTAGAGTTCCAAGAAGCCTTGGTGGCATAGTGATTATGTGTTGTGCTGCTAACCACAAGGTCAGCAGCTCAAACGACCAGCTGCTCTGAGGGAGAAAGCTGGCTGTAAAGACTTGCAGTCTCGGAGACTCAGAGGAGCACTTCTGCCCTGCCCTCCAGGGTTACTGCGAGTCGGCATTGACTTGAAAGCAATGAGTGGGTTTTTCTTTTCTCTTTTTGGTTTATTAAGGTTTAGCTCATATATGCATGGGTTCATTCCTTGCAAATGTATTTAGACATGCCTCTGGTATCAGTGGATGGCTGCAGGCAAGTTCTCTCAGAAATACGCAACTCTCAGTCTCTGAGGTGGTGTCCAAAAAAGCCCCAACCAACCAAACAAAAGAAAAACACTGTGCCATGGGGAAAAAATGAGTTTGAAGTCAGGACTCATGTAAAATTTTAACAAAATTCAAGTGAACATCTTCCCAAGTCATTGAATCTGCTTTGTAACAAGCCCACGGATTGTTGACCACATAAAACAACAGTTTTTAGATGAATCAAGTGTTTCACAAATTTTGGGATGGCTGCCGAGATGAGCCAAGAAAAAAGGAAGGCGGACTGCTATCAAGCTTGAGGAGTGAAGACACTGTGGCCCGAGCCCTGAAGCTGGCGGAAGAAGACGGTACAATCACTACTGATGCCATAGCTACTAAGGTCGGAAACTCACATGGGCCATCGTTTTCAGTTTTAAGTGAGTACCAGGACTTCAGTAAACTTTCGACTCGGAGTACCAAATATGTACCCCCAAATTCATGAATATCAATGATCAAAAAGAGCCCATCTATGAATGAATATGATTTTATGGAACAAATGTAACCAGGACAAATCTTGGATTTACCAATAAGGTCCAGAGATCAAAGTCAGTGAAAACTGGATTCGAAGAGGACCTGCTTGATCAATTAAGTTCAAAGCAGAGAGTTCAGCTCAGACTATTCTGCCTTTTATTGTATTCATTCGTTCATTCTGCAGAGGAGGTAACCTTAATAGCTTTTCTTGCAGGACACAACATGGTCACGAGGGAAGAAGTTTTAAGAAAATTGAAAATGGCATCATTGAGAAAAAGGGCCAGAAAAGTTGTGCTGGGGAATGTTTTCAACACGACAGTGTGGTACTGTCTCGTTTTTTTGAGGTTAGCAAGGACTGCCCTGTAGGATGTCCTTGGGAAACCGTACCACAGCCACCCTACAGTCTAGTTCTTAGCTGTTCAGCCTATTTTTTGTTTTGCAAACTCAAGGAGCATTTAAGAGGAACTCCCTCAAGGATGCCAAAACTGCTGTTCTGATGTGGTGTAAATCGAAAAGCTTAGAAATCTTCAGTGGAATGTTACAGTGATGGAAACAAACACCACCTTCAGAAATGCATGAAGACGAGTCCAAAAGTATTGCTACCAAATAAAAGAACTGTCTACTAAAAATAACAAAACGTGGTCTATAGACTTCCAAAAACCAGATCAAGTTCTTTTGTTACCGAATCATCACCAACATATTTGAGAATAGTGACAGGGATCTTATTCATTCTTGTATATCTGCACCCCAGAATAGTGTCAAATACATTTTTGAGAACGTATGTTTTCTTAAGTGCTTTTTATCTATGAGGTATGGCATAGAAGCAGGTTTTGAAACGAGTAGATTCTTTACTGGTTGAAATGTACAAATCAACATATAACAATTAATCTAGCATAATAAAAACATCACTACATAGCCAAGAGCTATGCCAACTCAGAGAAGGGCTTTCTAATTTGTTAAAGTTCTGTGATAGCAACATTGATTAATCTTTAAGCCAAAGATAAAAGTTCATTAATTTATTCAGTCACTTTTTACTGGCTAAATAAAGAAAAGGAATTATTTATTTGCAACCTTCTGACAAGGATGTGTGCAGCCATCAAGATACATGCTAATCTACTAGAGCACAGAGACTGTAAATCATTATTTTAATAGGAATTTAGCCCCATTGCAAATATGTGAATATTTATAGCCAGAAGGCTGCTGGGAGGCAGCTCTGAGGAAAATTGTAGTATAAAATAAACAGTAAAAATGCTTCTCCAAACAAAGGAGAAGAGGAGGTATTTATACAAATGCCACAACAGTAAGACTGAATGCAGAAAATACCCAGGCAGAGACCAACTGTAGACAAACACTTTATGGAGGGAATTCAAAAAGGAAGTTTGTATTAATCAAGACATTTTTTTGAAAAGGTCACTAGAGCTGAATTACGAAGATAATGGATTCAAATGTGGGTAGGAACTAAGTTTAGAAATAATAATGGAATAGGGCCATGTTGTCTGTGTTTTTATGATTAAGTATTTCCTGATTGCCTCCTTAGTCCATTGGCAGGAAAAACAAAACAAAACGTGTTTTTCATTCTTTAGCTTTGCCATGTCAAGTATTTGCTTGCTAAACCTGATTTTACATATTTTTCCTTAAGCTCGTGTACAAGCAGTGAGGATGATGAAGAAACAATTGTAGATATTCTTTCTTTTAGGAAAGTACTTGAAGAGCTTGGATTTATTTTGGAGCATATTTTTCACAGTGATTTCTGTACTTATTTGTACTGTACTTTTCTGAGATATTTGAAGAATTAAATGCTTGATAGGAATTTTGTGCCCATGTATGATCCTAGTGGTGATGTAATGAAGACTTTGCTTTAGGAAAATTTGTACGGACATGTGCCATTACTTGACGAGATCCAGCCTGCACTGTTGTCTGTAGGAAAGACAACGGCAGGGATACATGTGAAACTGTATTGGGATCTTGGTGTCCAGGTGACGGGAAATGGCTAGCTCAGGAGTCGGAGGCAGGGAAAGTGTGAGGTGTTGACACCCCAGTCTGTGCTCACAGGATGTACTGGGGTCAGGCTTAGCCTAGGTTGGTTTTGATATTAAAGAAAGTTCAGTTTTTGTGAGATACAGAAGAAGGCTTTCTTGATACGATGAATGCTCTTAGTTTGCCGTGACATTGGTGCAGTTTTGCTGACTTATCTCGTGAGGAGAAGGCATTGATTATTACTGGGTAGGGGTCTGCATTTCAGTAACAAGGTATGGCATCTAGGACATGGTAGCTAGCAAGACTCAGGCAGAATATTTGGACCGATGCCAATGATCTAAGCTGCAGTTTGGGTCCTGTTCTAGAAGTGCATTGGAGTATGCAGGTATGAGTCTCATAACATCCATTGTATATTCTGTGAATTAGGGGATTGTGTGATGAGAACACTATATTATATACTGACAAACAGACATGTACTGTACCATCCTACACATAGCAACATAATCACCTTGGCAACAAGAGACATGAGATCCATGTATTGCATGTGAGAAATTGGTGTGTTTAGTATGTCTGTTTATATCTGCTATGCCTGTTCTCAATATCAGGATTTTGGAACTAGTTTTTAACCTTCAGGACCATAGACATATATGTAATGGGACACTATCTGAACAATGTTACACAATCTTGGAAACCGACAGGCAGTTCTAACCTATGTGTTCTATCTTATATACGGTAGCTATGTGTCGGCATCGACTTAATTGCAGTGAGTTTTTTGAGAGAATATAGCAGTTGTTCTTGCAAAGATAGAAGACCATACTCAAAATCTCAGGTTCTTTTGTAGGTAGGAGATTATCAAGTAAGATGAGAACAGAAAGGAAGACATTGATTTGATCTTGCTGAGTCTGATCACAGCAGTGTGAGTATAACGTGGAGATGGAAGCTTAACTGAACAGGAGGGGAGGAATGAAATGTTGTGACTCCAGACCAAATACAGTATGTCTTGCCGTGATGGGAGCAGAGAGCCGGAAGGAGTGTGTGTGTCAGTTGTTTCAAAGGGAGTTTTTTAAAAAAAGAAAAAGGCAACTGTGGTAGTCACCTAATCTGTCAATTTAAGGATTAAGAGTGTGGGGGTGGAGTCTGGGCTGTCAATCTGGGGATAGCCAATGAGACTTCTGTAGGCATAGTCTTCTCCTGAGAATTCTGAGAAATCTGGTACTTCCTCCTTGGAGGCAGACGACAAGCCACATGGACGCAAGCAGACCTTGGAAGCTGGAGAAGCCGCAGAGACACCCTGCCAGCACTGAGATGCTTGCAACGCCACTGGATCCAGACTTTCTACCCAATGGCTTGTGATCGCCCTGCATGTGGCTTCGTTGCATGTGTTTCGTGAGTCTGAAGAGGACTTTATAGATTGGTATCGGACATATGGGCTAATATCGGACTCATGGCCTCGGACTGGACTGGGTTGAGATGTTTTCACAATGTTCAATTCCTCTTGTATATAGACATCTCATATATATATATGCCTGTTTATGAATTTGTTTCTCTAGTCTACCCAGACTACATAGAAACATTGAGACATAAATTAAAAAGATGAAATATTCTAAGGCCAGGATTAGGAAGATAGCATACATTTTGATATAACCAAAGAGGACGGTAGTTGATGGAGATTGAAACATTGTGAGCCATGCTTTTGTAGTTACAATTCTCATGAAAATAAATGCGAACTTTTACATACTATACTAACATTGGCTCTTGGAGTTCTCATTCAAAATTCACAGCCAGTGGGTTGATTCTGACTCATAGTGATCCTATAAGACAGGGTAGAACTTCTGTGGGTTTCCAAGATTGTAACTCTTAATGACAGTAGGAAGCCTTGTGTGGGGAGCCAATCACAAGGATCTACATATGACCTTCTCTCAGGGGGATGGACAGTGGAAAGGTGGGTGCAGGGAGACATCGGAGAGTGCAAGACATGAAAAAGAATAACAATTTATAAATTATCAAGGGTTCATGAGGGAGAGAAGGGAAAAATGAGCTGATACCAAGGGCTCACGTAGAAAGAAAATGTTTTCAAAATGATGATGACAAGAAATGTACAAATGTGCTTGACACAATGGATGTATGGATGGATTGTGATTAGTTGTAGGACCCCCCAAAATGATTAAAAAAAAAAAAAAAAGCAGGTCTTGCCTTTCTCCTTTGGAGCAGCTGGTTTCAAACTGCTGACCTTGTGGGTAGCAGCCCCATGCATAGTCACTTAGGCCACCAGGGTTCCAGAGTGTTCTCATTAGGATGTTAAAACTGAAGAGAGTTGGAAAAGAATATAGTATGGGTTAGGAAAAAAAATAACAGTTTTCCTGCCTTGGAAATAGAACAAAACCTTACTCAGACAGACCATAGAACTAAGGTGGTATCTGGAAACCAACAAAGTTAAGCGGATAAGGGAGTCAAATTTATTACACAGATTTTGACTCTAAATGGTAAAGTCTGACACCAGAGAATAACTGGGATTCTTCTCCTTAACAATGTTTTTATCAGGCCAGTTGCTATTGTGCCTGAGAAACTGCACTGATGTATCACGTTCTTTTTTTGTGGGACAACAGAGATTCAGTGTGGAAAACTTGGGAAAATATTTTCCTTTAGTTTTTGTGCTCATTAAGCATTATTATGTAAGCTGTAAACAAATGTTAGAGAATTAAGTGTTTGTGACATCTGTGTTTTTATTGTGTATGCAGGTTTTATTTTGTAAGTATTACGGTCACTGAGAACACTTTGCCCTTGCTTTATGTTTTGTCAGACTATCCAGTGATAGCTATTTGCATTCTGTCCTTTCCTCCTTTCAGTCTAGCATTTCCTCCTTTCCCACAAACAATGATTTCATTATTAGCAGACTGCAAGCTTGCTGACTGTAGTTGGTTAGACTCTCTGCCACTCAGGATTTTCATTTCTCTGTATTTTGAAGTGCTGTCTTTCTACATGTTCATTTTCTCTAGTTTAAAGAGCTGTCCCTTTACATTTGATATTCTGATTGAATTTATCTCCACAAAATGAAAGCCTGTGCTCCTTGAATTCCTGCTCTGAAATAATCATCTAGAAAATATATGATACTAGAGGGAGATGAAAGATGCAAAGATGCCAGTCTTAATTTACAAGAGTTTATTATCAACAGGACTGGATCTTGACTCATACCAGTGTTAAAAATGGTTCTTGCATTGTAATTTGGGCTACAACATTTATTAAATCTAGAGTTTAAATTTATAAAACCCTGCGGTTTTCTTTTTGTAGTATTCATTTAAGGGATAAAACAGAGACAAAACAAGAAACTGAAAACAAACCCACTGCTTTTGAGTTCATTCTGACTCGTGGTGATCCTGTAGGTCTTAAGTCCTGGAACACCCCTATAGGCCTTTGGCTTTATAAACTTTTTGGGTTTGGGAGGTTACACATCTGCAAGGGAGCAGAAAGCCTCATTTTTTTCCTGAGGAGTGGCTGGTGGTTTTAACTACTCACTTTGTGATTAGCAGCCCAATGTATTACCCACTGTACCACCAGAGCTCTGCAGAAGAAGAGAAATGCTTCTTAAAATAATGGTTCATTTGCATTGTCTGTTATTTTTGACTGAATGTTTCAAATTTATGAGAGATGATAGGAATCTTACATATTATAGAACTTTAAAGGTCTACTTTAAACCCTAAACTTCAAAGGTCTAGTTTAAACCCTAAAAACCCCTTAATGTTTTTTCTCCATGTAAGTGAAGGTTTAAGGCATATTTCAGTTATGTTATCTATGAAGGACTTCCAGGCAGCATACAGAGTAATTCTATATAAGGAAGCATAATCTCGTTTATATTAAATGTAGAGAGCTACTCCTGTTCCCTACCAGAAATGGAGAAAATGAGACTCAGAGAGGTTGACTGAACGTATAATCAGATACCTGGAGTTGAAGGGATTTGGTAAGTGCCAGGCAGTCTGAAGTCATGTTCCTTGCCGTCTGGTTGAGTCCCGCTCTTGGTGACCTTACAGAGTAGAACTGCACCATAGGGTTCCAGACAGTGATCTTTCAGTCTTCCCAGCATCTTTGAGTGGGTCTTATTTGCCAACCTTACAACTGTTTGCATCATGCAGGTGCAAGTCTTTGAATCTTAGCCTGAGAATTATTTTGATCTAGCACTTGGGCTTGGCAGAGGTGTTGATGAGATGACTTACGTATATTGTTTTTAAAATGAAAACATTTAATGCTCCCTCACCACCATTCATTAGCTGTATTGGCTATGCTTATTACTGAAATTTAGACTTTAACTTAAAGATCAAGTCATTATACAAATGAATAACGTTATTAGAACTAATAGGTTGGGATTTCAAAGTCAATGGTACCATGTTTGTTTTATTTTCTTGATGGAATATTTTATTTTTAACGTGTTTTTGTTATTATGTAAATAACTGTTTTGTGCTAAACAGATTTCACTGCACCCTAGTTGCAACAGAACAGGACTCTGTTTACACTGATCTTTCAGAATATATTGGCAAGCATTTCAGGGGCTACAGGCTGAAGGGATAGAAAAATGTAGTTTTTTGCAGGTGAATCTTTGGGATGCCCCATTTGCTTGAAATTTTAAACATTGAGGTAAAGTATTTTATGTTGACGTGTGATGAATGTTTCAGTATGATAACTAATGAGTAGCTTGCCTCTTAGAATTCACATCAGGTAGTGTGTTTCCAGTGTTAGCCCAAAGTAATTTCTTGTAACACAAATGGTTGATTTTTATAATATGCACACATAAGGTTAGTATAGTAAGGTAATAACTTAGCAACACCCCAAAAGCCCTGTGTCCTTTGACATTTTTTTACTTTGTATTTGATATGCAAAGCCTCCGGTAAGAAAACTTATGCTCATTTATACATTAATATTACGTCTTGTTATTTTCCTACAATTTATGGTGTCTTCCCCCACCCCTATCCCTCTTACCTGAGGCATTACAGATTTGGGGACACCTTTTAATAGGCTTTTTTCCCCCTGCATGTGTGTGTTGTATGTTCCTACATGTAAACACACCTGTGTGCATGTATCCCACAAGATTTAGGCTTCATTGGAGCCCATTTCATTGCTGTGAAAGTTCTGTTGGAAACATTTTCCTTGAACACATTCTTCCTTAGGACTATCATTCTGCTTTTCCCATGGGGCTCACTAGAAATCTTTGTCTATGTCATAAGGCTTAGGTGTAGAGGTGGGGGTGTGGATAAGTTAGCCAGCATGTGTGAAAAAGTGGATTTATGGAAACATCAGCTAGCCCCAGAAAGTAGAGATTCTTCTTCCTCTGTTTATTATTCACTCTTGGTTAACTGTCTGGTTTAATGAAAGGACACAGATGAATTAAACTCTTGTCTGTCTCAACCATATCTTATGGAGAAGGTACATGAAAAAGTTCTTTAAGCTAATCGAGGAAACAGATTTTTAAAAAGTTAATCTGCTGGGTAAAGGAAATCCATATTTTAAATATTAATTATGTGAGAGAGCAGATGCAAAAGATATGAATAGATCCCTGACTCTGTAGATAACACATGAGCTTAAATTTTTAAAAATTGTCAAGTAATTGGTAAACAGCATATCAAGGATGGAGATAATTTCAATAGCATCCAAATTTGGGAACCTCTTATTAAGATTAAATTACTACTACATTTAAAACTCTTAAAATAATCTGTAGTCCCAGCTACCAAAAGATATAGTACCTGAAGCCTTAAATACCTGAAGATAAACAAGCAGCCATCTAGCTGAGAGACAACAAAACCCACCCGGAAGAAGCACACCAGCCTGCCCCTACTTGAACGCTGAGGACAAAGGGAGTGCATTAGCAAAAGTGGTGAAGAAAGCAGATGGTGCCCGGCTATCAAATGATACTGCATCTGGGGTCTTAAAGGCTTGAAGACAAACAGGTGGCCATCTAGCTAAGAAACAGCAAAACCCACAAGGAAGAAGCACACCAGCCTCTCCCGACACGAATGCTGAAGACAAAGCAGGTACATAAGCGAATGCGGTGAAGAAAGCTGATGGTGCCAAGCTGTCAAATTACACAGAATCTGGAGTCCCACATGCTGGAAGATAAACAAGGGGCCATCTAACTGAGAAACAACAAAACCCACATGGAAGAAGCACACCAGCCTGTAAGATGACAAGGTGGAGAAGGGATCAGGTATCAGGCATCAAAACCTCCCCCCCAGAAAAAAAATCATAACATTGTGAATGAGGAGGAGTGCAGAGTGGGGACCCAGGGCCCATCTGGAGGAAATTGGACATCCCCTTGCAGAAGGGCTGCATGGAGGAGAGGAGCAAATCAGTGCAGTGTACTTACAATGAAATATGCAATTTTCTTCTAGTTCTTAAATGATTCCTCCCCCCCACTACCATGATCCCAATTCTACCTTACATATCCGGCTTGACCGGAGGATGTACACAGGCACAGATAAGAACTGGAAATACAATGAACCCAGGACTGATGAACCCCCCAGGACCAGTGGAGGGAGTGGTGATATCGGGAGGGTAGAGTGAAGGTGAGAGAGAAAGAGGGAACAGAGGACAAGGTCTACATGTGGCCTCCTCCCTGGAGGACGGACAGCAGAGAAGTAGGTGAAGGAGATGTTGGATGGGGTAAGATATGATAAAATAATAATAATTTATAAATTATCAAGGGTTCAGGGGGAGGGGGAGCAGGGAGGGAGGGGGACAAATGAGCTGACACCAAGGGCTCGGGTGGAAAGCGGGTGTTGTGAGAATGATGAAGTCAGCATATGTACTGTGCTGGACACAAATGATGTATGTACGGATTGTGATGAGTTGTATGAGCCCCTAATAAAATGATTATTTAATAAAAAAAATAATCTGTAGTCTATAATCTAAGAGGATTGTAATTAGGTGGAATAATACATCAAAATGACATTCAGTTGGATAATTTAGATGGCAGAGATTTGAATGTCAAAATACTTCCATTGATCAGCACAGTTCTTACAAAAATGTCATTAATATTGATGTAGCCAGTTTAATTTGTGATGAGACTATATTAAATATTCAAGAATGAATTTATATCTTTTATACACATAGAAATAAGTGCTATTTAAAGAAATTATCCTAAAATAATAGTTAAAACATTTGGGAGAAACATATATAATAACATTTTTATAATAACAAATATAATAATAAATAACAAAAAACAAATATAATAAATATTTGTCATTTTAACCATTTTTAGTGTACAAGTCTCTGAACTTAATTAGGAATCTTGGTAGTTCCCTCAAAACCAAACCAAACTTGCTGCCATTGAACTCAACGACTGTCCTTGTGGGATTCTGAGATGATCAGTTTTTTCAAGGTTAGAAAGCCTTGTCTTTCTCCTGTGGAGCAGCTGGTGGTTTTGAATGGCAGACTTTGCAGTTAGCAGCCTAACGTAAGTCACTGTGTCATCAGGGTTCCTCCTGTTAGACTTCCCTTAACTGTAGAGAAATAATGAATGAGTGCATTCATAGGTATGGTTGATCTTGATTAAGTAGTAACTAACTCTACAATATAAGAAATATTTTAACCTTTTGAAGTTTCCTCACTTAAATTTTTTTGTGTATCTAGTTTTTATTGTAACCATACATTTATATTTTCATTTCCATATTTAGCAAATAATATTTGCTTATTTTAACTGGATTCTGAACCACTTTTTATTCAATTAAAATTATTCACAATGTAGCCTAATTTATAAGATAAACTACTTAAAATGTTAGTTATGATCACAAATATCCTTCAAGCAGATGAAACACTTGTCCACAGACATTTAATATGCGCTCTAATGGTAAAATAATTTCCAGAAGCCAGAAGTCATTAATAACATGCCTATTATAACTAATGATGAGAGTCTTCTAAGGTGCTTTAAGACCAAGGATTGGTGGGACAGGAAGTGGTGGGGACAAAGTAAATACACTTGTCAAAAAAAAAGTACCTTATTTTTTAATTCATTTTTCTTTTAGTAGTTAGCTGAAGTTTTATAAAATAAATAGAAATTAAGAATAGGAGGGTCTCTTAGTCAAATATAAATTTGCTTCTTTTTCCTGGAAGGGACCCTGAACCTACAAGTTAGAGTCAAATCTCAGTTCAGCATACTTTTAAAACTTTTGTCTAAGGTGCCTTTGGGTAATTGCAAGTTTGGCTGTTCAGACTCAGCAGTGACTCTTTGGAAGAAAGATAGGGCTGTCTGTTACAGCCTTGGAAACCCTGTGTGGCGTTGGTATGAGCTACAAGCACCTTGATGACAGTGGGCCAATGACTCAGCATTTCTTGTCCTTACTAGAAACATAATTCAGCAAGAAGGAAAAAATGTTGCTTGCAGTTAAAAAAAAGCCCCAAATGATTATTCATGTGTTTTAAAAAAATACAGATAATTTGCATATAATAAACTCCACCCATTTAAAATGTACAAGTGTAGAGACATGTATCCAAAACAAAAAACTGAACACAGAACATTCCCATCTTCTCAAAAAATAATCTTGTGCCCTTTGTCGACAGCCTTTTCCAGTTTCCTACACTGGTGAACCACTGAGTGATTGCCATTATTATAAATTTCTTAGGCTTGTTTCCTTTTCTTTTAAAAAGTCACTTTATTGGGGGCTCATACAACTCTTATCACAATCCATGCATATATCCATTGTGTCAAGCACATTTGTACATTTGTTGCCATCATCATTCTCAATACATTTTCTTTCTACTTTAACCCTTGGTATCAGCTCCTCATTTTTCCCCTCCCTCCCCCACCTTCCCTCCCTAATGAACCCTTGATAATTTATAAATTATTGTTTTTTCATATCTTACACGTCCTATGTCTTCTTTCACCCAATTTTCTGTTGTCCGTCCCTCTGGGCGGGAGTTATATGTACATCCTTGTGATCTGTTCCCCCTTTCTCCCACCACTTTCGCTTTACCTTCCTGGTATCGCTACTCTCATTGTTGGTCCTGAGGGGTTTATCTGTCCTGGATTCCCTGTGTTTCCAGTTCTTATTTGTACCACTGTAGATCCTCTGGTCTAGCCGTATTTGTAAGGTAGAATTGGGATCATGACTGTGGTGGGGAGGAAGCATTAAAGAACTAGAGGAAAGTTATATGTTTCAACCAACAGTTTTTCCTTCATTTCTGAATTATGTTTCTAGTTTGGACATGTTGTACCCTGACTGGCTTGTCTCCTCCCGTGACCCTTCTGTAAGGGGATGTCCAGTTGTCTTAGGCCTGTTTTCAGTGTCTTGTGCTTTTAGCCTGTGTCAATGTCTTTCTGGCTTCTTGTATGCAGTAAGATGTCTCTGTAGTTTACCATTTGTTGGATTTTATTCATTTGTGTTGCTGGGTGGTGTTTTATTAAATGGATATACCCACACGGGGGAAGGATTTGAGCAGCCATTTTGCAAAGAGATATACCAATGACCACACTGAAAACATGCTTACCATTCTTGTCAAATAAATGCAAATCAAACGCACAGTGAGATCCAACTACACATCCAAGAGAATGCCTATAATGAAAAATACCAGTCATACTAAGTGCTGTTGTCCAAGTCAAATTGTCACATGAGGGGGAACCCTCCAAAAACTAGAATTGTGTAGGGTATCGTAGCACACATTTCCCCCGCTAGGCAAGCATCAAACAACTTGCTCTGAGTTAGTGCACCCAGTAGCATCACCTGGGAAGGTTCTCTCTGGTCACAGTGAATTTTTTTGTAAAAGCAGTTTCACTTGAACCTTTTATTTTGTGATGGCTGATTTAAGAGAACAGCTGTGAAATTGTGTTTTCCTGCTCAGGAAAAATACTGCTTAAAATGTTGTGATGTTGAGCACAGCTTACAAGGACAGCACTCTGGGAAAAACACAAGTGTATACAGGGTTTTCTCATTTCAAAAAAGGTAAAAAGTTGATTGATGACAAACCTCCGTCTGGTCGTCCAGCAGCTTCCCAAATGGATGAAAATATCAGTGCAGTGCATTTGACATGGACAACGGAGGTGGTCAGATTGTTAATTAAGCTTTCAACTTAAAGGTTCTGAAAAGATTACGAAACTGTGTGACAAAAAACGGACTGAATTGTTGGAAAATGGTACTGGTTTTGCCACCACAACAATGTACCCGCTCACGCAGCCATCTCAGTGTGCCAGTTTTTGGCAAAAACCGCATGCTTCTCTTGCCCCACGCATCTTGACCTCTTACTCACCTGACCTCGCTCTATGGGACTTTTTTGTTTCTGTGAATGAAGAGGTACATGAAAGGACAGATTTGAGGACGAAATAGAGGAGGTGAAGAAAAAACAAGGGAGGTTCTGTCAGCCATTCAAACAGATGAGTTTGAAAAATGGTTCTAAGAATGGAATTGTAGGTTTGACAAACATATTAAGTGTAATGGAGAGTACTTTGAAGATGATAAGGTTGTTTTGAAAAAAAAATCAAATGCATAAGCTTTGGAGGACAAAAAGTCCAATTTGGAGGCGTACCTCCTTGTACATTGTTGGTGAGGAGGGTGTACAATGAATGGTATAACCACTGAGGAAAGTAGTTTCTTACCAAGTTAAATATGCAATTTTCATATGATGCAGCAATACATATACTAGTTATTTCCCAAGAGATATGAAAGCAGAATTATACAATGACTTGTGAATGAGTATTGTCAACAATTTTAGTCCTAATAGCTCCAATCTGGGGTGTGGGGGTAAGCTCAAATGTCCATCAACAGGCAAAGAGATAAATCTGATACACTTTTGATTTTCTTCTTGTACCTGAGATTTCTTCATGGTGTAGTTTGTTATAAGTTGGGCTGCTAATTGAAAGCTCAGTTGCTCGTGGGAGCAAGATGAGACTTTCTACTCTCATAATGATTTCTGGGAGCCCTGGTGGATAGTGGGGAGGGAGACAGAGAAGGAAAGACTTATAGTCTTGGAACCCCCTCCCCTGTCGCTAGGAATTAACTCATTGGCAATGAGGTTTTTTTGTAGTGGTTATTTTCTTGTTTGTTTGTTTGTTTTTTAATCAATTTATTGGGGCTCATACAATTCATCATAATACATAAATCAATTGTGTAAAGCACATCTATACATTTGTTGCTCTCATCATTCCCAAAATTCGCTTGCCTCTTGGGTTCCGGGAGTCTGCTAATTTTCCATTTTTTTCCCCCCTCCCCTTCCCTTCCTCCTCCCCTCTCCCCCATGCACCCTTAATAATTTATAAATTATTATTGTATCTTATATTACACTGTCCGGCGTCTCCC
>NW_022107432.1:8150863-8166509 GCF_000313985.2 Echinops telfairi | reverse complement strand
TGTACATCCTCTGGTCTAGCCAGATTTGTAAGGTAGAATTGGGATCATGATGGTGGGGGTGGCGGGGGGAAGAAGCATTTAGGAACTAGAGGGAAGTTGTATGTTTCATGGTTGCCACATCACACCCTGATTGGCTTGTCTCCTCCCTGTGACCCTTCTGTAAGGGGATGTCCAGTGGCTTGGATCTCCACTCTGCACTCACCCTCATTTACAATTATATGATTTTTGTTCTTTGATGTCTGATACCTGATCCCTTCGACACCTCATGATCACAAAGGCTGGTGTGCTTCTTCCATGTGGGCTTTGTTGCTTCTGAGCTAGTTGGCCACTTGTTTATCTTCAAGCCTTTAAGACGCCAGACGCTATATCTTTGATAGCCGGGCACCATCAGCCCTTTTCACCACATTTGAAGAAGCAGTTTATTTCTGTGTTGCTTCAGCTACCTAGAATAAAGTTGTAGATTCACGTTTAAAGTGTGGTCTAGCCGTGCTGTCTGTCTGAAAATACTGCGCTGCCTTCTGGCTGAGAACAGAATCATCTAGAATTTGGGATGAACTTCTTTTATCACCCTGACTCAAATTGGCATAACTAATAAAGCATTTTTTGTGTTATGTTTTATTTCCCATGTTTCCCAAGTATTGTGGAATGTTTGGAGTGAACATATCAAAAACTCTTAGCTAGGTTGCTTTTTAAACCAAAAACTTTTGTGAAATTGTATATTATCTGTGTCATTCAATTCTTACCCTCAGTGGATGGTATATTTATATCAGCATTGTCTGTACTATGGACATAATCTCTTTTGGGCTTGTGGTTTATAATTTTGCAAATGAACTTAGGCTGTATTATATGAATACATTAAGGATGATGAATTAAAGAACTTACTGGAGTACTAGAGATAGAAGAAAATTGTTTAGTTTAAAAGTCAGAATTTCTAAATCCTTTGGTTTATGTATTGTGATGCTTTTTCTTCAAATAAGAATATTATAAACTTGATCCTTATTCTTACAAATGAAACATTGAAGATTTACTACAGTATTCAAGCTGTTTCAAATTAATCTAAATTTATATAGAAAACTCAGATAGTGATTGTTTCCTAAGGGGGTCTTAGGAATCCTGTGGCTGTATTCAGATAGGAAAGAAGCAAGGTTAAAAACCAACTTTAAACAAAAGAAATAGATATGTGGCTTAATTTTAGGCATTCAGAATTGGAGTGTTGTGTGTCTTGAATCAAAGGCTTATTTATAAATAAACCTCCCAAAGTGGGTTAACACCCTCTCCCCCAATATTTTATAGACAAAAGAAATGTATTAAACCTGAAATGCATAATTTTTGGGGCAACTCAGTGAATTAATACTAAGATGTAAAGATGTTTTCTATTACATTTTGCTTCCTTATTTCCAATATTAAATCTAGGGAAAATAAAATTAACAAATTGGTGTGAAATTACTCTTGAGATCCTGTACTGTACATTTCAAGGCAAATTATTCAGCTCTTTATATAAAGACAGCTTGAATAAAAAATAACAAGATAGTGATAATCTTTGCCTAAATGCTGAATCTTAAATATTCTGTCAAAGGTTTTCCTATCCCTTTGACAATACACATAGTATGGTGGGACTTGAGGGTTTAGCATGGAGGCAACTTTCTAGTGTAATCGGTTTTTGTTTTTATTTGAATAGGGGAATGGGATTGTGCCTGGCTGCATAGCTTTCATATCTGGTTCTCTAGGCCACCCAGAGATTCTCCTTCTGTGGAGGTTACAGTCAAGAGAATCAGATGAGGAACTCATGTGTGGTGGCAAGGAAATGGAATCTGTTGTTGCACCAATAACAGCCCTTTTACCTACAGACTATTAGATTTATTTTCCTTTCATGTGAACTGGGAGAATGCATTTCTGTGATTTTATTTTTTTAAACTACATTCAAGGTTATTGCTAGTTACAAGTATCTACCACCAAAACAAGGATGCAGAATTCTCCCATCACCAGCAACCCCCAAACCAAAAAAAATTCCTCATGCTATATCCCTTTGTAGTCATACCCTCCCTCCAACTGTGATCTGTTCGCCATCACTACGTTTCTCATTTGAGAATGTAACATAAGTGGATTCATATAAGTTGTAAATTTTTGAGTTGTTTTTTTCCTTTTAATAAGCATAAGGCTTCATCCAATAGTATAGTAACAATTCATTCTTTTTTTTAACTGAGTAGTATTCCGTTGTGTACGTGCATCTTAACTTTTTCTTTTTAATACATCCATTGAAAAACATTTGAATTGTTTAAAAATTTGTCATGAATAGAGCTGATGTGAACATTCAGGTTTGTATATGAATGAAAGTGTTTATTTCTCTAGGGTAAATTCCCAAGAGTAAGAATGCTGGGTCACAGGGTCAATGTATGTTTAACTTCACAAGATGTAGCCAAACTGTTTTTTGTGTCCAGATCTTATGCCTTTCTCCATGCAATGTGTGAGAGTATTAGTTGTAGTATGCTTTTATGGGCACTTTGTATTCTTTGTATTTTATATTATACCTGTCCAGTTAGGTGTGTGTGCTGGTATTTCAGTACGACTAGAGTTTGTGCACATCTTCTCATGTTCTTGTGTGCCGGCCCCACGGAGTCTTCGGTGAAGGAATTGTTATTGCAGTTCAGAGGTAGAACGTTGAAAGCAGAGACAAAAGGAGAAAATTGAAATTGGGGATGCGGTTACCATCATTGGAGGTAGGGGAAGCAGGATGCTTTCGCCACTGGTTAATTGTTTAGCCACAAATAACCCTTTGAGTGGAATCCGGCAGCTAGGATATGTCATGTCCTTCATGTTGTGCTTTTGACTGTGTTAAGAAGAGACTGTTAAAAAAATGCATGAATGCTACTGTGGAAGACAGTAGGTAATAGGTGAATGAATTCCTACACCGTTGACGTTTGCTTATGGTATTATACGGCTTAAGTTATAAGTAGCTAATAAAAGTCACAATCTTGAAAACATGAAATACTGAGTTTATAAAACAGTAATAGAAAATGGCGAACAATTCTGTGTGTTAGCTTCTAACACTAGTTTCTTAAATCTTAAAGTTGTCAAGAGAAGCAAAGTAGGTTAAAAGACTTAAGTAATAGATAAACTTAAATCTTTTAATATAGGCTTTTTAGATTCAGATGTTGAATCATTTTTAAAGTATTATCTGTTGAATTCTGATTTTCTTGAAATGGCTTTATTTTAGCTTTTTAAAAAATCATTTTATTGGGGGCTGATACAACTCTTATCACCATCCATCCATCCATCCATCCATCCATCCATCCATCCATCCATCCATCCATCCATTGTGTCAAACACATTTGTACATTTGTTGCCACCATCATTCTCAAAACTGCTTTCTACTTGAGTCCTTAGTATCAGCTCCTCATTTTTCTCCCTCCTTCACCCTCCCTCCCTCATGAACCCTTGATAATTTATAAATTATTATTATTTTTTCATGTCTTACACTGACCAATGTCTCCCTTCCCCCACTTTTTTGTTGTCCGTCCCCCTGGGAAGGGGTTATATGTAGATCCTTGTGATCAGTTCCTCCTTGCTCCCCCACCTTTCCCAACCCTTCCTGGTATCACTACTCTCATTACTGGTCCTGAGGGGTTCATCTGTCCTCGATTCCCTGTGTTTCCAGCTCTAATCTGTACCAGTGTACATCCTCTGGTCTAGCTGGATTTGTAAGGTAGAATTGGGATCATGATAGTGGGTGGGAGGAAACATTAAAGGACTAGAAGAAAGTTGTGTTTCATCTTTGCTACCCTGCACCATGACTGGCTTGTCTCTTCCTTGCGATCCTTCTGTAAGGGGATGTCCAGTTGCCTACAGATGGACTTTGGGTCTCTACCCCACACTCCCCCTCATTCACAGTGATAGGATTTTTTGTTCTTTGATTCCTGATACCTGATTCCTAGCTGGCTGCTTGTTTATATTCAATCCTTTAAGATCCCAGATGCTATATCTTTTGATAGCCGGGCACCATCAGCTTTCTTCACCACACTTGCTTGCGCACCTGCCCTGCCTTCAGCGATCTCGTCAGGAAGGTGAGCTTCATGAAATGCTAATTCAGTAGAACAAAGTGTTCTTGCATTATGGGAGTATGTGAGTACAGGCCCATTGTCCATCTACTACCTTAATACTAATCCTATAAATATATACATGTAGCTTTATTTCCCCATAGTGATATATAAATATATTTACATATGTACATGCTTGTATTTAGACCCCCAAAAATGCCCTTTGCCTCTCCTCCATCTCCTTTCAGGCTCAGTCTTCAATTCCTCTTGGTTATGTTGCTCTTGATCAAGCCCTACCAGGCCTCTTACACCCTCCTCGCCATCAATTTTGTATCACTTGTTTTCTCCTCCAGATTGTTTATCCCTCCCGTCTTATGTAGACATACCTGCAGAGACAATAATATGAATAAAAAATAATACAGAGCAAAACAAAGCAATAAAAGAAAACAAAAGAACAACAAAAAAGAAAAACCTGTAAATAGTTCAAGGTCCCTGGGGCTTTGTTGCTCTGTTCCCCCTGCCGTTCTGCTGCACACCCTCAGTGCTTTGTCTCAGTGTGGTGTGGTCAAATTGGGCACAATCCCGCACTGTCTCCAGCACTCTCCCCTGAAGCACTATGGGTCAGTGAGGGACTTGTTCTTTCCTAGTGGGGTCAGCCCTATGGTTCTCTCTGTGCTTTGGCTGCTCTGAGTGGGAAAATTGTCCTCCGGGTTTGGTGAGTCAGGATGTGTTCCACTCTCTCTTCCTCCCACTTCATCCGCTCCTGTGTACTCTGATGAGACATGTCCCTTTCCCTGAGCTGTAGCTTCAGTGCCGTCGTCTGAAGTGAATTCTTCTGCGGGGAGGGGGTGCTGTCCACATAGTTGGGATTGGGGCCGGCCTTATTTTAGTTTTAATGGGAACAATCCATGATACCAAAGCAGAAACACTTCTGTTTTGATGACATAGCAGCCTTTTAAATCATTATCAATTCCTTACGTATAACTCATAACTTTTGTGGGATTTGCAGATAAGCGTTATAAGGGAAAGGTTTTAGGAGCACTTGCTCCTTTAGACACATACTACGTATAGACCCACATGTATAGTTCAAGGCAGTCCTAAGAATAGTATTTTACCAGCTTCAACGTGGACATAGTAAAATAAACAAAAAGACCACAGGAGAAACAATATCAAATCCCAAAACAAAGAAAAGTGAAGCAAGTCATTAGGTAATCCCACCAGACTGGATTATGGACCTGGAGTTTCCTGAGGTTTAAACAAGAGCTGTGGACTAAGAACATTCAGGAAGGGCATCATGTCCTCTTTCCAGTGACCATTTCTCTCAGACTTCTTTCTCTCCTTCTCTTTCAAGCCCAGCATAAACTGTGTTTACACTTGACTAGCTATGTTAAGGCAGTGCTGTAATTCCAGAACGTTTGATACTAAGGAGAAACCAAACACCAAAAGAACAGGCAATATTATAAAAGCAGGCTTTGGAATATGGCTTATGTTCTTCAGAATCCTAGTGAAGAGACTGAAGGACACTACTGAGCTTCAGATCCACCTCTTCTAGCCTCTGACGAGCAAAATTGGACCTGCCTAGATAAACTTTGTCTCTGGTCTTCATCTCGGAGATCCCTCTTCCTTAATGCCACATGTTAGCCATCTTACCTACCCGCCCACTTAGCTTCACTTCTATTCAGTGACAATTCCTAATGCTTTCTTAAAAAATTTAAATCTCTTCAAATGATCAAGCATGATTCCAGTTAGCTCTTGACTTACCTTGAGGAATCAGTTTCCCCAAGTTCAAAACCGCAATGAATAGATTATGCAACTGCCCTATTTTTTTGAACCTTCTATTGATAGAAGCCCCACAAGATGAATTCTTTTCCTTTCCCTTCCCTTTATTTAGCTCTCCATCCAGATAGGTGACGCAGTGCTGCAGCAGCAGCTTATCTGCACGTTAATTTATTGTGTTGTTGTCCTCTGGACTAGGTACAGTCGAGGAAGATCAAGTTTGTTCATCTGCCATACAAATGGGGGTCACCATTTTCGTGTATGCCCGAGTCACCGAGCGGCTGTCCCTGCATGTGCCTGCAGGGAGTGTCAGGAAATCTGAGGCCTTTTTCCTTGCTGTGGAGGCGCCTGTGTTTCACTACTCGTTCCTATTTTTAAAAGTTTCTAGGAGAGGATTTCATAACTCCTCTTTGGATTTATGGCAGTGTGTTCCAATATTTAATCAACATCATGGCTTTTAATGCATTTTTTCCTACACAACTCAACCTATATTTCACATAAATTTCCCCTCAATAGCCTTTTAATATTGATTAAACTTGTGGTCCATGCTGGCTTCTGCATCTCTCACTCCCCTACCTTTGTGTGACATAACCCACTGCTGCAGACTTGATTCCAACTCACAATGATCCGATATGGCAGAGTAGAACTGCTCCTGGTTTTCCAAAGTTGTGAATCTTTAAGTTACAATCTGCCTCCCTTTCACTCATGGAGCGGCTGGTGAAAGTTCACTAAACTTTCGGTTAGCCACTCCAAGGTTAACCTACTGCACCACGAGGCCTCCCGTTTTTGACTAGACCTATATTTTCCGAGTCTAGTGGCTGGTCCTTTTACTTTAGACATCTCTAGAACTGTTGATTGAATTTCCTTGTCAGCAGTTTGCACATTGCATTCAGATTCTAATATAATTATGTGATCATTAATAAAGCCAATTCTAAATTAAAGTTTTATTTAATCCTTGAATTGCTTCCTTTTGTGTGTCTTTGACCGGAAGCTTTCGTCCCATGTCTATCTCTTGTTTAGATTCACCTCGTCCACTCCCGTGTATAAGAATGAGGGAGGCATTATTTTATTTTGGGTCTTGTGCTGAGTGTGCCAACAGTAGTATTGACTGGGTTGTAATTTCAAAGAGCTATAGGGACAGGTTTATTTCACACGAAGATCATTTGAATGAGTAAAGGTGCGAACAACTACATCATATTTTATAAATCCTTATCAAATCCCTCACTCTCTTTCAGAGCATAATGTGATTTGTCATTTGTCACCTTTTGTGAGGTGCAGCTGTCATTAATCATGAGAGAGAGAAATTTCTATTTAAATGTTTGATCATTTGTCTTCAGAAAGCGTGATTTTCAACTTATTTTTGGAGTCATACAATTATGAGCAGGAATGGGTTGGGTGCCCATTGGCAGGTCTGACCACAGGGGAGTGTTCCTGAGTGAAATACAGACCGACTTGACTTAGATTGGATGCTGCTTACCCAGCGCCGAGGGCCTTTGAGTTGTGCATGAGGCTTGAATGTGGATGTGCAAAGGGCCCGTAATGAAATATTTTCTGCTCGGTGTATTTCATATAAAGTTTAAACACTTTTCTGTTGTTGGGATAAACAGACTTACTTTATTTTTGGCCAAGAACTTGAGTGAGAGAAGAAACACATTCCTTGGAGTCTTTTATTTTACTTCATTAAATTGCACAAGACCCTGCATGCTGTGTGGTAGTGTACATACCTAACATAAATTGTCGTTTTGTGAATTGCTTTTGAAATTAAAAGTGCCAGCCTATGCAACCACGAGGTGTCGAAGGGATCAGGTATAAGGCATCATCAGAACAAAAAATCTTACCATAGTGAATGATGGGGGGAGTGTGGAGTGGAGACCCAAAGCCCATTAGTAGGCCACTGGCGATCCCCTTGCAGAGGGGTCTTGGGGAGGAGATGAGCCAGTCAGGGTGCGATGTAACAACGATGAAATATACAACTTTCCTCTAGTTCCTAAATATTTCTTCCCCGCTCCCACTACCATGACTCGAATTCGACCTTGCAAGTCTGTCTAGACCAGAGGATGTACACTGGTACAGATAGGAACAGAAAATCCAGGGAATCCAGGGCGGATGAGCCCTACAGGACAAGTGGTGTGAGTGGCGAAACAGGGAGGGTAGAGGGAGAGTGGGTAGGAAAGAGGGAACCGATTACAAAGAACTATATGTGACCTCCTCCCTGGGGGACGGACAACAGAGAGGTGGATGAAGGGAGACGTTGGACAGGGCAAGATATGACAAAATAACAATTTATAAACTATCAAGGGCTCATGAGGGAGGAGGGAGCGGGGAGGGAGGTGAAAAATGAGGACCTAATGCCGGGGGTTTAAGTGGAGAGGAAACGTTTTGAGAATGATGAGGGCAATGAATGTATAAATGCGCTTTACACAATTGATGTGTGTATGGATTGTGATAAGAGTTGTATGAGCCCCTAATAAAATGATAAAAAAAAAAAAGAAATTGGAAGTGCTTGCAGATTATATGGAAAATAATTATAAACTGCATAGTGACCAGGGACTTCTTTTGAGGGGTGAGATTTTGGGGTCGTACCATTGTCATTATTTTCCTCCGTTTTACTTGATCACTCTATGTTGTCTTTGATTACTATAATTTCACCCGATAAGCTCTTCGGTGTTCTTGCTCAACTTTTCTGCTTTAGCCTTTGCCTGTAACAGAAGATAGATGAGAGAAGTACAAAACTTTTTTAAAAAACACGAGTAAAAAGAAAACGTGTTCTTTCCCCTAAACGCTTTAAGTAGATAAAAAAAATGAAAAACCAGAAACAACTTAAAAAATTTTTTTTCCAGAAACAACTTTTTATTGTGAAGTGGGTGAAGGTGTATAAAGCAGGTCATAAGATTTACATTTAATAATTGATGACACATTTTGTTTAATTTTCCATCCTCCTCAATGTAACTAAATTTATCCCACTTGTTTTCTATTTCCTTCTTTTCTAATTCTTTTGACCTTTGTACTTGGCCAAACCTTTTGATCTCATGTTTGGTTATTCCAAAGTATGCATACCTCGTTAGTGTTGTTCTTAGATTTACTCTTAAATGTAATTTTACAGGTTAAGGTGAGTAGCAAAAGACAAAATTTGTACATTAGCAACTAACAAAGAGTCTAAGGATTTTTAAATATTTTCCTCCCTGATGCTCCTCTTGGGCCTGCTGTTGGGTAGTTGTTGGTCTGCTAATACCGAGGTCAGTGGTTGAAACCCGCCTCCAGCTCTGTGGGAAGAGCAGAGACTATCTGTTCCCATGAAGGTTTACAGCTGGGGGAACCCTATATAGCATTGGTTCTCAACCTTCCTAATGCCGCCACCCTTTAATACAGTTCCTCATGTGGTGGTTCGTTGCTACTTCATAACTGTCATTTTGCTACTGTTATGAATCGTTATGTCAATATCTGATATGCAGGATGTATCTTCATGGTTACAAATTGAACATAATTAAAGCATCGTGATTAATCACAAAAATATGTAAATATATATTGTTAAATATTTATTTCTAATGAGAAATCAATGAAATTTTGTCTTGAAGCATGGTGTAGCATGGGTAACAGTCTTCACACCGGGTACTCGTAGGTGGGCGTCTCTGCATGTGGGCGGACCCGCCTGGAGACAGATAGAGGAGGGTGTCTTGGTTCCTAAGACCATGGGAAATAAGTGTTTTCGGATGGCCTTAGGCGACCCTTGTGAAAGGGTGATTCGGCCCCCAAAGGGGTTGCCACCCATAGGTTGAGAACCGCTGCTATATAGGGTATCTATGAAGGGAATCAGGGAGAGTCAATGGGTTCTCGTTGTTTGGTGGTGCAGGGCAAGCACGGAGCTGCTGACTGACAGGTTCAAATACCCCAGTTGCTTGGTGCAAGAAAGATCTGGAAGTCTGCTTTTGTAAAGATTATAGTCTCAGAAACCATATAGGGCAGATTGACTCTGCCCTGTACAGTTTCGATGAGTCAGAATAAATTGATGGGCATAGCTTATTTTATCAGTAAGTGTCGAAGTGGTGTTTCAGTGGTTGAATTCAGACTAACTTTTGACCTTCAGGCTCAGCCACCACCCATCTGTCAGTGCTGTGAGTGCGGAGGTTTGTGTGTTGCTGTCATGCTGATGAGATTTCAGCAGACCTTTCAAATAGGAAGAAAGGCCGGAATACACTGAAAAGTCCACCCGTGAGCACCCTGTGGTGACAACAGGCTGGGCCCATTGTGTGTAGGGTGCCTTGTGTTAGGGGCCTTGATGGCACTAAAAGAGGCAGTTACTTTTTTAGTAACACACCAAACCCATTTGCTTTCAACTATGAAATACTTTAAATGTACTCTTTTGTTCAAAACCATCTATTACAATTTCGCATATGTAATTTTCTCTTAGAAACTCTGCTGCAAAACTTACAGGATGCATGCATCTGTTTTGGTGGTGTATCCGTGACCAGAGTGCTCCTTGTAAAAATGGCCAGTTTTACCAATTCAGGTGCTTTGAAACAAAAAGTGCTTCAAGGAAAGTTTATTACTTGGCGCTAAGTTCAAATACTCCTGCATCTTAGGGACTGATTGTCTGAAGTGAAATGAAGAGGAAAATTGTGGCTAATAACACCACAGGACATGCTTTTCTGCCTCTTACCAACTCCAATCAACAGGTGATTCCTCTGAAATTACCCAGCAAGTTTCACCTACAAGTGTAGTGCTCTTTGAGGTGCGTGAACATCTAGTATGTTGTAAAGTGAAAATGTTTCAGAAATCATCTTAAATCTGGGTATTGGTACAAACAAGTTATATAGCACCAAGCATTAAAGCAAGTGGAATACATACAGGTATAAAACCGTGCGAAGGGTTTAGTTTAGAATAATTAGTTTCTGAAACTGAAGAATTTTATGAAGTTGGTTTAAAATAAAAAACAACTTCAGTGATATGGATAGAGGAACTATACTATCTATCTCTAGAGGAGGGTGGCCCCTAACCTATAAACCTATCACCCTGAATCTAGCTTTGAAGCTTTTAAAGGAGAAGTAGAATCTTAGAATAAAAATAACAAGTAAATTAGGATTTTTTAAAGGGAGCTTAGCAGCCATACTTCATTTTATTATATTATTCAGATCAAACTTTAAAAATCATTGTCATAACCATGCTAGTAGCTTTGGATTTGTGGTACAAAGCTTTAGGCATTTGCCTTTCCAATGGATCTGACAAAATATTTATTACATCTTTATTTAACATTTTTACTTTATCTAATGTAAGCCAAGCAAACTTCCCTCAGAGTTCTCCCTACTCTGGCCAGTAGACAAAATTCATTGTTCATGCCCTTTGCTGCTAGGGTTAGACTGTCATGGACTTTGAGAATAGTTAGCTGTTTTTTCCCCCCTTGTGAAACTTAAGTTAAATCTGTCATATGTACTGTATTTAAATTTATGTAAAGTATGTTTAAAGCATGTTTCAAAATTTAAGTGTATGTCAAACAACGTGGTTGACATAAAAAAAAGCAGTTTTTTAAAAGTTGATAGATTCTGGTGTAGATATATTCCCTAAATTATTTTAAGATGGAAGAGTGGTGCAGTGGTTAAACCACTGGATGCCAAGCTAAAGGTTTCTGGTTCAAACCTACCAGCCACCCTATGGAAGAACGCTGTAACATTCTGCTACTGTAAAGTGACAGCTTTGGAAACTCAATGGGGGCAGTTCTACTATGCCGTATAGGGTTACTGTGATTCGGAATTAACTTGAGGACAATGAGTTTGATTTGGTTTTGGGTCTTGGTTTGAGATCATATTCTCCTATAATTCTTTCCCTTGAAGAAGTAATTGTAGTTGTTTATGGACAGCTGATTTTCTTTGGAGAATATCTATAAATTCCTCTGTGCCCTTGCTTCAAGAGTTTTCTTTGGGTTTCAGGATATCTATTACTCTAATCCAGTCTTCATGACGTCTCATGGCATATAGGGAATACGTTTGACTTTTGATTGGCAGCACTTTGAATGATTCCATCAACTAACAAGGTTTTGTAGTAACTGTATTTGTTGACCAAATTAAATTGCTTCCCTGTAGTCTTGTTTGTTTGTTCTCTGTGAAGCTCACTCTGTTTAAATCTTTTCCCTACAGAAATTCCTTCAGAAAAATCTTGAAATAAGGTTCTATTTGCCATTTTACAGCAAAATTAAAATAATGTCCCCGTGCAAAATAAATCTAACAGAACAGAAATTATGCTGGTTGAGCCTCAACGGCATCAGGAGCTCGCTCTCATGGAGCCCGGTATCAAGAAATGTTAGTATCTCCTATTTTGTGTCTTGGTAAAAGCTTTGGCATTAGATGTTGTTATTTTTTGTTTGCTAAAGTTAAATGCATCGCCTGTCATATAACCAGTCAATGATATTGTGCTGACTTCCAGCTGGTGAGGTCCCGTTGTTCCATGTTTTCATATCTCGGCTTACTCTTGCATTCTCCATTATAATTAAAAGGGAAGTCTAATCAAGAAGTCACTTCCCAGAACTGTAGCTCTCTTGTATGTGAGTTGTTCATTCTGCCAGTCTTAATGGTCAACATCCTTTTTTTCCAGCTCTTTGTGTTTACCAGCAAAATTATGATAAACTGAATGGGAGAAAATGTACCTATTAATACATTGTTTTTCCCTTTTTCACACAGAAATGACCATTCTTACCAGGCAGGTAATAAGTGATAGTATATAAATGGTTTGATTGCCTTTTTTGCACTAAATAATTAATAACAGACACTGGTTATATAAATAGACCTAACATATTTCTACACAGACATGATTTCTGCTTTTATATGTGGTAAAGCACAAATTTCCAAAAGGTAGAATCATCAGTGTTTGGGAAATAAACAAATTAACATGTGTCAGGGATTTTATTTAACTCGTAAATTAATTGGGAAGTCGACAAGATGTATCCAGTTCAAAGAATGTTTGAAAAATTATGCATATATTGGCAGTTTAAAGAAATGCTGGATGAGATAGCAAATTGGTTAATGCCTAACAGAGCCTTTGATTTTCATGGTTATCCATTTCACTAGACACAAATTTGAACCGCTACTGGATAAAAATCTGTAAATTAACAAGTGATTTCATTAAATCTGGGACACTTAATAAAGAGTAAAGAGTGAGTTGCATTTAAATACTTTTCTCTTGGAGTGGCTTTTGCTCTGCATTAAGAGGTGGCAGGTGTTTTCCATCTGTGATTTGGACATGCAGGTATGTGTGTGTGTGTGTGTGTGTGACACAATTTTAAAAATAAAATATATTTGTATATATTTGATAAAAGTAAAAAAGGTGAAAAAAAACCCCATCCTGTTTCTTTTTACAGATAGAAACACAAGGGAGGGGGTCAGTGGTTAGAGATAAAAGAGTTACGTAAGGAAGTTTTACTTTGATAATTTTGTATATTAAAAGCTAAGCACTTTTAAGACGAATCATTTTATTGGGGCTCTTACATCTCTTATAACAATCCACATTTTACATATGTTGCCATCGTCATTTAAAAAACATTTTCTTTCTATTTGAGCCCTTGGTATCAGCTCCTCTTTTTTCCCTCCCTCCCCAACCCACCTTTGTGACCCCTTGATAAATTATAAATTATTATTTTTATATTTTACACTGGCTGGTGTCTTCCTTCACCCATGCACACTTTATATTATAGAAGAGTACTTCTATTTTTCTTGGTCTTCCTGAGTGGAATAATTCTCAGAACTATGATGCAGTTAACACTTTAGCTGTTGACCTCTGGAGTTTTTTTTATATTTTGATACATTTGGGAGACACAGCTCTGTTTGGAGGAACTTAAAAAAAAAAAGGTCATGTAACTCTACTAATAGTGCTAAATAGACTTTGTATTAGCTTTAGGAATGGAGTGTTAGACATTTAGAACTGGGAAGGATTATAGAGACTATCTTATTCTATAGATAAACCTTTTAAATAGTGAAGTTAAGTGACTCTTCAGGCTAATTCTGGGGAGAATTTAAGAACTGAAATCTATGGTTCTTATTTTGGATTCTGCATAGGCTTCTTTAATGCATACATTGTTGTCAAGCAGAGCACTTAGAAAAATAAAATGCATATTTAATGTTTGGTTTCCTACTATGTTGGCTTTTAAACTACAAAAAGAGGACATACATGGTCCCTCCTTTTGAAAGGGCTCAAGATCTAGTTAAAGTAATGGAATATTACTTTTCAAAGAAGTCATACCAAACGGGAAGGATATACAAAAAGTCAATGAGTGATTAATGAGAGTAAATTCTGTAGGAATTTTGACGGGAAGAGATGATGTGAAGATAGTAAATGTGCATGGTGGGTGTCCCAAGGCCTGGAGAATCACCACGGGGACGCCTTTGTTTTCTTCTGGGAGGTACACTTTTTGTGGCACTCCCCCACTTTCCCAAATGCCATCTCGTTCAGTCTTGGTGGTAGTTATCATTTGCTTTTGCCAGTTAGTCTATTAATTTTCCTTGGTGGTACTATTAAAATGAAATTGCATTTTGTGTAATTATTTCATATATTTTAAACCAGTGGGTCACCCAGATAACCTAACACAATACACTTGTTGCTGATTGGAGAGTGATGGCTAGGCATTATCCTGACTAGGTACATAGAGAGCTGTTTATATTTCGATTTCTTGATAGAATTAGTGAGTAAGATGAGAGGTGTGGTGTTTTGTTCTCTAATGTGTGTCTATTACTTGTGTGAGTGGCAGAGTTGTTAAGAAATAGTAGAAGGGTTCATGACTATATGTTCATTTTACAAGGGCATTTTTTACTCTAGTTTTGCCAGAACACTTGATTGATGTATTTATCAAGGTTATAAGAAGCAAAAGCTAAAATTAATATTTCACAATTCTAATTGCTTTTGCTTGCCTCTCTCTGCTCATTATGTATTCTGGTTTTTAAATATTTAAAATTTCATCTCCTCTGGTGTAAAGTGGGAAGGAAATAATTTAGGGTGGTAGCTGTTTGTCAAGGATTATAGTTATGTTCATGTTGTGACTTTGTAACAAAGAAAAATTATTTGCTGAGGTGACAATTTCTCTAAGTGCTAACAACATCTAGAGAGTGAACATTTATAATGTGCTATTTTGTGCTGTGTGTGGTATGGTAGATATAATAGAAAATTCTGCTTTCTTCTGTTGAGTATCTAGACATATCATGCTATATGTCTTTCTGAAGCACTATTTTAGGTCATTTAGGCAGATCGTGGAAAGATCAGTATCTTTGTTTTACCAACATTCTAATCCTCATGGATTGTTACAACTAGATAGGAGTCATTTGTATAACTGAAGAAGTGGAGACTTTATGAGTGGCAGAGCCAAGAAAATAGATATATTAATGTATGTGCATGTATATACGTACACATTTGTAAGTATTTCTTTACCACTGTGTTCACCTGTTAACTACCAATTCTAACCTAGCACCTGGCAGTGAGAAATGCAGCACCCATTAAATTCAATTAGTTTCTTATTTGCTCGATCAATAATCATTTGTTCTGTGTATCTCTCCAGTCATACCAGTTCTGTTGGTTCCTACCTCCAGGCCACTTCCCACCACTTCCCCTGTTATTGCCTGAGCTTTGATGTGGCTTTCCATACCTTGAACAATTCTTTCAAAAGGGTGGCCTCTTTGCAGGACAGAGTTGTTTTTTTTTTTTTAATCATTTTATTAGGGGCTCATACAACTCTTATCACAATCCATACACACATCAATTGTGTAAAGCTCATTTGTACATTCATTGCCCTCATCATTCTCAAAACGTTTCCTCTCCACTTAAACCCCTGGCATTAGGTCCTCATTTTTCCCCTCCCTCCCCGC
>NW_022107432.1:8149031-8150045 GCF_000313985.2 Echinops telfairi | reverse complement strand
ATCAGCTTTCTTCATCACATTTGCTTATTTTCCCCTGCTTTGTCTTCAGCGGTTGTGTTGGGAAGGTGAGCATCATAGAATGCCAATTTAATAGAAGACAGTATTCTTGTATTGAGGGAGTACTTGAGTGGAGGCCCAATGGCAGGACAGAATTTTAAGACTTTCTGGATGCTAGCTTTTCTCGAGCCATGAGGGTGGGTGAACCCCTTGAAATTATTGTCCAGGGATACTTTTTAAAACTTAATCCAAAAAAACAAAACAGATCCAAACTCATAAACAGAGCAATAGTTTAACTCTTTAAGAATCTCTCTCAACCTCAGCTCACTGCCATTGAGATGCTGCTGAAACACTGAGACAGACCCTATACGTCAGGGTAGAGCTGCCCCTGTGAGTTTCCAAGACTGTAATGGTTCACAGGAAAGCCCTGTCTCTCTCTTAGAGCAGCTGGGATTTCTAACTACAGACCTTGCAGAGTGCAGCCCAACGACGTCAGGGCTCTCTGTGGCATCCAATTGACAACGACAAGTGCAAAGATTAGATGGAAAACGTAGGGGCAATGAGTTTATTTTAAGGGGAGAGCGGCCACTCAGAAAAGGAGAGTGAGGTTGGTTGCAAAATTGAGTTTAATTATTGTCACTACATTGTACATGTAGAAACTGTTGAACGGCTGTATGTTTTGCTGTGCATTTTCTCAACAATAACAAAATCAATAAAATTTATAAAAGAAAACATCACTTTTACAACTCACAGATTAAAATGATAAAATTAAATCTAAAATGTTACATATATGAGAATAAAAGTTGTATAATGAAAATGAGAATTAGTAACCCCAAATTTATTTTTATTAGCTAGACATTTGCAGTTACATATAATACAGAACTTGCCCTTCAAAGGTTTAAACAAGAAAGAGAATGCGTCTGCTCAGATAACTGGCAAAAGTCACAGGTACAGTAGGGTTTAGAACTGGCTGACTTTGGTTTCACACAGCCTACTCAGTGTGCCAGTTTTGCCCCC
>NW_022107432.1:8136829-8148931 GCF_000313985.2 Echinops telfairi | reverse complement strand
AAGCATGCCTCTCTTGCCCCACACACTGACTCACCTCACCTTGCTCTGTGCGTCTTCTTTTTGTTTCTGTGAATGAAGAGGGTTATGAAAGGATAGTGATTTGAGGACATAGAAGAGGTGAAGAAAAAACGAGGGAGGTGCTGTTAGCCATCCAAACAGATGAGTTTCAAAAATGTTTTCAAGAATGGAATTGCAGATTTGACAAATGTATTAAGTGTAATGATGAGTACTTTGAAGATGATAAGGTTATTTTGCAGAAAAATTTAAATACATAGCTTTGAAAAAAATACCTTTTTTGGCGGGGGGCTACCCCCTCATATTTTGGGACTCTAAAGGGTAATATTGTTAGAATTTCTTGGAGGACTTGGGATCATTACAGACTTTATAATGAGTAAGTTTAAGAAAAATTTAAAATTGCTATGTTGTAGAAAAGGCCAAAATGTTGCAATGTGGAATTTTTTTCCATCACTGTTAGTCTGGGTTGATTAGAGAAACAAATTCTTAGGCACTCATGTGTATATGAAAGAGCTTTATATAAAAGAGCAATTGTATATTGAGAAACATCCTATCCCAGTACAGATCAAGTCCATAAGTCCGATATTAGCCCATATGTCTGATACCAATCTATAAATTCCTCTTTAGACTCATGCAACACATACAGTGATGCCGAATGCAGGAAGAGCATAGGTCAGTGGGTACAAAGTCTTGGGGATCCAGTGGCCGTGGAGGCATCCCAGCCCTGGCAAGGGTCTCCATGAGGTTCTTCCAGCTCCAGGGCTCTAATGTAACTTCGTGTGTCTTGTCAACGAGAATGTCTCGCAGGGAGTGAGTGTGTACCACCTCCAATGACCTACTTATCTCCACTGCACCTGCTAATGAGGTCATCAAGCTACGACCTGATTGACAGGCCAGACTCCACCCCTTCAAGTCAATAGATTATGTAGCTGCCACAATCATGGCAATACACTTGCTCATTCTTGGAAGGGTAGCAAGGGATGTCCAATAAGAGAATTTTAGCGTGAAATCTTACCCATCTATCCTGTAGCTCCAGTCATCCCCTTTCATACCACCTTTTGTTCTCCGAACTCAAAACATTTAAAAGAAACCAGATTTGAGTCCCTAGAGAATGCCAAAACTGCTGTTTTGATGTCATGGATTGAAGAGGACAGCATTCTTTGTGGAAGGTGCTAGAGATGGAAACATTCTCTTCAGAAATTATAATCATTAATGGAAGATATGTTGAGAAACAATAGCTTCACATTTGGTATTTTTGTTTAAGGTTTCTATGATCTTCTAGCAATACTTTTTGACTTACCCTTGTATGATGTATAAAACTATATACTTGTGTAAAAGTTGAGTGTAACTTCAATGGTTTTGCTGTAGACTTTGGCCTGTTTAACTTTATTAAGTTCTGGAGACCAACCTGTGCCATATTTGTATGTTTATGTATAGACAAATGGACATACTGGTTCAGATGCAGTATGGAATGCTAAAGACAGCCCTCATTGCTCTCAAGGAGTAACAGAATTGATGCACATATGAAACAGAATGAAGTGACATCTGATGTGGCCACAATTGTGTTGGAATTCATAGTTCATAGTTAATAGGAAAGGTTTCATAGGAGAGATGAGTGTCAAGCTGTGTCTTGAAAATGGGCACAATTTTGATAGCTGGAGAGGAATTTATTCTTGAGAAGTTTGGGGTATGTGGTAGTGGGATGGGAAGGTGTAAATTGATAACTCCCAGGAGAAAGCAAGTTGGTTGATTTAGCTGAAGCAAACCATCCCTTAGGGGGACCTTTGGGAATAAGTGTTACTAGTTAGGGTCAGACAGTGTAATAGCCATATAGAATAAAAAAAGAGAGGGGTTATCCATTGAACATATAGTATTTTAGGGGACTATCAAAACTCTTCTCAGTAGTAGTCTTTAAGTGTAGGAAGAATTTATCTTTCAAATCAATTCATTTCAAATCGACAAAACATTAGCTAATTAGTAAAGCTGTCTCCCTTGCTCATTAAACTAACTGAACGCTCAAAAATATATATGCATACATATATGTTTGACAACATAATTTTATACATTAGTCACTGAAGAAAAATAGTGGGACTTCATAACCTTTTGTTTTCGATGTTACCCTAATAGAGAGCAAAAGTATTCTTTGGCTTCTATAATTGTTTGAGTAATTGTTTTATTTACCTCTGGAAAATGAAATAGCCCAATATTAGTTTCCGGAAATGAACTAGAAAGATTATGCAAATACTTCCTTCAAATGCATAGCAAATACATTTTCAAGTGAAAGCCTCTAAGACTATGTATAAGTACAGTGTTATATAGAACCTTGAAAATTATTTTTATAAAATATATGAATTTTAAATTGTCTCTTTGAGGATACTTAAAACTTGTAAATCAAAAAGAGGTTCACAGTGATAGGTAATAAAAGTACCATATTTATTTGAAATTTGTTTACTGTGAAGCATCGGCATCGGTTTTGAGAGCAAATTCTACCTGGGCTTATGTTAGAACCGAAGGAGGAGTTGAAAGTATGCATATTTGTCTAGCAAACAGCATTTTGAGGGTATGTTAATTTGAGATTATGTGAAAGTTTTTTAAAAAACTACCTTTAAATCAAATTAAGGTTTATATATCCAATTTAATCAAGATTAATTTGGAAAGTAAACAGTAAAGGTCTGCTTTATGTGTAAATTTCTATCCAAGGGACAACTATTTAGCCCTAGGTGCTGATTTTATGTTGGAGAATTATGATAAAATAATTTCTCATTAAATAGGCAAACATTTGCTAGGAAACATCTCCAAACAGTCCTCTTGAACAATTAAAATTACTTTATTGTTCTTACATCCAAATCTAAACTTCAGAAGCTAAATCTTCTTATTGCAAGGAGAATAAAATGATAAAACATGTCAGTTAGGATTATTCAATTATTTTATGTAAATACAGACCCATCTATTTTGAGGAGACCCTTCACACCTTTTAAAATGAGATCAGTCAACATCTATCTTAGAGTTGCTTTCATTGAGCCAATGAATAGATATTTTTATTCCTGAAATATTGCATTTCTATTCTCCTTATTAATGGCCATTCCTGTGTATGAGTAAATAAATCATACAGCTGCTAGTAGTTCTAAGTGCTTTTAAAAGAGCATTTAAGTGCTTGTAATCACTAAGCAAAGGAGTACAATAGATTAAATGTGTTGTAAACCACACATGAAAGCAATGTCTTTTTTATTATCTGTAACTTTAATGGAAAGAAAATGTTAATTTAGGGTAATGAAATAGACCTCCAAGTATGATCCGTGAATAGACCATTAGGTTAATTAAAATGAGGATATGTATCACTCTGTGGTGGAGCTATCATTGTGGAGGAGACAGATTCATTTAGTGCTCTAATAGTAAAATTCAGAACATGTCCCTCCCAAACTGGATTTACGACACCAAGGAACAAGATTAATGACAAGGGTAATTCAGTTCTGCTTCATTTACTTTTACCTGTCACACTACTTGTCATTCCAGAGTGCCTGTCACTTAAAGGTGAGAATTTGCTCAGTTTTATTTAAGTCAATTAATTATAAATTTGCTTGCTTTCCTATCTGTCCATCTCCTTCAAATGCAGTAAATACAAAATAATACTTAAGTCTTGGTTGTATATATGGTTTGCAAAATCACTTTCAAAAAGCTAGCAGCTTTATATTTGTTGATTTGTTAAAAGGCAATTTAAACAATCACTGCAACTTCTTACGTATGTCTTAATACTCAGAAACCTGTTGGAAACCAATTTTATGTGGTTTATTATCTGCTTTGTCAATTTACCATATTTGTTAATTAAAGTATTCAGTGTACAGTTGATCAAATGTTATTTGAATGCTCTTTTATTTTTCCCTATGAAAAAAATTTAGCATAGTGCCAGGCACAAAGTAGCTTTTCAGTGGTACTTTCTATTTTGATTTGATTTAAAAGCCTTAGCATGTGTTTAATAAAAATTAAATTCAATATACTTTTGAGTTATTTGGCTTCCTCCATCATATGCCTAATTTAGTACATCAATTTCTGTTCAGATCTTAGAGCCACAATAACATCATCTGGCCTAATAGTCTTCCAGTCTAATCATCACCAATAGCTTTTTATCTAAAATATGAATGGATGTACTAAGTGATTGAAAGCAAACTGTTTCCCTAATGGTTTATATCAGTTGGTCAGTCAATGATGTATTCACTGAAATCAAGCTCTCAGCCCAGTATACTAGTAGGTATTTTCATGTGTTTAACGTTTTCTTTGGGAGGATGTATATGATCTTAATCCTTTTAACAACGAAAACAATTTTTCTACTTTGCTTTACAAATAAGAATGTTTTGTAAAAAGTGACTTTTTTTTTTAGCCTCTTGGGAAAACCTTTTGCTATTCTTTCTTTTTAAAATATCTCAATTTTCCTAGTTGTTAACCTAGCTAATATTTAATATGAGCTATTGAATGCATTTATATATTTATATTTTTCTGATGTTGTAACAGTACCTAAAATAAATGATATAGGAAAAAGTTTTGAGGCTTATATTAGGAAAAACATTTTCAATGTACAAGAAGACTCACTATCCCAATTTTTCCTTTTTTTTCTTTTTTCCCCAAATAACTAGACTCGGGCTAGTTCAGTAGAATAGGACTGGCTTGTAAGGATTTATTTAGTCTGACTAGCTTCAGCAGTGAAAGCAGCTTTGAGATACTCCCTCCAGTATAATTATGAACCACATGATCACTTTGGGTGTTTCTGTTCCTTTAGAACTACTTCCTGTCCTCCTGTTTTTTTTACCTCCTTTTATTTCCTGTCTCTTTGCCTGTGTTTTCTCATGGCTTGTCATAGAGTATCTCAGATTCAATGTTGCCACTTACTGAACCACTCCACATTACTCAGTTCTCTATGTCATAGTTCATTTTTCCGAGGTGAAGAATATTATCCATTTATCTATCAATCAGCATCATCTATTTTTTTACTGAGGTACAAAAGTGACCTAAATAATCATTTCTCCCTCACACTAACTGTTATCATGAGCTGCTTATGAGTTTTGTTCCAAATTGTCCTTGATTCAAGTCCAAACCAAAACCAGACTCACTGCCATCGAATCATTTCTGACTCGTAGAGATCCTATAGGACAGTGTAGAATTGCCTCCATGGGCTTCTGAGAATTTGTCTGTATAGGAGTAGAAAGCCTCATCTTTCTTCCACAGAGAAGCTGGTGGTTTCGAACTGTTGACCTGAAGTGGTAGTTAGCAGCCCAGTGCATACATAACCCACCGTGCCACCAGGGTTCCTTTGACCCAAGACAAGAGCTGATTTTTACCATCATGTGTTTCCTTATGACATAGCACTTTGGTGTACATTTCATTGAGCACAGCAGTTTACCTGGCCATACATACAGTACAACCCTATTCTGTAATTTTGATGGGCAAGGATAATTGTTTTTATAGTTAGTCTCTTAGTTACCAGATATTCACTTTACTTTTCTTCTTGCGTGGAATACACATTCTCCATAGGGGACAAGTCAAAAATCTCATAAGGAATTTCCCGTATATTAAAGAATCCCTGGTCACACAGTGGGTAAAACACTTACAGTTCTAACCAAAAGGTCTGTAATTTGAAGTCTCCAGCTGCATTGCAAGAAACAGATGTGTCATTCTGCTTCTGTAAAAGGTTACCTCTCAGAAGCAATGTGGAGCGTTCTAAGGCATCTCTGAGTCAGAGCTGGCCGTAGGTTTGGTGAGTTCCATCCAAACCCTTAGCCATGTGACTTCAGGTTGCTTACAGTTGTCAGGCGGCTTGCTAAGTCTTGGCCATGCATGTGTCTTGCTTTGATCCATGGAACATGACTAGCCGTGGATTATCGTCAGCTCTATATAGGAGCTTCGAAAGTAATTGTGTGTTTGGCTTGAATTGTGTTATTTCTTCCGTTACCATGAGAACAAGGCATTCCAGATAGGCACTGCTCCTTCAGTTTGAGTCTCAGAGTCAGAAGACATGTAGATCAGACTGCAGCATGGAGCAGTGCTTCATTCCTCCCTTAACTTTCACTTTATATGAGCAAACAACAAATGTTTACTGTGAGAAACTCAAACTTCCTGTGTTATCAAGTTAATTATGACCACTGTGACTCAACAGGACTGGGTAGAACTGCCCTTGTGGGTTTCCAAGACTTTTAACTAGCTCCTTATGGGATAGAAAACTTTATATTTCATCTGTGATGTGTAGGGTGGTTTCGAACTGCAGTCACTGAAATTTTGGGATTGTAATTGTTGGGTGTCTTCGAGTGTTGTCCTAGTGCTGGCCGGTTGCTACCAACAGACAAAGTGAAGGTATTTTAAATATGTTGGAGTGCTTAGTGCTTGTCATTTTAGAACTTTCCCTGGCACTGTGGAATATGCTCAGATCTCCTTTTAGGGTGGCACAGTCTGCAATGTTGAAGATGGCAATACTACTGGAAACCATCAGCAGGAAATTATTCTCTAGTGCTTGGAAAATTCTCTCTTCTTCAGCAGGTTAAATATTCTGTCTATTAGATTTTAAGCCTCTATTATTCTAAAGGATGCTTTTTAAGAGTCTACTGATTTACATCTTTTAATAAGCCTGGCTTTTGTCTGTCAGCCCAACTTTTTATTTTTAATGCTTTTACATTGAACTGTAACGTTTACTTCTAGGTGTAACTTCTCAAATCTCTCTATGGGTTTGATTTACTGCAAAAATAATATTAATTTTATAAGGCTGCTTCTAAGGCATGTTTTTCTTGTTGGATTCTCCAGATGAAAAATGCAGGACTTCTTAACCAAATTTTATAGGAGAAAGATCACTTTTATGAAGCTTGACTACTTCTATTCTGAATTTTAGATGAGCAATGTTCCAATTTAAGTGAATGGCTCATACTATTGAGTGACTCACTCGTCAGCTCCTTTATTGATTAATGACACAGATAAGAAAAGGTACCATGTTGCAAGGGGATTAGAGTCATGGAAAAGAAAAGTCCCTTATCTTATTTTGAGACAGTTGAATCTCTATTTAAAGCTGATACAATTAAGGAAAGGGAAGGAAAAGTCAGGGTTTAGTTAAGTCTGGTGACCAGAGCGATGAGGAGAGCTTCATCTCAAAGCCCCTCATGCAGTGAGGAGGGGGGGCGGAGGGGAGTCATATGGCCGGCCAGCCAACAGCATTAAATAAAAACCTTGGTAAATAAGTGACTTTGCTGACATCGTAGAAAGATGAGCAGTATTACTGATTGTCTTGTTGTTTAGCTATCAGAGAAGATTGTGCTGCTGCCTACATCTGCCCTCACATGCTACTTCACCTGTTCCATCTTACTGAGATGGATAAACCTTGTAGTTCAGGACTGTCAAGGGCACTGCAATTAGCACTAAATCATTCTCGCTCTGACAAGTTCTGGCAACAAAAGCTTCTGGCAGATATGTAAGTGCATTTTCAGTGTTTCAGAATGTCTGAACAGGATAGCAGAGCTCCCAGAGAGCATGCTGGGAAGCTTAATCTGATAGTGAGTCCACTGTAAGCTTTCAGAAGATGTGTTGGAAATCAAGATAGGATGCGTGCTTATCTCTTGTTAGTCATGATTAACTTTTGTTAATTTTATGTGCATAAGCATATGTTTTTAATAAAATAAAAATTTCAAGTTTCTCTGGATACTAATTATTCCAAAAATACTTCCTTGTATAAATGTCCAATGCAGTGCCTATTTTTCTCTCTTCACAATTGAATTAGCTAGTTCTGGAATAGCATACAATTAAATAGTGCAATAAAAATCAATTTATAGAGACTCCAAAACCCAAACTCTCTGCCATCGGGTCTATTCTGACTCACAGCGATCCTATAGGCTAGGATCAGAACCAACCCTGTTGGTTTCTGAGACTCTTTCCTCACTCTCCTGAGGAGCGGCTGATAGTTTTGAACTGCTGAACTTGTTGCTAAAGCCCATTACACAATTAATGAGATATATTTAATTAATATGGCCCTTCCAGACATAATTCCTTATGTGATATTATTCTGGATTTCATACACCTGTGGCTGTCGTTCCATTTTTGGAGGGCATAATCTGCTGACAAAAAGGAATAGCATGAGATGGTATGAATGGGACCACACTCTTGGTTTAATGGTTATCTTGGTAACTGTTACTCACAATGGATGTAAGGAATCATATGCTATATACTGACAGGAGGAAGAAAACTTTCTGGAGTGGCCCAGCAAAGGCCTGGCTGATTAAGATTAGTAGGAGGCCAAAGCTTGCAGGAAACATCTTGCCGGAGGCTCCAGTTTATATATTCATAAATAAGATACAGTTCAGGGGTGGAGAATAGATGATCACATTTGGATGCAGTTTGACTGAATTGTGTAACTCCCACCAAATGACCTTCCCCTGCATGGGTCTGATAAGAAGGTAGGGGAAGATGCTGATAGGATTGGTTGATGAGTAATTGTTAACAGGATTTTCTGGCAATACCATGTTGCTGTGTATAAAATGAACCCCTGAGAATTAGGGGGTGTGACCTCATCACTGTCAAGAGTCAGGAGTGGAGTATGTCCTCTGGCCCAAGCATCAGGCTTACCTCTGTCTGACCTGTGGATTTTGGACTGAACAGCACCCACCACCAAGTGAGACATTTCCTCGAACTTTTCATGAGTTCTGTGGGACGCTGCCATGATTTGAAGAACCCAGAGATGTGAGGGAATATACCCAAGTGTGGAGTGGGGGGAAAATGCAGCAGACTAGGTGGACTTTCAGAATTTTTTCAATCTCCAGCTCCTTGGGACTAGTGTGGTACCACAACCCATACACCACCAGGAATCCTTTTATATAGCCTAGTAGCTGGAGAATAAAAAAAGATACCTGTGCATGTAGAATACTAAAGAGTGAAAATTGTCAGTCTGATATGAAAGACCATGTAATGGTTAGAATTTTGGGCTGTGGAACTAGACTTGAGTCCAAATCCCCGCTTGTTCACAGTTTAAATACCGTCCCTTCCACATAAGCTCCTGCAATGTAAGATTTTGTGCTTGTAGGTTCCCTCAGTTGGCTCCAACTCCTAACACCCCTATGCATAGCACGATAAGACGCTGTGCAGTCCTGCACTGTGCTCAGAAAAGTGGTTTGTTGAGCTCATTGGTACAGCCACTGTTTCAGTCCATCCTGTCGAGGTTCTCCCACTTCTTTGCTGACACTATATTAAGGATGAAATTCTTCTCCAGAGACTGGTTCTTCATAACATAAACTAAACTCTTCCCAAGACAGAGTTATTTTTGTGACAGTCCATGGTCCTTTGAATATTCTTCGCTAACACAATAATTACAACCCATCAAGTCTTCTCCTGTCTTCCGTATTCATTGTCCAGCTTTTACATGCTAATGAGGTGATAGAAAGTACCATGGCTTGGATAAAAGGCACCTTAATCATCAGTATAACAACTTTGCTTTGAGATCTTTTGCACCAGATTTCCTCAACGCAGTACCTTGATTTCTTGTCTGCTTCTGGGTATTGACTGTGAACCCAAGTAAAATGAAATCTTTAACAACTTCAGTCTTTTTTTTTTGTTTATAATTGGGGTGGGGAAAATTTAGTTTCCCTGTCATTGGATATTTATGACATCATTTGTCAGCCATACTGGTTAAACATTCAATTAACTAACTCCTAATGGGATGTCTGGAACTGCTTCTCTTTAGTAAGACGTTTGGTGGTAGCTGGTCTTGATGATTTCGTAGGCTTTATCTGGCCCATGGCTGGGTGTTCCCCACCACTGGTGGTGATTTTTATTTGCCCCATTTTGAGGGCTTTTGTTTTCATTTGTTAATGTGTAGTCCATACTGAAGGATGTCGTCTTTGATTGTCATCAGTAAGTGTTTCAACCCCCTTTCACTTTCAAACAAGCAAGCTTATTTTATCTGCATGCAGGTGTCAGATTGTTCAAGAAGCAAGGTAAGCACGGGTTGACTTGTGCTTAGTTACTTACTTGTAGTGAACCATACCCAGAAGGTCAGCTGGCATCTCTCTCTCTCCCCTAGCCCCACAGCACATTCCTTGAGAATGAAAACGTCTTTAAGTTGATAGTCCTCACTGAGATGAAGTACCCATTCAATCAGGCCTCTTGCTCTTTTTACCTTGCTTACTTGGTCATCTGACCCTCTGCATTTTTCAGATTATTAATCTTTCTTCAATCCTGAGCTGTCTTTACTGATGATTTGCTCAGTAGCTAGACTGAGTATGGTAAAAGGACATAATCTTTTACACACCTTTCTTAATTTTAAACCCTGCAGAATCCCATTGTTGGTCTGAACAACTGTCTCTTGGGGTATGTGCATGAACATCATTACATGTTCTGGAATTCCTATTCTTCATAATGTTGTTCATAATTTGTTATAACTCCCACACTATTTTATGCCTTCATATACTCAATAAAACACAAGTAAACATCTATTAAGAAGGGTTAAGTAGAATGATAGGTAAAATATGAAGGGTCTTCAAAGAGTTCATGGAATAATTCCTTTGTCTTTCAAGTTGATTTTTCCCACCATTTTTTGGAAGTCTCCTCATAGGTACTTAATGGATTTTCATTGATTTGATGATTCTGGTGGAGAAGATGACGTCCACCTGATGTCTTCATTTTGGCACAGATGAGTGTGATGAGAGATGAAAATAAAGCCATGTTGTTATATGATGCTTGGTTGTTCCTGACTCATAGCAGCCTTATAGGATAGGCTAGAATTGCTCAATGTGGTTTATTTACTAGGCTTACGTTGGTGGTGCTGTCTGATAAGCACTGGACCAATAACCACAGGCAGGTGGTTCGGAAAGATGCCTTTATTTGCTCCCATAAAGATTTACATTCTTGGTCCCCTATACAGAGTGGCGATGAGTTGGAATCAACTCAGTGACAGATGGTTGGTTTTCAGAATCTTTTCCTGTGGAGTGAATGATGGGTCTGAACCACCACTTTTTCTTTTAACAACCAAGCACTTAACTACTGTGCCAACAAAAACCAAAACAAACTCGCTACCATTGAGTCCATGCCAAATCATAGTGACCTTATAGGATAGGGCAGAACTGCCCCCAAGACTATAACTCTCTGTGCAAAAGCCCCATGTTTCTTCCACAGAGCAGCTGAAAGTTTTGAACTGCTAACCTTACAGTTAGCAGCCCAACATGTTACCAATAAAGCCTTACCCATGAAATAAAATTTGATTCCTAGTGACCCTATAGGACAGAGTATAACTGCTTCAAAGCGTTTCTGAAACTGTAAAGCTTTATAGGAGCAGACAGCTTCACCTTTCTCTTTTTGAGCAGCTGGTGAGTTTGAATTGTCGATCTTGCAGTTAGCAATTCAGTGATTAACCCAGAGTATGAAAAGATGTCAGTAGAAACCCTTTATATATTTGCAAATTTGTGGGAATACAGAGAGTAATTTGTGGACTTTTGGAATTACTAATTCATTAGCATTTTCAGTTCTATCCCTTTGAAAATTATGTTGGATTTGCAAAACCATTATCTTGAAACCTCTGATGAATGTTACAATTTTATGTTAATATTTTATCTTTTTTGATGACAGGCCAAAGACTTTTATAATGATTAGAAAATAGGGTCAATTAATCTCTATGTTCCCGGTTATCAAAACTATCTATGGTCTTTTCTTACATCTGTCCCAACTGTGAGGATCCCGATTACACAGTGGATCGCAATTCCAGAGGTCAGCTGTTTGAAACCACCAGCCACTCCTCAGAAGAAAGACATGGCTGTTTTTCCTATAAAGAGTTACATTTTCGGAAACTCATGGGGCAATTCTACTCTGTCCTCTCGGGTTGCTAAGAGTCAGCATCAACTTGATGGCAGTGAATTTGGTTTTTTTGTGGTTGTTTGGTCCCAATTGTGAAGTGTAGAGGTTTATGCTCCTAGTTTTAGTCTCCAGCTTCTGTCGGTGGCTGCATTTGGAGAAGAGCTCTGTGTTCTTTGCCACGTAAAAGAACCCCTTTTTCCTAGAGCTGCCGTCTCAACTATGTCTAAGTTAGTTACGGGGTTAATGTAATAGTCTTCCAGCTTGTTGTACAACCCCCCCCCC
>NW_022107432.1:8111337-8136729 GCF_000313985.2 Echinops telfairi | reverse complement strand
CCCCCCCAATTTTGGACCAACAGAAAAAGCTCTGATGTCAGTTCTTTGTGTATAATCTGATTTCTGTTGAAAGTGGAGTCTTTAACGGAAAAGGGGAAGTTTCCAGATAATCACGATTTAACTGCTTTGAGAAAACCTGGCAGCTGTTAGACACATGTAGGCTGACATCTCCTGCTACGTGTCCCCCTTTAGTCTCTGCTTCATTACGCTGCATGTTAGTATTCATATCAAGGCAGCCGTGCTCAGCAGTGAGAAGGGAGACAGCTTTCTCAGGCTGCTGAGATAGCTTTGATTTGTGCGTAGATTAAAGAGGTGATATTTCCTTTTCTTTCTTTTTAATGTCTAGGAAGTAGCCATATCTGCCACGATGTGCATTATTTTATGTGAATATATATGTAGGGCATACGAACATGCTCAGACCTGTGTTGGAGGGGACTTTAAAAGGTACATGGAAAATGGAATTTTAAAAGTAATGGAATTTTCTCACAAACTTTTCAAAGTCCCACTATATGCATGTGCTACTCTCATATGCCTTCCCACATCCATGTGTCACACACACACACACACCTAGGTAACTACTCATATATTTTTGCTTGCTATTACTGTTACAAAATTGTACATGCTTGATAGCATTTGCCATCAAAAAGAGAAAAAACCAAAACAAAACAAACAACCGAAACCAAACCCACTGCCACTGAGTCTGTTTCCTCGTGGTGTTTTTACCGTGACCAAGGTGTGCTGATTTCCCCATCCTTGTGTGTGACCTTTCCCATCACCAGAATTTTGTGTGTGAATGGTTACTTTTTAAAGGTAGCCGCCACTACCAGCAGAGTGTAGCACGTATTTTGGCTACCACATATCTAATTTCCTAGGAAAGTATTCATGGAGAGAAACCTCCCTCCCTTTGTAATAATGCTGAAAGTGTCGGATACTTGATTTCCCAGCTTTCCTTGTAGTTAGGCTATGGGCATATATAACCACGTGCCTAGACTCCAAATTCGAAACTCGAAACTAGTGCCACACAGAAGCTTCCAGGGAGAATGTGCTGAGGAGCAGCAGGGCCTGTGCTGGGGGACCACTCTGGGAACCGTTTCCAGGGCCCAGGATCATCCGGGTTGGTGGTGGCCCACACGTCAGCGCTTGTGCACAGCAATAGCGTGGTGCTTTCTCTCTCTCTTAAATTTATTGCGGTCGAATGTGTGTGTGTAATAAAACCTTTCCCATTTTACTTATTATTTCCTGTACAGTGTTAGAAGTCAGTGTTTTAATTATATTCATCATGCTATGCATTCATTGCTCCTGTTTATGACATTTGACCTTAAGCAATAACTTCCCACTTTGTATCCATTTGTATATTCCAGGTATTTCATAAAATTGGGGTTCTATAATGTTTGTCTGTTTGTGCGAGACTTACTTCACTTAAACATATGTTTTCAAGGTTCATCGGTGTCATAACATATCAGAACTTCATTTCTCTTTGGCTGAATAATCTTCCATTTGTAGCTACTGAATTTTGTTTATCCATTCATCTGTTATAGACTGTAAGATTGCTTTTGCCTTCTGGCTACTGTGAATAGTTCTGTGTGGACATTGGTATATATTTGTTTGTGCTCATGCTTTCAAATCTTTGGGTATATGCCCAGATGTGGAGTTGCTGGATCATACAGTGATTCTATGTTTAACTGTTGAGGCACCCCAAACTGATTTCCACAGTGGCTACATAGTTGTATTCCCACCAGCAATGGACAGGCTTACCATCTCTTCACACTCTACAGCACTTGTTGTATTCTGTTTTAAAAATGTTATTTTAAAAAACAATAGCCATTCTAGAGGGTGTGGTTAAGTCCCCAGGTGGTTCAGATGATTAGTGTGCTCAGCTGCTAAATGAACAGTTGTTGGTGGTTTGAGTCTGCGCACAGACACCTTGAAAGGGTCACAGAATTAGCCAGTGACCGTCAGTCCTGTGCAGCACATCTCTCCTGCGGCATATGGAGCCGCTCTGAGTGGGAATAGATTTACCACATTTGGTAAGCGTTTATTAGTGAGTGTGAAGGTGGGGTCTCCTTTTTTAAAAAAATCATTTTATTAGGGGCTCATGCAACTCTTATCACAATCTATACACCCATCAATTGTGTAAAGCGCATTTGTACATTCGTTGCCCTCATCATTCTCAAAACATTTCCTCTCCACTTAAACCCCAGGCATTAGGGCCTCATTTCCCCCCTCCCTCCCTGCTCCCCCCTCCCTCATGAGCCCTTGATAGTTTATAAATGAGTATCTTGCCCTGTCCGACGTCTCCCTTCACCCCTTTTCTGTTGTCCATCAGGTGGGATCTCCTTATAGTTTTGATTTTTGCTTCCTTAACTGAGTAATGATGCTGAGCTCTGTGTGTGTGTGTGTGCGCCGCTCTTATTGACTATGTATCTGTAGCGTCATGGGACCGGTTTTATTTGGGGCTTTGTTTCTGATGTGCTCACCTGTGATGATCCCAGACCTGCCACTCCCCAGCCTTGTCATCTTGCTTGAGTGGGTAAATTACTCTCTCTAACTCAGTTTCCTCAAATGGTAAAAGGAGAAAATAATGACATCTATGCCTCACGGCGTTCTTTATAGAGTTGTTAAGTGCCCTCGGGTGGGCTCTGAGCCATAGCGACCCTGTGTGTAACACAACGACACTCTGCCCGGTCGTGTGCCATCTGAGCAGTTAGCTTTTCTGTGCTTGAGCCCATCATTACAGCCACGGTGTCAGTGAGGGCCATCCTGGTTTTTACTGCCCCTGCCCTTTACCAAACTTGAAGTCCTTCTCCTGGGACTAGGTTCTCCTGACCACATGCCAGACTACATGACGACATCTGGCCATCCTTGCCTTTAAGGAGCACTCTGCCTCTATACTTCCCTTAGGGTTTGAAAAAAAAGCAAAAAACCAACTTACTGCCATCAAGTCAATACTGACTCATAGCGACGCCCCTGTGGATTCTGAGACTGTAACAGTTTATTTGAGTCGAAAGCCCAGTCTTTCTCCTGTGGAGCTGCTGGTGGTTTAGAACTGCCAACTTTGGGGCTCACAGCCCGCTGTGTAACTTTTACACCACAGGGCTCCCTAAGGGTTAGATGAGTTAATTTAAATAAAATCCTTGGAATACTATTAGTATATCATAAAGTGCGTGTTAATATTCTTGTGTAATTCTCCTACTCCCTGGTTTTTCTTTTTTTAAAGAATTATTTTTCTGCTTAAATTTATAAATGGAAATGTATCCCTTACAGCTTAGAACCTTGTGTGAGACATGCTATAATGGAATTATTTTTGGTGGGGTAGGTGGAGGGAGAGATTTTATTTACCATTTCCTCATATATGTCTGGGGCCAGAGCTTAGATTATTTTTATTGAAATGCTTTAGTCATTTACTGTCTAGATTTGTTTGGTTGTCCCCCCCCCCCCTTTTGTTAGCTTGCTGAAGACCTTTTTGCAGTATTTATTTGTTTATAAACTGTGAAACTAAGTTTCTGCCTTGAGGTTGGACTAGCTAAGAAATCATCACAATTACTTGGGTCTGTGTTTTAGGTCCCCCCATCCTGAGTGCGGCTCTGTCTCCCCTCTCTGTACCCTCGGTATGTTGCTGAGGAGCTCAATGCCTCCTGGCACATTAGCTTTCGAGTCTGGAAGCAGATCCTTTCAAATGGGAAAATGTCATGCGAGGTGAACTATTGGTATTTTCACAGCAGGCAGTCTTACCACCCTCAGTATAAAAACACTACTGAATCACATTTATAGTTTTGTCACCATTACAATGAGAACAGATAGTGACATTTAAACCTAGGGGAAAAAAACCCTGATATTGACTGTTAATTTGGAAAACTTGAACAAGCAGGTAGAACACTGTGACCTTAGTGATGTGAATTCTCTAATCAGAGCATACAGATCAGTCAAATATTTGACTTATTGATTTTTGTAGAACCAAACTGCTTTGTATGCATGGTATGAAAATTGCATACATTTTTGTCCTTGATTTAAAATAAGCAGTGAGAGTCAGGGTTTGATACACAGCAACCTTAACTTTCTATTAAATAATGTAAACTCTGAATATTTTAACATATATGAGGGTGCTTCATAAAATTTATGGAAAAATGCAATTAAAAGATCATGCAATTTCCCATAAACTTTTTGAAGCTCCCCTTCATACCAACAGAAAGGATATTTAGATTTCTCACATATTTATAAATATACATATTTTAAACACAACATTATTAGTATTTATAGGTTAATCTTTTATAAAATTGTATTCATTAATGAAGATGTACTTTTATTAGGAACCTTACAGATAGTATCTTAAATTTTAAAGAGACCCAGCTCTACAGGAGAATGAATTTTACCTGCTTACCTTTTAGCGCACTTTGTTTCTGCACTCTCATCTCCCTCGAGGTTTGATCTGTTGTAGAAGTACCCATCTAGAGCTTTCTCTGTCAATTTCTACTCTATGGAAGCTCAACATGAAGTAGGTTATGTTCCCTAACCTGTTAAAGGAGACTTTTCATTTTAACTTAAGTTGACCTTCAAAAACACAGATAATCTTCTGGCCAAATAGTGTTCAATACATTCTGCTTGCCCAAACAATAATGTAGGTAGGTTTGTATCTGAGCACTGTGGCATTTTATCCGAACTATTTCCCATTTTCCCTTAATCTCTTCAATCACATCCTACAAATATTTGAAAACACTTTTATTTCCTCACTCTGAATAACTTTCTTGTTCATTGACCTTTTCTTCTTAGTTTTATGCTCTGCAACTGAGCTGACTCCTCACTTAAATGGGAGAACAAGTTCGTTAGCTTAGGTCCTCAATGTGCTAGTTCTAGTGTCACTGTTAGTTGAAAAATAGATCAAGCTACTTTATATCAAACAAGGGGACAGTTTTATTTTTCTTCATTTTCCTCATAGATTCTTTGCAAAAAAGCAATCTTCAGGAGATTTCCAGCAGCACTTAACATTAGAGCAGTGCTGCTTTTGAAGAATAAATTTGCAGAAAAAGTGAACAGGAAGAAAGAGAGAGGTAGCTTTGGGTGAAAGTTTGCAGTGTACTGTATATACTCGAATATAAGCCGACCCGAATATCAGCCAAGGCACCTAATTTTACCACAAACACTGCATTAAAAATGTGCTGAAAAACTCAGCTTATACACAAGTATATATGGTAAGTTAGTTTTCCACTCGGGAGTTTGTACACATTTTGTTTCATAACATCAGCTGCAATTCCTTTAATGGAACAGCACTCTTCTCACGTTTCTCTGGTCGCTCTGTTTCCATTCATCCTTCACTCTCCAGCCGTTATTTCCTGCTGAGCTTGCTTTTTGGAGAAATGCAGCCCTTTTGGTTTTGGGTGATTCATTGTTCTGAGGAATATATGCCTCCTGGGTGTTGTTGTTCACTTTATAGGCTTGTCTTGTTTAGTTAAAAATGACCCTTCAGTGGGTTCATGCCAATCTGAAGGCCATAGGAGGGTATTTTTGAATGTCTATCAGAAACCTGAAATCTCAGAATTTTGCAGACGGTATCTATTAAATAACCACATGTATCCTTACTTTTTTAGGAGGCCTGATGGCATGGTGGTCACTAATTATGCTGCTTACCATTGTAAGCTCAGCTGCTTGTAACCACCAGCTGTTCTGTAGGGGAAAGACAGGGCTATCTGTTCCTGTGAAGAGTAACAGTCTGGGAGCAGTTCCACTGTGTCCTTGATGGCAGTGAGATCCTCACTTTTATCAGGCATTAATTCTACTTTGGTAGGGTTCGTATGAGGAGCCCTGGTGGTGTGATGGTTACGTGTTGGGCTGTGATTTGTATGGTTGGCAGTTCAAAACCACTAGCAGCTCTGGGTGAAGAACTGGGCTTTCTACGCTGATAAATAGTTAGAGAGAGTCTCAGAAATCCCAAAGGGGTGGGGGTGGAGGTGGGGCTGCTGTGAGTCAGCATCGACTTGATGACAGTGAGTGTTTTGAGAGGGTTAATATACTTCGTCTTTTAAAATCTTACTAGATTTCAGTTGCAGCCAGCTTTAGCTATAGTCCATTGTCATGTGTTTCATCTCATGGCTCAAATATTTTGTGCGGCCTTGGTTCTAGATACTTGGTTCTAGAAAACTAGGTTTTCCCCTTGGTGTTGGGTATTATAGCTTCACATTGCCCCCTCTTCCCCCGGCAATTAATGGCCCTTTCCATATAATTTCAAACTCTGAATAAGAAGAAACTGGAAGTGAGTCCTGGGACTAGGTTCTAAAGTACAATCACAAAGGTCATGAAGCCACTATTTTAATCCTGTGACATTGCAACCCAGGTCAGTTTTTTTTGAAGAATATTGGTGAGCATTATAATTTCAACAATAGCTGTATTAACCCCATGTATATTGGCAGATACAAGGACTTTTAAAATAAGGACTTTTTTTTTCTTTCCATCCTCAGTAGTTTTTATAGCTCTTTGCAATTTTAGATCATACCTCTCCCCTTTCTTCAAGGAATACTGGGTTTGGGGAAAGTCCTTGCTCAGTGAACTAAGGTGTGAGTTTCTAGAAAGTGACCAGAGGAAGATGCTCAACAGAAGATAGAGGTCGGTGTGCAGGCGTGAGAACCAGCAGAGCCAATGGAAGGGCCTGAATGGGCCATGAAGAAAAGAGGTGGCGGCGGGAAAGATAGATAGCTTGGAGAAAAGGACAGGGAGGTTGAGGAAAGAAAAAGCCCGGAGAAACCCGAGACGTGAAAGAAGAATGGAGCTGAAAGGAAGAATGGGTTCAAAGTGTAGTAGAAAAATTAATCATGAAAAGGGAGCTAAACAGGAAAGTAGAGTAGGAAGGTAAGTAAAATATTGAGGAATATTAGAAAGATGGCGAGGGCAGGCCCTGGGTCTCTGCCAAGCCAGCGGTAGTCTACTTGGTGTCTCTGTGTTGAAGCTGAGATCGCACCAGTGTGGGACAAGTCGTGGCTTCAAATTGTACTGTTCGGGAGGAGAATGGATCAACAATGACTTGTATCCTTTTTACTCTTCAAATCATCATTGATTGACATGAATTTAGGTGAATCATCAAATTATCCTCTTTCCCTTTGGAAAAAATTAGGTAAGCCTACAATCTAGTTAAGACCTTTTTTTTGGTGACGCCAACAGTTCATTACATAAATGAAAAGTTGAATTCTACATATTTGAAGATATGAGAGAAAGAAAAATATAAAGCAACAAGTGTAAAAGATGCAAGTTATTATGAAATAGTTTTTGGTAATTTTCTGGAGCAATTGTTTTGAAATAAATTTTTTTCTCTGGAGTGCTGTCATTGTTGACAAGGTAATGTTTTAAAACTGTAGACAGCGCCGATTCTCATCGATTTATGCTAGAAACAGCTACCATTTAACTAACTTTGATGTGGCATTAAGGGGGAGCTTGGGGTTATGTACCTAGAGCAGCAGGCATGAGCTTTGTGGAGTAGAACAGGTGGGATCCTATAAAGATGTTCTTTCTGTGTTAGAGGAAAGTGAAGCCGAGGCCTGGCCATTATGGTCCTTCAAGTGAAGGCTTGATTGGCGTAAAGATTGCCCATCTGTTATCATTTTGTGTCTTCCCAGCGAAGTATCCTTGATATTTATTACAACATAAGAATGGTATCTTCCAAATCATTTGTGCTTTCTATTTTCATCTTGGGACAATTGTACCTAATGTCTTAGTCTACCCAGGGAACAGAGCAATGGCTTTCAACCTTCCTAATGCCAGGACCTTTTAATACAGATCCTCATGTTGTGCTGACACCCACCCCCAACCATAAAATCATTGTCCTTGCTACTTCATAACTGTAATTTTGCTATTGTTATGAATCGGGCAACCCCTGTGAAAGGGATCGCGACCCACAGGTTGAGAACTGCTGGAATAGAGGAATTTGATCAATATGAAATCTTGGGAGGCTGCAGTCTCAAAATAACTAAATATATAATTGGCAAATGTAAAAGCTTGGCCTTACTATGCTACTAAATTAAATATAATAAGGGACAGAGGAAGAAAAATAATTTCGCTTAAAATGAAAGCATAATTTTTTGAAGTTTGCTGTGGAGAGTCGGAAGCAATTATATGGTAAGTATGTGTAATTATTTTCATTCCTTTCCAACCTCTTTGGGACCAAATTGTTTTTTTCTAAGAAAGGCAATTCTATGCGGGAGGCCACTTTTTTGGAATTACTGTGTGTTCCATGCAGTGCATCCCCCAAACCTGGAATCGGAGCTGCACCGCTATGATTTATAATACCCATTAATTACAGCTTTGTATTAAAGGCTTTTCGTTTTCTGCTTCAGTAAACCTAGATTCTCGTTTTGAAGAAAAATTGCTTACATTAGGTCTTATGCTAAATAGTGAATCCTGTCCTTTAGAAACTCATCAGAATCACTTGATACCGTGAGGACTTTAGTTGGCTTTCAATGTGCATTGTGGAAGCTGCTTGATTTTTGCAGGGTGATGAAATAAGTGGAAGAGAGTATAGTCTATGTCGATGAGGTGGCCCAAAACTGGTCAAAGGGGTTGAGTGGCATAGCATCAATCAAAAAGTATTTACCTCCCAGATGTTTATAATTCTTAGTCCACTGTTCTAGATTTGGTACTTGGTCTACTCTTCCCAACTTGTTGAGTGCTTCTCAACTCTGGCTGATCTTTAAATTCATCTAGGGAGCATTGAAAAGGCCCTCTACTCTGGCACTGGGCAGTTAAATTCTGGACATGGGTCTTTAAGTGGTGTGGTGGGTTATGAGTTGGTTTGCTAACTGGTCAGCAGTTTGAACCCACCAGTTGCTCCTCAGGAGAAAGATGAGGCTTTCTGCTCCTGTAAAGATTTACAGCCTCTGTAATCCATAGGCACAGTTCCACTCTGCCCTGTAAGTTGGAATTGGCTCAGTGGCAAGTTAGTTTTGAGTTTGGTGAATCCTAATGCACCATCAAAACTGAAAGCACAAATCTGGTCAGTCCCTTTTAGGGGCTTTTCACATAGTTTCACTGTGAGATTTCTTATTTCTTTTGCTTTCTGCTTCATATTCTATGCAGAAAATCTGACCAGGCAAAGAAACATTAGGAGCTCAATTGAACAAAACCAGGTTGCCTTATTTTCTCTTGGACACCTGCGACAGTCTTTTTTTTTGAGGGGACAGATATTTCCCTGGCAACTCCCTTACATGCAGTAACATCATTCATTTCTCTGAAGACCTTATATAAGATTTCTGTGCTAAACTTGACCATTGTTTAAAAAAAATTCCTTTTACTGGGGGCTCTTACAGCTGTTATAGCAATCCATACATCCATTATATCAAGCACATTTGTACATATGTTGCCATCATCATTTTTAAAACATTTTCTTTTTACTTGAGCCCTTGGTATCGGCTCTTCTTTTCCCCTCCCTCCCACCATCATGACTCCTTTATAAATTATAAATTCTTTAGATTTTCTTATCTTACATTGTCTTCTGTCTCCCTTTGTCCACGTTTCTGTTGTTCGTCCTCCTGGGGTATGTGTGTGTGTGTAATATGCCGTTGCGATCGTTTTCCTCTTTCTCCCCCCACCTTCCCAATACCCTCATGATATCACTACTCCCATGATTGTCCCTGAGGGGTTTATCTGTCCTGGGTTCCATGTGTCGAGAGCTCTTACCTGTAACAGTGTATGTGCACTAGTGTAGCGGAATTTGTAAAGTAGAACTGGGGTCATGATAGGGCGGGGGCGGGGGTTGGGCGGGGGAGGAAGCATTAAAGAGCTAGAGAATGTTGTTTTGTTGGTGCTATACTTCCCCCTGGCTGGCTCGTCCCTTCCTTGTGACCCTTCTATGAAAGGATGTCCAATTGTCTACAGATGGGTTTGGGGTCTCTACTCCTACCCACCTCGTTCACATCGATATGATTGCTTTGGGTCTTCTGATACCTGATCCTGTGGATACCTTGTGCTCACATAGACTGGTGTGCTTCTTCCATGTGGACTTTGTTGCTTCCTTGCTAGGTGGCCACTTGTTTAACTTCTACCCTTTAAGGCTCCAGATGCTATATCTTCTAATAGCTGGACACCATCAGCTTTCTTCACCACATTTGCTTTGGCGCTCATTTTGACGTCAGAAACCGTGTTGAGTAAGGGAGCACCACAGAGTGCCTGGTCATTAGAACAAAGTGTTCTTGCATTGAGGGAGGACTTCAGTAGAGGTCCAATGTCTGTCTGCTACTGTGATACTTAACATAAATATATGTACATAGACCTATATCCCTATAATTATATATTAATGTATTTACATATATGCATGCCTTTATTTATACCTCTTTGAATGTCTTTTGCCTCCTAGTTCTTTCCTATTTTCTTGTAGTTTCCTCCTTTCCCACTATTGTGTTCGACCTTCATTTGGCTCTCAGTAATTCCTTAACTTGACTGCTTTATAACCTTTGCAGAGACGTGCTTTTCAGTGGGACAGTGCCATTTTTTTCTGTAAATATTCAAAATTTCATCTTTATCTAGAAGAGTTTTAAAATAAGGACTCAGTAGTATTTTTTTCACTATTTATTGAAAATTACACATGAAACTTCATTTTGTTTAGATTTCGTAGTCTTGAGGAATGTATATGTATTATCCATCTTTTCTGTAAGGAAAGGAGACATAGGAAGTATAGATTCATCATGTTAAGCATCAGTTTGTACCTTTGAAAATTGGGTTAGTGGGTGCATTCTACTTTACTTTATATGAATGACTTGGAACTAGCAATCTAGTTGTGGTAAGTATTTGTAAATGAAGTCTTAAGAAGTTCTGAAGAGAGAAGATTAATAGTAGTAGTAACCACTATAGTGCTTTGAAATGTTTACTTGGTGCTAAGTGCAGTGTTCAGGGCTTCATATGCATCGACCCATTGAAACCTCCCACTGATTTTATGGGATGCACATAATACTGCTTTTCTCCCTATTTCATGTGAGAACAAAATGGAGTTAGTGTGTAGAAGAGATCTGTCTCTGATTTATGTGTGCCTCATTGCTAACACATTCTAGCATAGAATTCTTACCCGCCTCTCATTCTCTGCCAGAGACCCTCACTTACACGCTGGACCTCAGCTTCTTTAGTTTCTTCCTTTTCATTGTGGGGCTTCTCTTCTTTGACGGTGATTTCTGAACATGGTGGACTCTTTTGACTTGGCAGAAGGGAGAATCCTTAAGGGCCTGCAGCAAGCATTTACTACATTTGCTCATACGCATAATACAGTTTGATTGGTGATTGTTTTTGTTTTTGTTAACAACTTTACTGATGGAACGTATGTTCCACACAGTCACCCATTTAACGTGGTTTCCCCTATGTTACTAGAGTTGTACAACCACCCCCAAATCAAATTTAGAAAATTGTGTCACTTCAGAAAGAAATGCTCCACCCTTTGGCTTTGCCCCTTCTGATTGCTTATCTCCCATACCTCAGCAACCATGAATCTGCTTCTTATCTACAGATTTTATGTGGGACATATATGAATGAATTTGTATGACGTGGTCTTTTGCGACTGGCTTTATTTCCTTCTTCAATTAACCTAATATTTTTGAGGGTTCATTCATGTTTTGCATGTATTTTGTGTTCACTGCTGAATAATATTGTATGCATATACCGGATTATTAACTCTCTTCTGGCCTTACATTTCATTTTCTGATGCCCAGCATGAAATTAATTGTGGCCCAAACCCCAGCCCTTAGACACATAAGAACACAGGCCCAGAGCGTTTAAAGGATTTTCTGAAGTTGCACAGGTAGTCTGAGTCAATTGGAGCCTTTCTTTTTTTGTAAGTGAGTCATATTTATATTGTCTACTATATGCATTGGGAGATAGATGAGGTACACTATTCTCCTTTTTAAAGAGTCTTGGAAACGCACAGGGAGTTTTACTCTCTCCTATAGGGTTGCTATGAGTCACAATCAACTTGGTGGCAGTAAGAGTGAGGGAGACTGTGCACAAAACACTGTGCTAAGGTTTACGCTGTGTGCGAACAGATGATATGGCCCTTTTCTTTATGACCCGGGGATGTTGAGGCATGAGGTAATTAGCGTCTTGTGTCCTAAGCATGCTACAAACGTCAGAATTAGAGGTAGGAGAGAATTGTTTCTGTTTGGGATTTGTAGATTCCTGTTCTCCCTGCTCCTACCTCTCACTGATATGGCTTTGGCACTCCTTGATTTGAGCTATATTCAACACGTTCATACTTCCCATCATCCTCCTACTCAGAAATATATTGTGCAAAAAATGTTTTGTGGGAATTGTTCTAGTTTAAAACTAATAAATATTGAAACTTTATTAGAATGTTAAAGATCATGGGACACAGTGGGTTTGAAAATTTAGAATATTATTACCAAGTTTTACAGAAATGGTTCAGGAATAGTAAAGTACATTCAGCCACCAAAATTGTGCGGTGATAACATCCTATTTAATTCAGTTTGAATTTAAGTTGAAGGCAAGTTTAATGGGTGGAAAACCTTGTAGCGTCTGTGTACTCTGATAAGCATTGCATAAATACCAGTTGTAGGCACTTTAGTGAACTTCGGATCCACAAGAAAAATTAGAGTATTTTAAGAAACTGTTCATCTGCTTGTTAGATCTTATCGCCACCTCTTCCTATTTATTACTGTGATTTAATTTTATTCCGCCTCTACGTATTCACAATCCCGCAGACATTGTATGTGCAATATAGCATAATTGACTACGAAAGATGAATGTTGAGCTGCTCACTAATTTTGTTCATTGCTGAAAATTACATAGATCTTCCTGATTCATTGGGTTACTTAATACCCCTGCTGTCTAGTCAACTCTGACTCATAGCATCCTAAGAGGCCGGAGTAAACGGTTTCTGAGACAGCAGAACCGAAGAGAGCAGACAGACTCGTCTTTCTCTTAGGAAGTGGAGGCTGGTGGGTTTTAACCTCCGACCCTGACATTAGCAACTCAATTCTTAATTTAATGAGTCACCAGGGCCTTGTGGGTCATATATAGAGAGAGTAATTAATGTGATTAGATGCTTTAAAAGTATAGTACTAAACTGGAAGGAATCTGAAAAAGATTTTACTTATATTATAAATAAGTTTTATATATAAAGTAAATTTACTTTATATTATAAATAAGTTGGACTTGAAAATTTTTGTGAAATTTAATTTCTAGTTTTTAAAGCTCATAAGTTACATATTGTTTATAAGCAAGATTGAATAGCAATAGTTTGGAGACTACTTAAAAACAGTGTCAAGATATATTTATAGTTATTAGCATCAAATATTTATTTATTGTTTGAGCATCAAATATTTTTTAAAAGTCTCTTTATAACTTGAAATTTGTAGCTTTTCTTCAACTCTCCAAAGTCAAACAATAATTTCCATTTGTAAAAATATTAACAAGTGTTTATCTTTTATGCAATATTTACATAGTCTTTTTATATTCACCTGTCTCCACACGATATGCTATTTCTATCAACAACAGAGATATTTTAAAGAGAGAATAAAATTTTAGAGTAAAGTTATAGCTAGGATTCTGTAGTATTTGGAGTGAATGGAAGGAGATAAGGGATGAGATATTGGAGTTTGAAAAGACTTGTATGTGGTTAAAACCAGATAATAACCTCCATGGAAGTGTCTGTATAAAGCTAGGTGGATGTAGTTGGTGCAGGTGATCGTAAGCTATTTGAAGCTGTTGTAAGCTTCACTTGTGTCTTAAGCTGTTTGCTTTTTATACAGACTTATATTCCTTACTCATAGCACATAACATTACTCAGTATTTTAGTGACAATTTGGAATAGTGTATTATACTAAGATATGAAATAATAATAATAGCATTAGTACTTTGTGAAGGTATTATCTGAAGGTATAATATAAGACAGTAATACAAGGGGACGTCAAAATGTTCATGGAAAAATTTATCTTCTAATTACATATTCCATGACCTTTTTGAAGCCCTCTTCATATATATTACACATGAACAATTAGCGGTGAGGATTTCTCACTTTACAGATGAAGAAATTGAGGCTTTTGGGTTAAGTAACTTGCCTAAGTAACCTTGCCTGATTCCCCGTCTGTCCCCTTTACCATTGTTGTACTGCTTCTTAGTGTGTATTTCTGGATACACAGATTTTACATGAGCCATGTAGAGATTAATATACACCACTGATGTTATTTAGCTCTTTCTTTGTGAGAATGTATCTTTTTCTTAGCTAGAGGTTTTAGACTGAACTTCAGATATGCAGGTACACTAGAATTTATATCAATTTTGCTTTCAGAAAGAATTGGGTTTGAGACTTCACTCTGCCAGCATACTAACTGTGGGAAAGCTCCTTACTATCTCTGAGCCTAAGTGTCCTTCTCTGTGAATTGGGATTGTTCTGTCTGTTTCACAGGGTAGGTATGAAGATTGGAAATAATCTATAACAAGTTCAAAGTATATTGCCTGTTAATTATGAGCCTTCATATGATGGTTTCATGGTTCTATTACTGACTTGCTTATAAAGTTGAGAAACTGACTAAAGAATATCCTCATTGAATATTTATTCTAGTTATTTTCTATAGTTTCTTGCCTTGGTCTAGAAATGAAAAGAAATCCCATGAATTAGCAGTAGATCCCCTGAACTAATCAGCTGTTAACGGCTCATTCTAAACATTGTCTTTAGAATGTAGTACTTTTTTTGAAATTGTTTGATCACAGTTAGATGTTAATATGATTTGGGCTGCAAAAAATGCATCAGAATTTAAAATAATTGTTTGAAGAAGAACAGATGTAGGAAAAACTACAGGTAGACTGCTTTATTCATACCCTTCTCATGATTCAGCTTGTTTCTCAGGTCATCTTGATTAGAGAGAGTACTGAGGAGTTTCTCTCTGCCATTAGGGATAATTTGCAGTGGTTCCCTGGAGATTTTGAAGAGATACATTTTTAAACATAATCTAAAATGTTCTTATTACTGTCTTACAGAATAAGAAAAAGATTTTTCTTCCTTTCCTTTTTTGGGGGCAGCAATCATGTGTAACACACACAGAGTTGACCTTTAGGAATATTTAAATGAGTAATATACTACTTTCCTCATTATGGTGCTCAGATAGCTGAGGGAAAAATAAAATTAACTTTATTATTTAAGCATATTTAAACCCCCATTCTCAGTGTATATTGCCTACCATATTTAAGATCACCACTTAAACGCTAGATGAGAGAAAAGGATCAGTAATATAGTGAAGAATAAGGAGAAACCTGCAGTCTGAGGGGAAGCCGGAATAGGTCATTACAGAATCAGGCACAATATGATAATTTCCATTAGAGAATGAGTGGCCGTGAGTTTGAGGCAGGAGAGAGACCATTTGGATGAGGGAAGTAGAGAAAGCGTGGAAGTCTGAAATGCACCGTGAGGATGGGTAAGATTCTCACAGTTGGAGAGACAGTGGTAAGAGACTGAACCTGTTGGTGGAGAGTTAGAGTTATGAGTGCATGGATATGTTTAGGGCAAAGTGGCAATTCACCTGGCAGGGAGAGGTGAAGGGGATGAGTCAGGGACAAGGAGACGACCCGAAGTTTGAATTATTTGTAGTTAATTCTGTTGGTTGTGGGAAACCACCTATGGTTTTCCTTTTTCAGCCTTCTATTTAGAAAAATAAAGATTTATAGGATATTCTAAGGGGAAAAACGTACAGGGAGGTCTTTTGTAATGTTACCTAATTTCTTCCAGTAGAAATATCTTGCCTCACTGGAGTTTAACATCAAACGTAGGAAATTGGTATTGGTACAGTTCACAGAGTTTATTCCACTTCCACTAGTTTTACTTGCAGTTGTTCATGTCTGTGTGTATAATTGTATGCAGTTGTAGCATATGTGGAATTATTGTAATCAGCACCACAAGACTCCCTGCCATATCCATTTTTAGCTATATCTATTGTCTTCCTTTCTTTAGTCTTGGATACCGTTTCTTCATTTCTATAATTTTTAAATTTTAAGAAGGTTATATATACACTGTATATACTCGTGTATAAACCGAGTTTTTCAGCACACTTTTAATGCAGTTTTTTTGGTAAAATTAGGTACCTCAGCTGATATTCAGGTCGGCTTGTAGTCCAGTATACAAGGTAAATGGAATCATATAGCATGTAATACTTTTTGCAATAAGAGCTTTTTATTTTGAAATAATTTTGTTTATAGGAACCTATCATTGCAAATATATCACAGAGAGGTCCAGTGTACCCAATTTGACAGTTACATTTTATATAGCTATAGTATAATATCAAATCCAAGAAATAGATATTGGTTCAATATTTGAGTACAATTCTGTAATATCTAGTCCTGTGTGTAGATTTGGGTAACCTCCACCACAATCAAGTTACAGAGCTGTTCAATCACCATGAAGACCTCCCTCATTCTAACTCTTTATATCTACATCTGTGTCTCCCCCCACCTTCTTCAGTCACAATCCTTGGAAAACTGCAATCTGATTTCAATCTCTATGACTTTGTCATTTTGGAGAATATTATGTAAATGAGTAACATATCCTTTTAAGATTGGAGTCTTGTTATATTTTTTCAATCACAATACCCTTGAGATTGATCCAAGTTACTGTATATATCAGCAGTTTATTACTGCTTATTTTTTTATTGTATGGATGTATTGTAGTTTATGACTATTTGCTATTTTGATGAATATTTAGGTCATTTACAATTTTTGGTTATTAAAATTTGCTATGAGCACTCGTGTACATGATTTTGTTAAAAGATTTTTATTTCTCTGCGATTAATGCTCAAGAGTGACGTTTCTGGGTCGTGGTAAGTACATGGATAGCTTTTAAAGAATGGTTTTTCTCAGAGTGACTAATATTTTACATTTCTACCAGCAGTGTATGATTGATCTAGTGGTTCTGAATTCTCACTGGGCTGACCTTTGGTGTCATTAGTATTTTTTAATTTTTCCATTGTGATGGATGTATATATCACTGTGGCTTTTACTTGCTTTTCTTTACTGGTTAATGTGGATTTATTTTCATCCAGAGACTTAGGAGCTAAAAACTAACATGTTTCAAGAAGATTGTTTCTTTATAAAGATTGGATGGGTAGGGGTGAGAGAAGAGTCACAGAGATTAGTTTGGAAGGTGTTGAACAGTCTAGAGGGGAAACTCAGCTGGCTTCTTGGAGGACCATGATGAGAACAGAAAGCATGGTGGTGACATCCACATGGATGTGAAAGGGGAAGACTAGTCGAGACAAAAAAATAGAAATCAGATGAAGCTTTGGGTATTGATCACCCCAAAGGAAAATTGTAAGGGTAATCAGTGTAATGTACTTGGAACTGCTAATTTTGAAGGGATTGAGAAGTAAGGGTGAACAATAAGTCTGTCATTCATTTTTAAGCAAGGGAAATAAGCATGCTTATATAAAGAGAAAAGAGGAACTAATTGGACCACAAGGCATGTAAGATGCATATGGGAGCCCATTGTCTGCAAGCTGCAGAGCGAAGGTACTTGTCAGAAAGAAGCAAGACTTGAGGGGTGGCACGGCCAGGGCATAGTATTGAGATACAGAAAGTGCCAACTTTGTCAGAAGTTAAATACACTTTCATGGACTTGAGGGAAGGAAGAGAGGGTATGTCAAGCACAGAGAATTTTTGGGGGGAAGAGGTTGAAGACTAACATCAGATGGCCTCATTGATCCTCTTAGGAAAATAGATTGCTTTTTATAAGACATGTAGGATGATTCCAGATTATTTATTTTTAAAACCACGGCTTTGATTAAAGCCTCAGGATATGAGCACAGTACAATCTTTCATTAAAATGTTTAAACAGCAACAGCAACAAAAAGAAATGCCAGGAGCATAAACAATGTGTCTCATACTCCTATCAGCAAGCTGATTTTGAAAAGGACACACTTGTCTAAGTATATATCTTTCTAAAAAGAACCTTTGTATTTGAAAAAAGGTTATGGCAAAAATTAAAATACACTAATCACATACAATCTTGAAATATCCAAACCAAAGTTTCTTGAATAACCCAGAAATTATTATTTTTTAAATGACACAAGTTGGATGAAAGAATTATTGGGCAAGGAATTAAATTAAATCTACACAATTAAATTCAGTGTGGATTCTAACAATCTGTGAACCTTGAAAACAAGAGTCAGGCTCTAATAGCAGGAATAGCGTGGGAGTCGCGAATGTGTGTATTACGCTTCTGTTGAGACAGTGATGGTTGTTGGTGTTGATGTAACATTATCAACCATTGCTCATTGGCATTTCTTATTGTAAAAGTTTCTTTCTTGGAGAGTGAAGTATTTTATGTAAGTTTAGTTATCCTACAATCAAATGAGACCCAGTACTTGTCAAAATCATAGGTTCCCAAGCTTGTTTGTTTTATTGCCCCCTTTTCAGGAAAAAAAATTCAAAAATTCCCAGCTCAATCTTGGCAATTAAAAATTTCTTTACGGTAGCCCATAATCCAGACTACAGTGTAGTAGCTGTCTTCTACAGCTTTGCAGCCCCCCTGGATCGTTCTAATCCCCACCCCCCCAGTGGTATCGCCCGCTTTGGGAAACTAGTCTAAATGAAACAAAGGCATAGGAAGATGCTTACATTTTGATGTAGTATAAAATAAAGTTGCCTGATGTGTGGTACTAAAATAAGACATTAAGTAATTCTAATATCATTAAAATAGTAGTGGGCTTTGTTGCCTTTTGCTCGATTTAGCCTTGAATTGATAACATCAAGGGCAGCGATTCAAACCCACCAGCCACTCCACGGGTGATAGATGAGGCTTTCTGCTGTCAAAGAGAGTTACAGCAGTTTTAGGAACTCTGTATAATTTTGCTCTGAGACAGAATCAATGAGCTGGCAGTGTGTTTGTTTTTTTTGGGGGTGGAGGTTATTGTATTTTAAGGACTCATGGTGGCACAGAAGTTAAAGGATTTTGAAGCTAGCCCAAAAGTTGGCAGTTTGAACCACCAACCACTCTGTGGTAGAAAGCTGTGGCGGTTTGCTTCTGGAAAAGATGTACAACTTTAGAAACCTTGGGGGCAGTTCTCCTGTTCTGTAGGTTCACTGTGAGTTAGTATCAATTGACGGCAGTAGGTTTGGAGCTTGGGTTATGGAATTTTAAACATTTGAATATACGATTGTTGGTTACTATTAATATCATGTTTGTTCACAAATATTTTGAACTTGCTTGAACTATATAGATTTAAAAGCTTCAGAACATTGGGAAATTAAAATCACGATTTTTACTTGGGTGACTGCATGAAACTTTTAATAACAGATCCTAAAATCTGATTTATAATAGCATTTCAAAGCTACCCAAGAAAGCAAATAAACCAAAACCTCAAATATCTCATGTTTTGCATTTACTACAGTAATAAAGCCTATTTTGTGCGTTAAAAATGGTGTCTATCCAGCAGTATGAATGTTGAGGTACGGAGGTGAGCGTGATGCTGGCTGTGACGGCTAAGGAATGTGTCATTTTGAGTAGCTGTGGTTCTCTGTGGTTTAGCAGCTCTGGAATGATGAAATTTGGAAGTTACGTAATGATGTCATCATTCTCCATTTTATTATTAGATAGTTAGCTTCCATTTTTGTCCAGTGCCAATTGTGCATGTCAGTTAGTAAGGAGTGGCCGTGATAGAGCACTGGGGATTGTTGTGGGGACTGCTGTCTCATTAGCGATGGTAGTTGCTTTCTTTTGCGCCCCTGAGTAAAATAAGATAGCATACAAAGAGGCTTCAGAAATTTAGTGGAAAAAGGGAATTTCTGCACTCTGCCCTCCCAACAGTTATTGTATGGTTTCTACTTTCACTCCATTACATCTGTCTTTAATGGTCATCTTCTCAGAGAAAAATATCTTCTTTAAGTAGCCTTATCCTCCCATTACTCTCGCACCTCTTACCATGTTGCTTCCGTTTTAGCAATTACTAAGAACTCCAAACTTATTGCCATCAAAACAATTCTGACTCATGATGACCCTAAATTACAGGGTAAAACTGCCCCTTTGGATTTTTGAGACTCGAAATCTTTGCACACTAGACATCCTCATCTTTCTGCTCAAGGAGTGGCAGGTGGGTGTGAATCGCTAACCTTATGGTTAGCACTTCAGTGCATAACCCCTGTACCACTATGGCTCTTAATAGCACTTAATACAGCCATTCTCAACCTGTGGGTCGCGACCCCTGGGGGGGCGAACAACCCTTTCACAGGGGTTGCCTGATTCATAACAGTAGCAAAATTACAGTTAGGAAGTACCAACGGAAACAATTTTATGGTTGTGGGGGGTCACCACAACATGAGGAACTGTATTTAAAGGGTCGTGGCATTAGGAAGGTTGAGAACCACTGATCTAGATCAATGTCTATCAGGGAGTTGGTTCTCAAATAAATATTGGTGAATTCATGAATAGTTGCTTAATTAGGCTAGACAAAACAAAAACAAGTTACTATGGAATTGGTACTTTGGAATATTTGAGTTAACTACAAAGGGTGATTAGTAGTGAGATAAATATATCATTCGAATTTTTTTTTTTAAACATATGATGTAAACTAGTTAAATCATAGTTTCATTTCCTCCTGGCCATTGGAATTATTGTATATACTTGAGTATAAGCTGGCCCGAATATCAGTCAAGGCACCTAATTTTACCACAAAAACTGCATTAAAAATGTGCTGAAACACTTGGCTTATACACAGGTATATACGGTATTCAAGGTCCTGGCCACAGTAATTATTCCTGGACATTTTGAGCAGGTGGAAAGAGTATGTGGCTGTAGTGTGTGATGCCCTGCATGTTTACTGTTTGTCTTAAATTCTCTGAGCTAGTCTTGTATGGAATCATCTACATAATCGCTGTTTCCCCCCTTTGGAGTCTTTGCCTTCAGGAGTTCTGGCTGGTATGGGCGAGATAGGTCATGTGAATAGTTCATAATATTTAATGTTTTTAACTATTAACATTAGACTTGAGTGGGTTGTAGTCTTTGGAAAAGGCTGATGCATGCATTTTCTTATTTTCACTTTGGTTCTCTGTTACAGTTAAGGTTTTGTGTCAATTTGGCTGGGCCAGGATTCGCAGTGGTTTAGTAGTTCAGACCCTTGATGCCGTCCAACTCAATGAATTACCTCTATGATGAGATGTGCTGTGAGCAACCAACCAATTGAAAGGAAGTTTGTTTCCTCAGCAATATGGCCTTCTTCAAGCATAAGTGGACACTGTAGAAAAGCTTGTTTGCATGTTTTGCTGGCTCTGGATTCTGCATCTGGCTTGTTGACCTCTGGTTCTCTAGACTTGATATCAGCCTAGTGTGTTGTATTGCCTGCTGACCCTCAGAGTTGTCAGCCATCTCCTCCTGACATGCCTACCTTGGATTCATGTACTTCTCCAGCCACCCGTTTGTGGTCTACCTACTGCTCCTACGTTTGTTACCCACTGCAGCTCCATGCTTTAGGAAAAGCCTAACGTCAGATCCATGGAATTAAAACTTGCCTGGACTTAGAACCTGTCCACTTCTACAACTTTGTGAGCCATTTTCTTGACACTCATTCTCTTTTTCTCTATCTATGCATTTCTGTATTTATAAGTACATATAAGCAACTCTGGTTTTGCTTCTATAGAGAATCCAGCCTAAGACATTTGTCGAGACAGAGCTAGGGGGAAAAAATCTATGTTTACATTTTGGTGACTCTTAGGTTATAGGTTATAGGCTGTAGGAGTGTGTTCTGTCGTAATCCTGAAAATGTTACCAATGGCTAGAGAATCTAGTTATTTTTCCAGTCAGTATGTAATAAGTGCTTCCTATATATAGGACAGTTTTCTTATATGCAAGGTTTTTACAGAAAAAACATTTAGTGAAGACTTTGCTGTATTTTATGGGGACAAAGTTGAATAAACCCTGGCCTTTGTCCTAAGAAACTTGTGTAGAGGAGAGAGATAATAATAAACAAATGTGTACAAAGCGATGTCTGGATGACTGCTTCAGGGACACCAAAGAGAGAATAATCAATTATTAAGTTAAGGCAAGTTGCAGATAAAAGCGACGAATTCAGACTCAGTGACCCCATTGTGAGACTCTTGTTGCTGTTGCTGTTAGGTGCTGTCAAGCCCATTCAGACTCATCACGCCCCTGTCTGTGTACAACAGAGTGAAACACTGCCCTGTCCTGACACTGCATGCTGACAATTGTTCCAATGCTGCAGCCACTGTCTTAAAGACTCTTAGAGGATAAAAAGATGAATAAGTATTTGCTAAAGAGGAGGGTGGAGTATATGGAAAGAGGACTGGTATTGCAAAGAGCAGCATGAATGAAGCCTAAGCAGAGAGACAAAGAGCTACTGGGCTAGTGGGATTAGCTGTGTTTCAGAATGTCCAGTAGAGCACATAGCCTAAGGGGAGGGAGGGCTGGATGAACGACAGGACTGGTGAGACAGAAAGAAGCAGAACAGGCTAAGGAGTTGGACCTCCGTCCTAAAGACAGTTGGAGATTTAGTTAAAGAATGAATAAATTTGTATTTTAGCAACATCCCAACATGGTGTAATAAATATGTAGAGGTATGTAAGTTCAGGGGCAGGAAAACCAAGAAGAGCCTCATGTTTATAGACACAGATGCACCTTTAGGGAGAGAATAGAATCCAGAGACCTTACATGAGCAAAGATGGGCCGATTCACTTTGAGAGGACACTGAGAACTGCAGACACACTGCTATGTGCTGGACTATGTGTTATGCCCATCTTCCCCAATAAAAAAGAGGAAGGCTTTCAACAGGATGATTTGACACAGTGGCTGCAACAACAGGCTACATTATAGGAACAAGAGGGAGGATGGTGCCGGACCAGGCACTGTTGTGTTCTGTTGTTCACGGGTTGCTATGAGCACCTAATAACACCACCAGCACCACACAGCCAGTGGTGTTCTGATTGGAGAAGGCAAAGCTCTTTCTCCACCTTACATATATATTGCCCTATATGGTCAGTCATCAACTTGTTGCTTAAGCCAGTTTGAAAAGTCAGTCATTGTTTTTTCTTACTAGTGGTTATCTAACTGGGCTTACAATTTACATACCTTTTTTTTTTGGATGCATGCCAGTACACCCCTTTTGCTTTATTAATTTTTTTACAATTCCAGGAATGGATTTTTATTTTCATAGAGATAATAATGCCTTCCCTCATACAAGTATTTACAAAACTCAAATGATTCACTAATCTAAAACCTGGGTTCCCCTGCCTCATTTCCCAACACAGTTGGGAAGGGAAGACGTTTCCTTGGATGGAATTTATCCATCAAACAGTGTATGTGACCTAAAATGAAAAAGTCTGTTATCCAATTTTTAGAGAATAAGGCTGTTCTTTGTAATTAAGTATTATGTAACCTGTTTTTGCAGTTAGTACTCTTGAGTGCATCTGTGTATCCTGGTTTAAAAAATACTATTAAAAATTCATAACCTGCATAGTTGCTTAAGTGTTGAGAACCTTTTGAAATGTAAAATGGGGACCAACTTTTAGTTTAGAGTAGCAAAACATTTGTTCAGGTTTTCATGGTATGAAATCACAGAGGTTAATGAAACTTTGGCCATGAGGTTTGTATCCCTCAGCCATGCAGGTAAATGTAATTTTTTTATTTACCTTGGTCTGGTGATTCTGTCAAATGCTTTGTTAGGTAAGAGTTTATAAATTGAACACAAAAACAAAGGAGAACGTTTTAATGAAGCTATTTGCATTATAAATCAGTGTTTAAGTAATTTAATATAAATAAGTCACACAAAGTATTCATTCGATTTCTTTTAGTGGGAAGTATAAGAATTTCATTCATTAAAATAATAAAACAGTTCAGAAAGGCATGTGTGCTGAGTGGCAAATACTTTGTGTTTATTTTCAGTGACTTTTATATGGTTCTTTAGGTTTTTTTTTTTATTTTCACTATTACATTGGAAAAACACTATAAAAGATCAGTAGTCAAGTCCTAACAGTTGCCTTAGAAAGTTACAACAAAGAGATGTCTTCTAATAAGCTTGTTTAATATGAAATTTTAATTGGCAGAAGCACTCAGCTTGGTTTTGAATTTGTGTCTGCAAGTCTACCTTCTTTTATAAAACACTTATGTAGGTAAAAATGGAAAAGAAGACAGAAAATAGCGTAACTGTGGGTTTTGGAGTATATGTTTGCATGTGCATTTGTTTATGTGCATATAAATTAATTTTTTCTTTCAACTTTGGGATCATATTGTAAAAATAGAGTAATATTATGGATTGTGTTTCGAGCTTAGTTTATTTGATTAATGAAATGTAAAACCTAAAGTCATTTTTTAATTTTCCACAAGCCCTATATTTAGAAGTAACTTGAAGCAAACACATTCATTAATTTGTAGACATGACATTTTACTAAAAAATGTTAAATAACAAATAATCTGAGTTTTGAGATGGTAGCTTAAAAGCAGTTGGACCCATCAGGACTTGAAATAATTTGAGAAGTCAGTAAACATACTCTTAGGTAATTGCCTCAAGAGTGAGCATATTAATTCAGAGTGGAGCTCAGTCAATTTATTTAACAGAATTAGTAGTAATGGCGGTGATGGTAATTTAAAAAGTGATTCGTTTTAGCAGGAGCAACTAGCTCTTAGCTCGGCTCCCATTGTTCTATACAATACATATTAGCTGAATAAATAATTGAAGGCACATTTTTCCTGTAAATTTTTCCCACTTATTTTTAGTTCTTACAGTGCTTTTGTTTTGCATTAGAAGAAATTGAGGCACCAAGGGATTAAATAATTCGGTGATAGAGCTAGAGCAGAGCCCCTGGATGGTGGTGTCAATGATTAAGTGCTTGGCTGTTAACCTAAGGGGTGGTGGTTTGAATCCACTGCTGGCGAGGGGCGGGGTGGGGTGGGATAGGGGTAGGGCTTAGAATAAAGACTACTTCAAAGAAATGTGTGTGTGTGTGTTGTAGTTTTAGCCATTGTTTTACTTTCTGCTATCGCTTCATTGCACTCAGTCTGGTGATGGTACATAGCTTGTCTACCTGGAAGGGATAGGCATAATAAACAAGCCAGAAGAGAGAAGAACGGGATGACAGATCAGGGGAACATAAGGGTAAGGGAGGTTGGGGGGGGAGGGGGCGAAGGAAGAGGGTGTTAGCAAGCACAGGGACAAGGGAACAACAAGCGATCCAAAATCAATGTCAAGGAGGGTGTGGGAGGCCTTGCAGGGCTGGATCAAGGGCAATGTAACCGAGAGGAATGCCTAAAACCCAAATGAAGGCTGAACATGATAGTGGGACAAGTAGAAAGTACAAAGAAACAGAGGAACTAGGAGGTAAAGGGTAGTCATAGAGATGTAAATACAGACATATAAAGATGTAAATATATTTATATATGACGAGGGGGAAATAGATCAATGTACATATATTTATAGGTTGAGTATTAAA
>NW_022107432.1:8097540-8110723 GCF_000313985.2 Echinops telfairi | reverse complement strand
TGTGCAGAGTGGGGACCCAGGGCCCATCCGGGGAAATTGGACATCCCCTTGCAGCACGGCTGCGGGGAGGAGAGGAGCCAATAAGACTGTAGTGTAGCAATGATGAAATATGCAATTTTCCTCTACTTCTTAAATGCTTACGCCCCCCCCCTCCCCAACTAACTACCATGATCCCAATCCTACCTTACATATCTGGTTGGACCGGAGGATGTGCACTGGCACAGATAGGAACTGGAAATACAGTGAACCCAGTACAGATGAAACCCCCAGGACCAGTGAAGAGAGTGGCGATAGCGGGAGGGTAGAGGGAAGGAGAGGGAGAAAGGGGGAACAGAGGACAAGGTCTACATATGGCCTCCCTGGGGGACGGACAGCGAAGAAGTGGGTGAGGGAGATGTTGGATGGGGTAAGATATGATAAAATAATAATAATTTATAAATTATCAAGGGTTCAGGGAGAGGGGGAGCGGGGAGGGAGGGGGAAAAATGAGGAGCTGACACCAGGGGCTCGAGTGAAGGGCAGGTGTTGTGAGAATGATGAAGTCAACATATGTACTAATGTGCTGGACACAGATGACGTATGTACGGAGTGTGATGAGCTTTATGAGGCCCTAATAAAATGATTATTTAAAAAAAAAAAAAAAAAAAAAGCCATGGAGTGCAGTTCTACTCCTAAGCAGAGGGGGCTGCCGTGAGTTGGAAGAGACTCGATGACAGCTTTTTTTCTTTTTATATTGCTAGTAAGAGCTAGAATTTGAATACAGGTTTTCTGACTTGTGGAAAGAAACAAAGACCACTTAAATGAGAACAGCGGTCATTCATTACTTTTGGCAGAAACTCAAAAGCAGGCGGGGTAGTAGCGTTGGAAGTTGTAAAGTGGACAGCTGGGTTGTCAGGTGACTGGAAGCTGCCGGCTTGAGGAGGCTGGAGGCAGACTATGTGAAAGGGAGACAGGCTGTGTGATTGGTTATCAAAGTATGTTTACCATTGGCTAGTCCTAAATTAGAAATACCTGTGAAAATTTGGGAACCTGGCAGTTATTGGTCAAGTCCTGGCTGTCCTGGGCCAGTTGCTACCACGATGTAGTTTGGCTTCCTGGGGTGGTTGCTGCAGAAGCAGTGGGTCAAAGTTGTCTTTTTATATATGGCTTGGCCATTGTATGTGTATTCAGTATCTCAGACCTTAGGTAAGCTCAGGTTTATATCACTTTGTTACTATCCACCTTTTACCCTGATTTCCCTTTCAGTCTTAAAACCAGTAAACAAAACAGCTGTCGAGTTGATTCTGACTCACAGTCACTCTTTTTAGGGTTTCTGTGAGGCTTTGTCAACTTTTGGGGAGCAACCCAGCCTCATCTTTCTCCTTTGGAATGGCTGGTGTGTTTGAACCACTGACCCTGATGTTAGCAGTCCCACACATAGCACTGGCTACAATCAAAGAATACACTGTATTGATCTATGGGAAGTCGTTGTTAAGGAGCATCCCCAAAGAACCAATGATGCGAGCAGTGGTCCTGGGAAAAATCTACAGAGTTTATACATCTGAGCTGTGACTTTTTAACATTAAAAACTATGTAATATGTTTTTGAACTTTGAAATAGAATGTAGGTTAAACAGTCTCTTGGAATTTCATGGAAACTCTGAGATTCTCAGACTGCTTCTGCCTATAATTATGTTCTAACTAGACTATCTCATGGCTTGGTGTTCCTTAACAATGTTCTACTTAATATTAAGAATTATTCTTACTTTTTGGTGCTCATCTGACAATTGGATTGGAATTGTGTTTTTAAGAATGTATATGGTGCTTTAAAAGTATTGTTATTTATATTCAGGTTATTATAGTTAGGTCCTTATAGAGAAGTCTGGTCTTGTACCAGCTTCTTAAATGGAAACAATAAAATATGTCCATTGCCTTCTAGCAGATTCCAAGTGAGGCCGGCCCCATGTGTATGAGAACATACCTGTGCTCCAGAGGGGTCTCAGTGGCTGATGTTATTAGGAAGTGGATCAGAAGGCATTTCTCTGGTTCCCATCTAGGTGGGCTCAAACTTCTGCCCAGGCCAAACACAGTAACCATGGGTGCCACCCAGGGACTCCCTAAACTGTAGTGCAGTGGACTTTTTCCCCTTTATTGAGTTATTTGACATTCTGTCAATGGAGAGTGCTGGAGTTTCTTCCTCCAAAATGATAACCTTGGAGAATCACAAAAGTACAAGTCTCTAAAATAACTATGAGAAACTCTAAGGGTGATTGAGGCTATTATAAATTGGTGTGTGTATGTAGGTGGTCTGGTCTATGGTATAGGGAGGCCTGGGACATTGAGGTATGGAGAGAACTTGTTCACGTTTGCTCTTGAACTGACTTTCCCGCATGGCTTCAGAACAACGATTGACTGCCCTGGTGCTACAGAAAGTGCTGTCAGTGTGGTCATGCCACAGCAACGGGAAAGCCCTGCTGGGGTGAGTAAGGAGTTGAGGGAAACAAGTCTGAGCTAACCAGTGATGCTGGGGCACTGCTTCTTCCCAGCTTTTACAGATTACCTCTGGGGAAACATCTTTGTGCTGTGCTGTGGCTTAGTGTTTATAGAGTAATCCCTTTCAAAGGAGTTGCTTCTTTGGAGGCTGCAAACAACTGCTCCAGAATGCTTATTTGTGGCCTGGGATTCGATCCTTCTACCCTGCTTCAACTTGTCAGGAGAGCCCAAACTGGGACTTGGGGTTTTGCCCTTCTTAATATGTGTTTCTAAACATAATAATATATTTTTGTGAGTAAGACTTCAAAGGCCAAAATAATCAGGCACCTGCAGAGTAAAACCTAGTAGTGTGCAGTCAGGTGGTGGTGGTGGGTGTGGGCGTTCCCCCGGGGAAATTTGAAAGCTGTGACCTTATGCAGAAGGCAGGGGCTAGCAACTACAGGTTGAATAAGACATTTGAGATTTATTGTGGGGGAAATTTACGCATAAGACAAGGTCCTGGAATCTTCACACTACTGCCCTTGCTTCAATGATTATGTAGAGGAGCTAATGTGGGTTTGTTACCCCATTCCCCTTTCTTCATGTCCGGAAAAACTAAATGCAGATTCCTTCCAAGATGCCGTGGTTCTTTTATGTCCAGATTATTTTCTTTAGTGTCCTCCTTGTTTCTGGGGAGACAGGTGTTTGCCAGAACTATAGTAATTTTATAGTCATTTTCAGAACTGGAGGCAGTTTCTAGTCCTGAACCTCAGTTGTCCTCTGGCTTAGGCTGCATTCTTCAGAGAAGTAAAACTACTGAGGCTGTGTATGTATGTGTAAAAATTAAGAAAATAGCCCCCAAGTTTGTAGAAGCAGGTAAGTCCAAGTCCAGGGGCCAGACGTTAGTAGGGGCTGATAATTGACAGGAAGACCTACATGCTGGTGGCTGCAGAGGAGGATGAAGTCGAGGTTCTCAGGTCAGGCTGGTGGCTGCAGAGGGGCTGAATCCAAGGTTAACAGGAGAGATGAGTGGTAGTTGACAAGCACCCAGGAGCTACAGGCAGCACGGCAGACCATTGGCTCAGGTTCAAAGAACTGGAGGTTGATGATCCAGATACAGGATCCAGAACCAGCAGAAAGCAAACAAGTTTTCTCTCGTGTTCACTGATAATGGAAACAGGCCAACCACCAAGGCAATTAATTGCATCAGGGGCGTGATCTGTTTTCCAATTTGCTATGATGAAGGCTGATGACTCATTGACTGTGACTACATTGTGCTAAGTCAGGTCATGGGGGATTAATAAATGCGACCTTAGAACCACTTGGGAGAAAGATGGGGCTTTCTACTCCCATACAGATTTACAGTCTTGGAAATCCACAGGGACAGTTTGACCCTATCCTGTAGGGTCACAATGAGTCAGCATTGACAATGGCAGTGAGGTTTTTTTTTTTTTTTCCAAACTACTGAGAATCCTAGGCTGGCCAAGTTAAAAAACTTTAAATAGCACATCTTCCCAATAAGTATATACTCATGAAGCAGAATTGATAGAACAAAGGGATTCATAGTTTACAATAAATAGGATAAATATCCTCAAAATAAAGGACAGTAGTAATATTAAAATGAGCAAAAAAAGCCATAAAATAATCTGGACAGTTTAGAAATATTGAAGTAAGTAGCTTAATAAATAAATAGGATGGTGTAGGTGATAAATTAATTATTTAATTTGAATATCATGGTAAGGAAATTTGAAAGCAGAAAGAAAAGCAGAGATAGAATATATAAAAGAAAAGCTACGAAATATGGCAGAGAGAGGTAGTGGTACCACCATTCAAATAATAGGACTCCCCAAAGAGCAGAAAAATTAGAGAGGAAAATACTTGAAGAAAGACTTCCACTTGAAAGAGATCATCGAAACAAAGCAGAAAAAATAAGGGAAGCCCACACACTGAGGCTATTGTGAAATTTAGGAATATCAATATCAAGCAAATCTAAAAGCTTTCAGAGCAAAAGAATATATTAGCCACAAAAGAACACGAATCAGACTGTTATCTGTTCATCCCCAAGGTTCTCAGTTATTCTGTATATCAGAGGTAAGGAAATCATGTATATGATGTATAATTCAAAACTTGGTTCACAGTGGCAAATATATTCATACATTCATATTGCATTTGAATGTATTTTTCAGCCTAATAAAGGACATTCTTTATAAACTTTCTGCTCAAAAAATATTTAAGAAAACTGATCAGGATATGTAATTTTATATAATATTTAGGAAAAGTTGTATTTTTGTTCAATAGGTATACCTCTTCTCACATTAAAAAAATCTTTGATTTCATGAGGCATGTATTTTTTTTAGAAATACTCCTTTGCAGCCATAGATATAAAATGAATGATTTCCTGTTTCTAATAGTAGCATATGGCATAAGTGATTTTCAGTTGTACACTTTCATGCCCTAGATTTTAATATATCCAACTAATATGTTCTCTTTGCTATATACCAGCAAAGACTCATATTGGTCTTTGGTTCAGAAATCCTCTTGTAGCAGGAGAAATTTGATGCAAGCTACATATGTAAATTTTTTTTTTTGAGTATAAGAAAGAGTTTAATATACAAGAGCAATTATTTATTGAGAAAACATCCCATCCCAGTCCAGATCAAATCCATAAGTCTGATATTAGCTCATATGATACCAATCTATAAATTCCTCTTCAGACTCACGTAACACATACAATGATGCCAAATGCAGGAAGATCACAGGCCAGTGGGTGCAAAGTCTTGTGGATCCAGTGGAAGTGGAAGCATCTCAGCGCTGGCAGGGGTCTCCTCGTGACTCTCGCGTAGCTCCAGCTACATATGTAATTAAACATTTTCTACTCCCACATTAAAATAAACTTCAAAATAGGAAATTGATTTTAATGTATTCATTTCACCCAGTATATGTAAAAATACCATTTCCACGTATAATCAACACAAAATTATTATTATTTAAAAAATCAATTTACAATTCTTATCACAATCCATACATACATCCATCCATTGTGTCAAACACATTTGTACAAATGTTGCCAATCATCATTTCCAAATCACTTTCTTTCTACTTGAACCCTTGGTATCAGCTTCTTTTTCTTTTCTTCCCCTCTACCCTCCCTCCTTCATGAACCCTTGAAAATTTATAAATTGTTATTATTTTGTCATGTCTTACACTTACCGATGTCTCCCTTCATCCACTTTTCTGTTTTCCATCCACCATGGAGGGAGTTATATATAGATCATTGTGATCAGTTCCCCCTTTCTCGCCCAACCTTCCCCTTCCCCTCCTGGTATCGCTACTGTCAATATTGGTCCTGAGGGATGTATCTCTCCTGGATTCCCTGTTTTTTGAGCTCTTACCTGTACCAGTGTACATGCTCTGGTCTAGCAGGATTTGTAAGTTAGAATTGGGGCTATGATAGTGGGTGGGTGTGTGGTAGGAAGCATTAAAGAACTAGAGGAAAGTTGTATGTTTCATTGGTGCTATACTGCACCCTGACTGGCTTGTCTCTTTCTTGTGACCCTTCTGTGAGGGGATGTCCAATTGTTTACAGATGGGCTTTGGGTCTCCATTCCGCACTCCCCCTTATTCACATTGATACGGTTTTTGTTCTGGGTCTTTGATGCCCGATACCTGATCCTATCGACACCTCATGATCACATAGGCTGGTATGCTTCTTCAACGTAGAATTATAAATGAATCACTTGATATTGCTTTTTTCATACAAGGGCTTATTTTTCAACACGTCTGTTTGAACCAGCCACATTTCAAGAGAGAAAGCGCCATATGTGGTTAGTGATCCCTGTATTACCAGTTCATCCCTAATGTAAGTGATTGTTCAGTAGTCTGAGAACTATTGGGTGACTTGAAAGCTGTGTGTAGACCTTTTGTTATGGGGAGGGATTTGATAGCTAAGTGGTTCTGTAATGAATAATACCTATTTCCATTAATTCTATTGAATAATATAAAGGAGCACTAAGATTGTAAGACATTATTTGCTGCAGTTTTCAGGGAAGAAAGCTGTTAAAATGCCTAAGTCTATAGACTATTCAGAGGTTGACTTTTAAAGTAACAAGGAGCTGCAGTGACACGACGGCGAAGTCCTCACAGCTACCTGAAGGGTTGACAGCTGGAACCCCCAATGGCTCTGTGGCAGAAAGACGTGGTGATAGGCTCCCTTGAACATGATAACAAGATAATCTTTTGGAGCCCTTCTTGACTTGGAGCCCTCCATGACTTCTCTGCTTTGCGGTCATTAGTACTCAGTGCATCAAACCAGTTCTGGAGATCGCCTGTACACTCAACTGGGATATATTCAAGATTGTATATTGGTTCCTGTGGACTTGCTTTACTTTTCTTCAGCTTCATCCTGAACTTGGATATGAGAAGTTGGTTGTCTGTTTGCCAGTCAGCCCCTAGTCTTGTTTTGGATGAGTATATTGAGTGTCATTGTTGCTACACAGATGTAGCCAGTTTGATGCCTCTGTACTTATTTGGTGAGGCCCATCTGCCTTGTTGCTGTGTATGTTGTTGAAAACAGGCATTTATCATGGTTATTGTTTTTGCAAAATTCTGTCCTGTTGTCTTCATCTTTGTTTCTATCACCAAAGCCATATTTCCCAGCTACAGATTTTTCCTCTTTGTTCCAGTATTTGTATTCCAGTCACCATTAAGTGTCGATGCATCTTGGTTACATGTTCGGTCAATTTCAGACTGAGGAAGTTGGTAGAATTCCTCAATGTCTTGATCATTGGCATTGGCCATTGGTGTGTAAATTTGAATAATAGTTGCTTTAACTGGATTTCTGTGTAGGTGTACAGACATTATCCAAATCAGCATGGTAGTTGATGATAGATTTTGATAGGTTCTTTTGTAGTGATAAATATAATGCTTTAACTCTTGAATTTTTCATTCCTGGCTTAGTAAACCATATGATTGTCTAGCTTAAAATAACAGATATCAGTCTCCATTTCAGCTCACTAATTCTTAGCATATTGTTCTTTGTGCATTCTATTTCATTTTTTGCATTAAAAATCATATTATTGGGGGTATATTTCATTTTTGACATCTTCCATGTTTCCTAGATTTGTACTACATATATTCTACATTTTGATAAACAGATGTATGGAGCTGTTTCTTCTCATTTTGAGTTGTTGCCCATTTTTGTTCCATTCCTATTATTAAAAGGTCAACCTTATGTGAAGGGTCAACTTTTCCCTAGTCCTATTTTGAGTGCCTTCCCCGCCTCCGCCCACCCTCCCTCATCTTCCTGCTCTGTATCAGACAGTGTGCTGTTGCTCTTCCTAAGGTGTGCACTGTCCAGTCCCTCCGAAGTGGCCCGCCTCTGCCCTCTACCCGCTTTGTAGTCTGATCTTAGTTTGGAAGCTCTGCTGAAACCTGTTCACCATGGGCAATCCTGCTGGTATTTGAAATCCCAGTGGCATAGCTTCCAGCGTCACATGAACGTGCAAGCTGCAGCAGTTCAATATGACCAATGGACAGACACGAGGACGAGCATGTGGTATCTTCATTCTTCTCTTGTCTCAACTAGGAATTTTGGACTCATCCTTGACTCTTTTCTTTTTCTTCTACCCATAGAAGCAGAATCCTTTGATTATACCTCGCAACGAATTCAGACTCTGACACTTCTGCCTCCACTCTTGTCGAAGCCATTATCATCTCTTGCCTGGATTGGAGAGTAGCCTTTTAAACAGTCTTCTCTAGTCTGCCTACTTTCCTATTAGTCTATTTTTAGCACAGCAGCCAGAGTGATCTCTTTAAAATGTAAATAAAAAATATGCCATTCTTCTCAAAATCCTGTAACTATTTTTTATCTCACTGGGACCTTGACATAGGCAAGAAGCTCCTTTTTCTCTAGCCACTACACGTATCACTTCAACTTCCCACACACGCGCCACCCTAGCTTGTTCACCAGTCCTCTAGGCTTTGAGATATTACTCGAAAAATAATGTTCCTGCCCCAGAGTACAGGCAATTATTGGTTGTTATCCCTTTTAGGTTGTTGTTTAAATATCACTTTTCAACTGAGGCCTTTAGTATCATCGTTGCAGTTATTTTTTGCTTTGCATCTTCTGGCCACATAGTCGGAGGCACTCCATGGCCCTCTTATGATTGGAAGGGGGCTATGTGACACTAATTCTGCCCACCGAGTTGTTCATGGAAGTGATGTGTATCAGTTCTTAACCAAGAGTATTGAATTGTCAGTGTTCACAGCTTCTGCAGTGGAGAGATGGAACACTGTCTTAGGACCAGTGAGCACCTGATGGGAGCAAGAAGCAAACTTTTGTGATTTTAAGTAACCCAGGCTTTGTAGTGGTTTGTTACTGTAGCATAAGTTGGCATCTCCTAATTGATAAATTTGATTCTGCCCCCCTCTAGGATAGAGTACTATGTGGTATCCTTTAAAAACTTAAATGTATGACAAAATAATAATTTATAAATTATCAAGGGTTCTTGAGGGAGAGGGGAGTGGGGAGGGAGGGGAAAAAATGAGGAGTGGATGCCAGGGGCTTACATGGAGAGCAAATATTTTGAGAATGATGAGGGCAATGAATGTACGAATGTGCTTTCCCAAATTGATGTATGTATGGATTGTGATAAGAGTTGTATGAGCCCCTAATAAAACGATTAAAAAAAACCCTTAAAAATAATTTTTGAGCAAAGAAGAAAACCACCCATTAAATATCCTGAGTTATTATTTATGCATTTTAACCTTTTCCCAGAGACTGTAGCTTTCCAGATATTATGTAAGACAGTTTTTACTCCAAATTCTATGTTTTTCTTTCACTGTATATAAGTAATAACTATGGTAAATATTTATATTGAAATAATTTACTTAACATTATAGCTCTAGTATATTTCCTTACCATTAAAAACTTGTGGGTAGTGCAAATGCTTAAGCATGTGATGAGTAACCACAGGGTGGCAGTTGAAGGCACTTTGGGAGAAAGTGCTGGTGACCCGCTTAGGAAAAGACACGCTCTTGTCTTCCCTTTGGAATTCCGACAGGGCTAGTCGGCACCCTTGGGGCTGCCGTGCGTTGAAACCAAGTTGATCGCACTTGGTTTGGTTTTCTGGTTTCATACGACTGCATCATATGAATACTCCAGTATTCATTGAACTGGTTCTTTTTGTAGGAATTCTACGCTGTTGAATAAGTATATTTGTACATTTCATTTCAATCTTTGGTCATTTCCTCAGGATAGGTTTCTGGAATTGGAATTTAATGGGTTTAAAGAGCGTAACTTTAAAAAATGCTCCTGAAATCGGTCTCTAAATTGCTTTGCAGGAGTAAACTTCTTCTTCTAGTCTAAACAGAAATTAACTTCTAGATAGTAGAATTAAGATACACTAGTTCAGGAAATTCTTTACTTAAAGGATTTTTATGGGGACATATTACAGCAGTAAAGAGTATTCTGCCCCCTGAGAGAAATACTTTATCAAAACAATGAGATTGCTGGGACTATTGGATAGGTGTCGTAGTGCATAGAGCATATCTTGACTCATGGCAACCCTGTAGGACAGAGGACAACTACCCCTGTGTGTTTCTGAGACTGCAACTCTTTGCAGGAGTAGATGCTGCATCCTTCCACCAGCAGTGGCTGGCAGCTCCAACTGCTGACTTTGAAGATTAGCAGCTCAATGCACACCACCAGGGCCCTGGTGACAGTAAAAAGAGTTTCTGTGGTTAGTTTCCAACTGGAATGTTGGTGAAAAGTAAGTCTATTGTTCCAGTCTTCTTGCTTAATTACGGACACCTCCACTATGATAACTTTTAAGTTTTATGTCTACTGAGTACTTATGTAATGTTAATGCCACTTTTCTCCTTTTAAAACTCTATTTAGGACGAATGTTTGCATTTTTCAGTAGTTGACTTGAAGAGACCCTGCCAACAGTCTGATAGTGTATAAATCAACACTCTTGAAACATTTTGGTAGGACAGATTTTGGTTCATAGTAACATTCATTTACATTTGAGTCAAATAAAAATCCCACACAATGAAAAGCAAAATTTTAGAAATGCAAGATGAAAATCTTTCTCTTCCCAAATTTCTAACTTTATAATTCCTTATGTGCAAGAAAAGGTTTTAAAAAAAAAGATTTGCTGCTTCAAAAATCATACTGATCTGGGGCTTCCTGCAAGCTCAGCAGGTCGAAAACAGCAGCCATTGCTTGGCAGAGAGGTGGGGCTTTCGATCCCTGTAAAGGGTTCACTTTGGAAACTCAAGGGATGATTCTCACCTGTCCTGTCTGGTCTCTGTGAGTTGGGATCGATTCGATGGCAGTGTGTTCGGTTTTTAGTTTGGTGAGCGAAATCTTTTTGAACAGTGTTACCCGTGAGTTTTTATTCTTTCTCTTTTTCTAGGATGTGTAATAAAACTCGAAGATGTCATTTATAAAGGATGACTTTTGCTCAGCCTTGTCCTTTGCTTGTCTAGTTATCCATCAAGCACTTTGAGCTCGATTATGTCAGAAAGAATGAAATAACGTCATTGGGAAGCAATCTGTCAAATGTATTGTCAAGGTCTTTGAAAACCCTCAACCAGCTGTCCAGATATCAAAGGGTGTTTAACAATTCAATATGCTAAAATGATTTCTCTTAGGAAATGTTTGTCTGAATGTTTTTATTTTAATCCCCTCCTGATTTCGTTCCTTGGCACATGGAGCCCTATAGGGCAGATGAGTGTAACCACACATTGCCACAGGAGGGTAGCACTGAACCCTAGAGGCTTATGGGAAGATACCAGGTAGGGTCCTTTTCCTCATTTCACCTGGCAGCTTGTAATATGCAGCACTTGTAGCAGCTACATTATTTTTTAGAAACATTCTCCAGCTAAGTGAGCAGGTAAGGATTCCTCTCTCAATTTCCAGACCAGTTTCTGTTCTTTACTAAGGGCCAGACAGCTTACTCTAACTTACAAGATGATAGAATAGGCCAAACCAGAGAGGATATAGGAATAAGTAAAATAGCCACTTTTCTTAAGAACATGGAAATTGCATGCAATTTTATTTGCTAGGCGATCTAAATTAACAGTGAGTTGATTTGATTTGTTCATTTACAGGTGGTAATCATTTAAATTCAGGAGCTTTGGTCTGTAGTCTTGAAGGGGTTTTATATTACTTAAAACTTCTATGAATTTAGAAATGAGAAGACATAAATGATTCAGGTTCCACTGGGACACTAATTTTATAAGAGGAAAAAAGTGAAAGAAAATGATTTGGGGACCATGATAGGGTTTTTGAAACATTTCAAAATATTTTCATTTCCTTCAGTGATAGCAAATGGGTTGATTTTGCCTTCAAAGCTTTTTTGAAAATGTAACCTGTCTAATGTCAAATCAGAATGCTTTGGTAAAACCCAAATTGGCAGTTTTTAAATATGCTTATTATACATTCCTATTTCATAGTAAATGGCTGTTTTTGATTTTTATGTACTAATTATGGAAATAATTTTTCTCAGGTTCTGATATGTCTTATATATTATCACAGAAGTTTTCTAATTAAGCATTAGGCTATAATTAGCTGGCAGAACATGTTTTGCATGTTTAATTGACAGCTAGTCAAATATTTTCAGAGGCTCCTTTTAGGAGGGCTTAAAATAGAAAATCTATAGTTGAGGAACAAAATTATATAATAGTCCTTCAGCAAAAGGAAAAACTGGGATTTCCTCATGCATAGAATAGCTTAAATTTCACCTAAATTAATGAATTAATAAATAGTGCAATATCAGACTATTTTGAGCAAGAGAAATTGTACGTGACATTTCATGACACATTAGACTGTTTCACCTTTTAACTATAGGCATTTTCTACATCTACAAAGTCTATGTCTCTATCAAGAAAGAAAGAAATTGAGCTCTGATTCCACAGGGAAAATTAAGTCACAGAGGCAAGGAAAGTAGCTAAAGTACTAAGCAAATGAATAATCTCTGCAGCATCTGCTAACATAACCATTAGAGGTATGTTGTTTGCCATCTGGGGCTACCACCCTTGAATTATACATTTGGATCAGTGGTTTGAAGTTCAGCTGTAGCGGGATATGGAAATCTCTCTATATCCTTGTTGATCGGGTGGGGGGATGGGGAAGACCCTCTAAGGAAGGCCCCCGAGTTCTTCCAGTATATTCCAAGGACTGTCCTTTGTCACAGGAGCTTTTAGTAGGAATCCTGCTTTCTCTCTCTGCATCATTCCTCATTGCATCGTCCTCATCCCCAGGTGTTAGGAAAAGTCCCCATCCGGGAAAACAGTCCCTGTGCTTAAGCAAGAGCATGAAGTTACACATGCCCATCTCTGTCTCTTCCCTCTTGTAAGTAAAAATAATTTTGAATCTTTTGATCCTAATTTCAAATTAATAAAGAACTTAAGTGTTTTGCAGAACAGATTATGTGTAAATTTCCAACATTTCAAGTGGTCTACTGTTAAAGTAGTACTTAGAAAGGAGATAAAGTCATGAATGGAATGGACAGCTTTGCATGCCGGACATTCTTACTAGGAGACTTCCATCCAGTAGGAAGGTGAAGGAATTATGGACTGACCACTTAAAGATTATACACGTCGTGTACTAAGAAGGCCACAATCTTGTCTGGGCAGTCTTTTAAAAATTTTTATTAAATAATCATTTTATTAGGGACTCATACAACTCATCACAATCTGTACATATGTCATTTGCGTCCAGCACATTA
>NW_022107432.1:8014481-8093035 GCF_000313985.2 Echinops telfairi | reverse complement strand
CTGGTGTTGTCCCCCGCAGGGCCATGAGTCAGTGAGGGGCATCACGTCTCATAGTGGGGCTGGCCATGTGAATCTCTCTGTGGACTGGCTGCTCTATTTGGGGTTATTGTCCTCAAGGTCTGGTGGGCCAGGATGTGTTCCAGTCTCTTCCTCCCCCTCCATCTGCTCCTGTGTGCTCTGGTCAGATATATCCTTCTCCCAAAGCTGCAGATTAGGTGCCATCCTTTGAGATAAATTCTCAAAAAAAAATTTTTTTTTGAGCTTACCTTAGCGGACTCATGTAGTGCTTGTCCTTTTGTGTTTGGCTTACCTCACTTAGCATAATTTCTTCCATTTCTTCCCATGCGGCGATGTGCTTCATGTGTTCATGACTGCTTTTTAGGGATGCATAATATTCCATTGTATGTATATACCAGAGTTTTTTAATCCATTCGTCTGTTGATGGAAATTTGGACAGTTTCCAGCTCCTTGCAATTGTGAACTGTGCTGCGGTGAATATTGGAGCACAGATGTCTGGCCGTCGTTTGTTTTTTGTCTCTTCCGGGTATATGCCCAGTAGGGGGATTACTGGATCATAGGGTAGCTCAATTTCCAACTGTTTTAGATATCACCAAATCGATTTCCATAGTGGCTGTACACACCTACAGGTCCACCAGCAGTGGACAAGAGTTCCTATCTCTCCGCATCCCCTCCAACACTTCTTACTTTCTGATTTCTTGAATTAGGCTATCTTGGAGGGTGTTAGGTGGTATCTCATAGTTGTTTTAATTTGCATTTCTCTTATGGCTAGAGATCTGGAACATATTCTCATATATTTATTGGCCATTTGGATTTCTGGGCAGTCTTTTTAAACATTTACTAGAACCCTGTAGATACAGTGGGCCACTTCAGTGCATCTAGAAACATTTATGTGAATTTTTAGGATGCTTTATGAGAAATTTTGCACATGATAAGATTTTGCATAAGAGTCATGCTGACACTAAACAAGAAAGGGACAATGTGGTTCGGGAAAACCCAGATAAGTACTTTGTTACATGAAATAATAAACGAGTGCTCTCCCTCTCTGGGTGTTCCGTGACCATTTGAGAAGGCCTGGGATAAGAGGACATTTTGGGATATTGTGAATATTAGCATATATGAGGAGGCCTTAAACATTTTTCATTGTTCTTTAACCCCATTTTCCATGAACATTTTGAAGCCCCTCCCTTACCCCCGCATATAAAGCTTCAAGTGGAGTGCCCATCACATAATAACACAAGGACTGTAATTCTTTAAGAGGCCAAAGGTTGACAGCTCAAATTCTCGGGTTCCAATCATGAAAAGCAGAGTGTGTTGCATCCCACTTTCCAGAACTTAATTTTTGAGTCTGCAAAAATGCTCGGGGTGGCAGCAAGAATCTTGAGCCAAAATTGTCGTGGAATTCTAGAAGTAAAATGATTTTATGGGTATTTTACTCCATGGAAGAAAATTCAGCGAACCATCTACATTTATCACGGCATATCTCCTAATAGCGATTTTCCTGTTCAAGCAATTGTTTTACATTTTCAAATGATGTAGCGCACCAGTAAGGTGCTCAGGCTAGCCCTTGAATAACAGGTCTCTGTTCGCAACAGAGGTTTCATGATCAAATATCAGCACTGGGCTATCCGCTTGCACTGTTCCCAGGTTTGCTCTCTGTTCTTCATATCATCCAGACCTCTGAACTGGAAATATCTAGTTAACTCTGCACTGTTTAATATTCTTTGGAAATTAAACTACTTGGGCATGTTTAGAGCTCAAATACAATCTACACGTTTTGCTTGACAAGGTTGTCGGTTGGCTTTTCGAGCTTACATATTGAAAATTGTGTTGGTGGCCAGCTGATAAAGAAATGTTCATGTACTGGCAGCATTGTACTGATGAAACTACCTCTGTTGTGAAGATCAAGTGAGATACTGTGTGCAAGAGCCCTATGAAAACCAAAGTGCTGTGGGCATGTGAGCCGTGGACTGGGGAGATTAGTGATGGACAGCATCGCAGCCTGCCAAGGGAGAACACGAAACTGGGGAACAAATGTGGGTGTCGGGGGCAAGAGGAGAGAAGTTCCGTGCAGCCTCACAGTTTGGGATTTGTAAGAAAATGCAGTTCAAAAAGACTCAGGATTTTCCGTTGTTAAAAATCAATGAAGTTAAAGCAGCAGCTGCTTGTAAAAGTTAATTTTACTTAACATCTGCCGTGGTCCAAGTGAGAAAAATGATAGTTCTGTCAAACAACCTGTTCTCTATAGAGCTATATTCTTTTGTTACTGTGAGGTCGGTTTAAATAAATTGTTGCCTTTTGATTTCAATATATAGAATTTATATTTTATACATAGGGGCCTAATCTATTGAAGCCTAATCTATAGATCTAGAGTTTGATGGGAAAGGCCTGAGATTCTGCATTGAGTTTGTACTCTCAAAAAGTTTTTAACGTGCAATACAGCTATCACTAATCTTATGTAAAACAAGGAGAATGTAAAGGCATTTGGGGGAAAAGCCTCTATTTTGGTGGGGTGGGTGGGTAAAGAAAAGCTAAAGATGGTCTTTTCATGATCTGTAAATGTACCTAAATGCCAACATCCAAATGTCTCGAATAGAGTAGTATTCTGCTTCTTTGAGTAGAGTGATATTATATGGGGGCAGGAGTGTGATGGGGGCGGGGGCGAGGGCGGAGAGCGAATTGCTGGTCACATATCTTGGCTTTCTTTTAAGGTATAACTTTTAATATTGTAGTGGATATTGTCATTCCTCTTGAGTTTTGTAAGGAAGCAGAAATGAGTGGTAGAAGGTGAAAACACCAGAGAACAAAATTGAGCCATATTTTCAGAGTGAGCATTGTTTTCCTGTCATTTTTATGTGTTTTAATTTAGCCGGTGTTGGGTGAGCACTTCAGAGAGAAGGGATTTATTATTCTTAAAATGAAGCTACCCTCTTGTCCTTTGTTTTCAATTGATTGAGCTACCTTTGTTTGTTTTTCCCCCAAAATGTTTATTAACTCTTACAGAACTGCTTGCTGCATTGATTGCTGCATTTAGCTCCTTGTGCATTTCTTACTTTCTCCTTTTCCGGCCTTCAGTTGGAGAAGAAAACCGTGAAAAATATTTTCTTCCTCCAGGCCCTTTAAACAATTTTGCTTCAAAACAGCAACTGCCTGACAGCAAAATCCCCTTTAGGGCTTTAGGAGCAACAGTCAGCTTCACAGCTGGAGTGCTTTCCTCGGGGACATTGTTCACAGAGTGAGATTCATTTGTTCCACGTGTGGAACGGAGGAGTTAAGTGAAGGAGCTGCTGGTTCTCTGCTCACTGATAAAATCGGTAGTTGCTTAAAAGCATTGTTTTAAAACTTTTCAGTGTGTTCACTAAATCCCCGCTTTCTCTTACTCCAGCTCTCTTAATTCACTTTAGGACGACACACACCAAGCAGGCAGCACCAATAGCCTGTTTCTCGTTCAGAGCAGACAGCAGTAGCTATCAGTCCCATTTTTCTTTTCTTGAACGTAGCTGGAAATGAAACTGCACTGCTCTAATTACAGTTCTTTAATAAGCCACTACTAGGGAATGATAATTGGGCATTACTTTATATATATTCTTTGAGATATTTTAGCCAGCCTCATGACTTAATCTATATTTGGTATTTGCTTATAATACTTAAATCTAAATCAATAGTCTCATATCCTCTCCCGGCTGTAAATCCATGTATATTCATGTATAATCCATGTATCCTCCCCCAGCTGTAGATCCATGCTTACTGGCAATGCAATATTAGTCTAAGTTCAGCATGCTGAACATTAAATGTATAGTTTCCCTTTCATACCCTAATGTCCTTCATATAGCCAGTACTTTGCAAATAATAGACATATTCTTGTACCTAGATATCCTCTGTAAATTCTCTTTAAGAAAAGGTCTGCAGAGTGTACCTCTCTCTGTAGAGCATATGTTTTAGAACAGTGGTGACGTAGAGAGTTAAGTATTGGGCTACTGCGTTAGACCAGGTTGACTAGAGAAACAAATCCAGTGACACTCAGATGTATAATAGCTTTATATCAAGAAGTAATTACATATCCAAAAAGCATCCCAGCCCAGTCCAACTCAAGTCCATAAGCCTACTATTGATCCATAGTCCCTCTTCAGACTTATGCAGCCACATGTAATGATGCAGAATGCAGGCAGATCACAGGCTGCTGGTGCAGTTGTGTGGATCCAATGTCAATGGAAACATGTCAGGCACCAGCACCTCTCCAGGGGGCTATCAGAGTCTGAGCAGGCAGGAAGGCAGAGTGCTGAGTGAGAAGGAGGTCCCCAGGGTCCTCCTTACAAGAAGACCACACCCTAAAGGGAACATCATGGGGCTGTGACCTGACTGACAGGTTGAACTCCACCCCTACAGTTTCTTACATCTTCAGGTTGACATAAAATTGTCGAGCTACAACAGCTGCTCGGAGGGAGAAAGATGAGGCTTTCTGTTGCTATAAAGATTTACAGCCTTGGGGTACAGTTCTACTCTGCCCCATGGGGTCATCAGGCATTGGAATCGACTCGATGGCAGTGAGCTTTGTTTCGTTCCGTTATGGGTTGAAGCGTGCTGCAATCATGCAGTAGGCTGTGGTAGGGTCACATGCTAATGTGGGTTGCTTTTAAGGGTGGTGTGTTAGTGAGAAACACCCTATACTACATGAACACAGACTGCAAGTGCTAGTGCCTCCTTTGCACTCATACCAGTAGTCAACGACAAGGGGCCTGAGAAACCGATTTTCTCGAGGTAAAATGATCAGGTTTCACCAGACACCTCCAATCTTTCCTTTGTCTCGTATTACTTTGAATCTATCTGGTCTCTGCAGACATTAAAAAGAAAATGGAAACAGGAACAAGAGAAACCAAACCCACTGCCATGGAGTTGATTCTTGCTGATAGCAAGTTTCTTCCAAATGTGCACCCATTGTGTCTTGTTCAAATTCTGATCTCACTGTCTTTGAGTCAGTTCCAAGTCAGTTCACACCTTATGGGACATAGTAGAACTGCCCCAGTGTGTTTCCGAAGCTGTGAATCCTTATGGCAGCTGAGAGCCTCATCTTTCTGAGGTGAAGTGGCTGGTGCATTTGAACTATTGACCTTGTGGTTTGCAGCCTACTCATACCCCACTGTGCTATCAGTCTTGTACCGTGGACAAAGGTGGTATATAGTAAATCATACTGACCCCATTCCCAATGCTTCGGCACTGTGGTACAAAAGGTAACTCCTAAAGAAAGTATCTGATGAGAGATTTGGCATAATAATTTTATCCTGAGAACCTAATGAAATTATTAGATGGTTTTAGTTTAAATATTTCTTACTGTGGAGGATAAATTAAGGGAGAGTAAAAAATGGAGGCAGAGGCAACAGTGAAAGGAGATGTTGTATTAGTGCAGGAAAAAGGAAATGAAGACTGAAATTGAGATGAAAAGGTAGATTTGAGACATAAATCCAATATGGAGCTAACAAATATTTAGAAATATTCTGCTGTTACTATGTTTTTTTTGTTTGTTTTTATTTAGAAAATATTATTTGATTAGAGAGCAGGGTGCTTAGGTTGACAAAAGTGATTGATAACACTCCATCTGTCTGCTTCATCTGTGTTCAGAAAATTGATGTTTGAAATATCTAGATAAATTATATTAATCTTTTTGCAGAATAGCTTTGGTTCTGAGCACTGAAATCTCTTAGACAATGAAAGTGACACTTTGTAAAGTGACCATGTTAACAGAAAGAGTGTGTAATAAAGTATTTAAATATTTTGTTTATAAAACCTTGAGATGAGAAGAACTTTGATAATACCATTTGATACAATATGAAATAATAGACATCATTTTGCAGAAGTACTGAAAATCTGTTGGTTGTGCTAAAATATCAGCATATTTAATTGCCTAACTTTACTGTATTTTAACTTAGTAACTTTACTGATACATACTGAGTATTTTTTGCAAAATTGGAAAATCTTCCCATGATCATTTTAATTTATTATTATTATTATTATTTTAATCATTTTATTGGGGGCTCGTACAGCTCATCACAATACATCCATCCATCCATTGTGTCAAGCACATTTGCACATATGTTGCCATCATCATTTCAGGGCATTTTCATTCTACTTGAGCCCTTGGTATCAGTTCCTCATTCCCCCCCACTCCCACCTTCCCTCTCTCCTTCCCTCACAAACCCTTTATAATTTACAAATTATTATTATTTTTTCATATCTTACACTGCTCATGATTATTTTTGGATATAATTTAATCAAGATAATTTTATGCCTGGTACTTGGGTCACCAATTTTTCTTTTTATAACTATAGTATTCATTAGATGTTTTAAAAGTTACAGTTCTATATTTTTAAATATACTATTGAATATTATTTTAGATAAATACTTATTTTTTTGCTCAGAAATTTTTAGTTAGTGTTACACTGATGTATGAAAAATTAGAGTAGATACCCTATACAAGATGAAAAGATATCTCTGCTTGTTGCTTGTTTTAAGAATTTTTTGTGTGAATTGTTAACTGATTTATCAGTCTAATACAGTCGCTATTATGATCATGATTGAATGCAAAGAAATTAATTTTTTGTTTTCTGCTTAGCTTACTTCAACTGGGCTAATTACTTTTGATGAATGTCTAATTTCTTTGGGACAGTTTTTACAACAAGGATGCGTTTTCTTCAAAATCAGATTAAAAAAGGAATATTACGGAGATACAATTGATACTACTATAATAAAGTATATTAGTAGCTCACAATATCATGATAGACAGTTTTTAAGTATTTGGCTGTTACTTTTGGCCGTAGATCAATTAATGGTTATTCTTTAATATTTAAAACTCCGGACCCTCTTATATGTTGAAAAGATGATTTGAACTCCATATAGTAATGAGCTCTCAAAATGAAGGAATGTGTGCTGTGTGTGTGTGTGTGTGTGTGTTAGCATGTAACTAATACTAAATTTTCATGAGCTGAGATGGAAGCTTCCTCTTACTAATTGTTTTTCCTCCCCCTCTTTCTATACTTGGTATGCTCCACAAATTTAGAGCAGGTTATCCTTAATTATATAGGATGAACCAATGTAATGCTTAATTCTTTGATTTTAAAAGAGAAAAAATTTCTTATTTTTAAGTACTCTTTCCCCTCATTTCATTTAGTATTAAAATATGTTCAGTGGTTGGCCTCTGCTATTTATAACCCCTTTCTCTATTTTCAGTTAACAGCGCGGGCCTTGCCTGCTGTGCAGTCTGATGAGAGACTTCAGCCTCTGCTCAACCACCTCAGGTAATATCTGTTATACTCGTAGATGCAAAACATTAAAGCTCTTAAAAATGTGGTAAAGTGATGTTAAAGCTCTTTTCAATTACGAAAAAAATTAAAAAAGGAAATATCCTGCCTTACTTCTATGTCTTAAATTGAAATTTGTAGTACAATATGCTTCAGAAGAGGGTCTTGTAGAAAACACTTATACTTTAATAAAAATGAATAGCACTAGGTTAAGCTAAAATAAGGAGACATGAGTAACTTACAGAAATGTCTAAAAGGAATTTATAGTACAAGTGAAAAGCATGCTTTCAGGACCTACATATAATCTACTAGGATTGGGGTTTGTATTTTTAAACACAATATAATATATCCCCATTTATTAAAAAGTAAACTGAGAAAATAGAGGAAAAGACAAAGAAAAATACATCACCACTAATTGGAAGTAATACTTTCCCTCCTCTGTGCTGGCAGAAAACCCTGCATTGTGTTTTTTAACATAAAGATGGTATGAGTCTACCTGTTACTAAAATTGCTTCAAAAACATAATTTTAGGGATGCCACAGTATTTTCTTACACAGTTGTACTGGTGTGTACAGTACCTTTTGGGTGCATTTAGGCCATTTCCATTTTTTTTTGGTATACTAAATAATGTTATTTGCAAACATATAATTTAGATAATTTCCTTAGGATATGTTTTCAGAAGTAGAATTAACTTTGTTAAAGAATATGAACATTTCAAAAGGTTTATATATATATTTCACAAACTTTATTCTGAATCTACTTTTATAGTGCCCCAAACGGTCTATATTATTACCTTGAACAAGGTGGAACTGCCAAAACAGTACCTAACTTAATAGGTTAATCATGAAAGTACTGTTGTGATCCTATTGACTGGTTACTATTAAAATAAGTTGTAAACACTTCATTATTCACTTTCAGTAATTTATTTTCAGTTATTGAAAGCATCTCCCATTTTATTTGGACTTTGTGCCTTAGAGTCCCGGTGGCACAAACAGTTAAGTATTGCCTGTAGCTGGAAGGTACTAAACTGCCCTCCCTTGGAAGGCAGCTTGGAAGACAGGCCTGATGCCCTGCTTCTGAACGGTCAGTCTTGACACCCGTGAGGACAGTTCTGCTGTGCACATGCGCTCTCACCACCAGTCCGATCAGCTTGATGGCAACTGGCAGCAGCACCCTCTTTAGCTGTGAAGCATAGTATTCCGTCGTTGTTATTTGTTAGCTTTTTTACCCCTGGAGAGTTTTGATTATCTGCAGAACTATATCATCACATTTTATGTAGTTAGGTGGCAATAGATTTTCTTTATTATTATTTTCTTTCTTATTTTCTCTTTATTTTTTTAAAACTTAGAACATCAAGTCTCATTCAAAAGTTTGGATGGATGTTAATTTCTAGCATCTTTTAGTTTTTTGATTCTTTTTAATTCTCCCCTTCAACTCCCTTCTTTTTCCTTCCTTTCCTGCTCTTGAGTAGCTTCTACTTTCTAGACAGATATTTCTTAATTTCTGTATTATTTGGGGGGAGGAGGGAGGAGTAAAAAGCCAATATTTCGCCATGGCGAGAGTATCCTAAATAATCTATCATCATTAAATTTTCTAACGCTTTATATTAAGAAACCCAGCAGTCATGTTTGAGTCTCTTCCCCACCCACCTTTACCCACCCATCTGTTGATCAAAGCCTGTTGATTTATCTCCTGAATATTTCTTTTACTGTAATAGTCTTTTATTGGTTTACCATGACACCCTGTTTGCCCTTTCTAAGTATAATTTACATAATTGCCAGGAAAACCGTATTATTATTATTATCTTTTAAAATCATTTTATTGGGGGCTCATACAGCACTTATCATAATACATCCATCCATCCATTGTGTCAAGCTCATTTGTACATTTGTTGCCATCAATCATTTTCAAAACATTTTCTTTCTGCTTGAGCCCTTGGTATCAGCTCCTTATTTCCCCCCCCCTCCCTCACGAACCCTTGATAATTTTTAAATTGTTATTATTTTTTCATGTCTTACACTGACCGATGTCTCTCTTCACCCACTTTCCTGTTTTCCATCCCCCAGGGAGGATCAGTGGTCTGTTTCCCCTTTCTGCCCCCACCTTCTCCTTACCCTCCTGGTATTGCTACTCTCAATGTTGGTCCTGGGTAGTTTATCTGTCCTGTAATCCCTTTGTTTTCAGCTCTTATTTGTACGCATGTACATACTCTGGTCTAGCTGGATTTGTAAGGTAGAATTGGGATCATGGTAGTGGGAGGGAGGAAGCATTAAAGAAATAGAGGAAAGGTGTATGTTTCTTTGGTGCTATACTGCACCTGACTGGCTTGTCTCTTTCTTGTGAACCTTCTGTAAGAGGATATCCAGTTGTCTACAGATGGACTTTGGGTCTCCACTCTGCACTCCACCTCATTCACATTGATATGATTTTTTTTTTGTTCTGGGTCTTTGATGCCTGATACCTGATCTCATCGACACTTCATGATCACACAAGCTGGTGTGTTTCTTCCATGTGGACTTTGTTGCTTCTCAGCTAGATGGCCGTTTGTTTATCTTCAAGCCTTTTAAGACCCTAGACACTATATCTTTTGATAGCTGGGCATCATCAGCTTTCTTCACCACATTTGCTTATGCACCCATTTGTCTTCAGTGATCGTGTGAGCATCATGGAATGCCAGGTTATTAGAACAAAGTGTTCTTGTGTTGAGGTAATACTTGAGTAGAGGCCCAGTGTCTGTCTGCTACCTTGATACTTAACATATAAATACATGTACATAGATCTATTTCCCTATCATTATATAAAAGTATATTTACATATGTACATGCCTGTATTTAGACCTCTATAAATGCCCTCTGTCTCCTATTCATTCCTCTATTTCCTTTTACTTTTCTCTTGTGCCACTATCATGTTTGGCCTTCATTCGGTTTTCAATAATTTCTCTTATTACATTGTCCTGGATCAAGCCTTACCTGGTATCCTATGCCCTCATCTTATTCTTATACTTTGAACCACTCTCTGACTCCTAATTTCATTTGCGATGAAGTCTGATCTTAGCTGGCCTTGTCTCCTCGACCGACTCATCTTTCAGCATGCTCACTTTCAGCCCCGCCACATACCTTGAAGTTCCCCTAATATAATAGGCTTTTGCTTACCTCTATACCCTTGAAAATAATCTTTCTCTTGTCTAGAACATCCTTCTTTCCTTCCTGCACTTCTATTACTTAACTAATGTTTATTTGACTTTTAAGACCCAGCTTAAGTGTTCCCTTCTCTGATAAGCGTACCCTGACCATTTGGCTTCCCAATCTCCTAGTTTGAATTAGGTACCTTTTCTGTTTCCATAGCTACCTCTATATGACAGAACTTATGATGTTCCCAATGCTTGTGTCCTTGTCTTGTTTTCCCATTGTAGTATGAGTTGCTTGAAAGTTTGTAAGATGACTTTATTATTTGTATTTCCAGTTGCTATGAATGATAGTGTCTGGTGTATGATAGGTAATCATGAGTTTTGTCGAATAAATGGATGCATGTTATAACTGATATTTTATTGTTTTTCTGCCCAATGTTTTTACAACTTATAAATCATATTGTCACTTTTTTCCCAGTAAAACTACTGGTTCAAAAGATGTAAACCTAAAGGGAAAAAAAAAATCTCACCTCTAGTTAATGCTTGGTTCTATGAAATAATGATATATCCTCCTCCTACTACTTCAGTATGGTAATTGTCAAGTAGAATTTAGATTAACTACTGACATGTCTCTCCGGGTCCTTGAAACTTGCACAAACTGTACATTCATTTAAGGGCTTTCATTCTCTGTGGAGTTCACTCATGGCTTGTTGCTAAGCAACCAGGGCTGGATGCTACATGTAATATGCACCAACTGATATTGCTTTTTTATTATTATTAAACCAAACTGTTTCTCATTTTATTACCATTTCGGAGACATCTCTGTGTAGGGTGGCAGCTGATGTGCATCGTTTGATACTTTCTGTTGTATGAAGTAACCTTGTGTTCTGATTTTCCAGCACATTGAATTATCTCTTTGGATATCTAGAAACAGTGCTTTTCCTTTATCTTTGCTGAAGTCAAAATAAGAGTATGAGAGCTTCAATAGGTTGTGGGGAAAAAATGGAATGAAAATATAATGGAATTTTCCCACAAACGTTTTGAAGCTACTTTGCATTTAGTTTGAGAGATTCTAATGATAATCATGTTAGGAAAAATAATCATCATTGATTTGTATGGCTGTATAATCTAAATGTTACCTACAGGGGATGGGCCTTTGGAGGTTGTGACTGAGATAATTATTGGTTCTAATTTGTTTAGTGCCTCTAATGATCAAAGAGGGATGATGAATAGCATTTTAATTAAATTTGTCAATAAACTAATTTAGGAGATGATACAAATACCTGTAAAAAATGTAGTGACAATACAGAGAAATTCTCAAGTTATTTTCTAAGACTATAAGAAACTCAGAATTTTTATATTATTTAGTCACTTTGTAATTTAGGATCTTGCCTGTGTGCATGTATGAGTGTGTAGGTATGTATATATAATATATATAACATATAGGGAACACATATATTTTATGCATAATTTGGAGACAAAAGGAATGATGTGTCCAAATGATCTTAGTTGAACCTAATCCTCTAGTTAAAAATTAAGTACAGAAAACTAAATGACTTCCTCAACATATTTTTGAACTATAAGTGTTTTTTTCCCTTTTAATTCGTTAGTGGGATCCATCCATTTATCAGTTGGTGAATGCCCGTTATGTGCTTCAAATAATAATTTTAAAAAACTCAAACCAGACGCAACCTCTATTCTCAAGGAATTCACAAGTTTCATTGAGAGCTAGACATGTAAATTCAAAAAGTTAAAATTTTTCTAGTAGAAGTAAACACAAATATATAATTTCATTGATTTAACTGTTTTCCCCATTGAATTATTTTCTCAAGTCATGGGAGCCTCCAGTCATTTGGTTTTGTTTTTGTATCACTGTACCCTGTTTTTCACACTTCCTGATTCTATTGTGGAGCCCCGCTGGCGTAGGTGGGTTCCATGTTGGCATGCTACAAGGTAAGCAGTTGTTTCCCACCAGGCTCTCTGGGAGAATGATGCGGCTTTCTGCTTCCGTAAATAGTTAAGAAACCCATAAGGGACTGTTCGACTCGGTCCTGTTGGGTTATTAATCAGAGTTGATCCGATGGCAGTGAGAAGTTCGTTACACTTAGTGTTGCAGTGAGTCAGAACCTGCTCGATGGCAGGTAACAACAGCAAAGTCCTTGTGGTGCTGTCAGGTACAGTCAGCTGTTCAAACCCACCAGCCACCCATGGAACAGCAATGTTCGAGAAATTGGGCAAGAGCCCAAGTGCCAGTGGGCGAGGAGCTAAAAGAGAAACCAAAGGGATACCCGTATGAAAGATGCTAAAATGTAGATATCTAAAAGGGGGGGTGGTCACTACTCTCAAAGGCTGTCAGAAAGTCAGGTCAGAACTACACAATGGGAGTTGAATTTGGCAACTGGGAACCTTTAGTGGCTTAGCCTCAGCATTTTAATGGCCTGGGTACAAATCTGGTTATTGTGGAGTCCAGAAGTCAGAAATGGACCATAAAGATATAGAGTGTAGGCTACACTTGGAAGGTCTTAATTCTGAAGATAAGGAAGGAAAAAATACTGTGTTTATTAATGTCCTGGTGAAAGAATGTTTTACTTTTATTATTTTACTTTTTTTTTTTTAAGATTGGTAAGCTGAACAAATTTACAATCCAAAATTACAAATTGGGATTTGTCAGTGAAACTAATTTTGGAGCTGACTTAATACATAAAATAATAATACAGACTCTCTTTCCAAATCTGAGAGATGATGGTAAGTGACCCTTTATCATCCTCACTTAGTACCATTGAGTCAATTCCAACTGATAGCACCCTCACCGGGTTGTGCGAACTGTGAATTAAAAAGTTAAATGGAATAGTGCTTTGTAAACTCCAGCTCATTTGCATTCTTGTTCTCATCTTCTCCTCTGCCTTCTAAAGCTTGCTCCTTCAGTGCTTCCTTCTCACTCCGGAGCTGTCACTACAGCTGACCTGGAGGGACTGCTGCAGCTTAAGCAAGCAGAGAGTACGTTGCGGTTGGGGAGTATGAGCCATTTAATGTTTTCATAAAGCATGCAGAGAAAATGAGTGTCTTTCCTTTCCCATACACCCACCACCAGGTTTTCATTTTAATTTCTATGCCTGTTTTTATGTAATTATAATTAAAGTGGTTACAGTTTAAACATTATTTTTGCTTAATATGTCATAACTAAGTAATAAAATAGGAAATTGATTTTCGTGGCTTTTATTTTAAATGGCTAATATTTTGTTTTATTGGCTCTTCAGGCATTCTTGGTTGATTAAAGCCATGTCGATAAGTTACAGAATTTTGGCAGTGAAGTGTCCAGCTGGAGTAAACTGAGGAGAGGAAGACCAGTAGGGCTTTATGAAAAAGGAATTACATTATAGGTAACACTTAGCAGATTGAGATAAGCACAAATGTAGCCGCAAAGTAGGTTGTGTATAAACAGGTAGCTTTGAAGACACAGTTCATTGGTCTAAACATGTCATGTTGCCAACTTGAGAAAGATAAACTGAATCCATGAATGCAACCAGATGGAGTTGTTAGAAACTGGATTTTAAATCTTGTTAGCTTACTAAGACCAGAACCGTGAGTCATCTTAACAACAAACTGTCCTTTAGGATAATGACTCTCTCTCTCTCTCTCACACACACTCACGTTAGTATAATACGTGTATGTGAGTTCCTTGATATTTAAAAGTGGCACTAGAGTTTTGTATAAGAGTAAAGTGAAAATAAAAAGTGACAAACATAATTTTCTATTGCAATTTCATAAGAAACCTCCATAAAGGTAGTGGCTTCAAACAACATACATTTGTTACTCAAAGTTCTATAGATTAAAAGTGTGACATAGGTCTCACCAGGCTAAAACCAGTGTCATCAGGACTCTACTGGAGGCTCTGGGGAAGTATCTACTTCCATGCTCATTCATGTTACAAGAATGTTGCTCCTTGCAATTAATGTGTGACTGAGGTGTCTGCGTTCTTAATACCTATCAGCTAGAGACCAGTCTTTGCTCTTATAGGCTCCCCATATTGCTTCCCAGAGTGGCTTCTTTTCGTGGGCTCCTGGATCTCAGAGCCAGTTGTATTTTGGCCCTTTTTTTACACTTCAGATCTCTCCTACTTCTTCTGCTACATCCCTCTGCCCCCAGTCTGAGAAAGTTGTCTGTTTTTAAAGGCTCACTGATTAGATTAGCCTGTCCACCCTGTCAGGGTAATCTTCCCATCTCATCCCGGGTAATCTTCCCATTTCAAAGTTCTTAACCTTAATTAAATCTGCAAAATCCTTTTGCCATGTAATCTAACATATTCTCAGGTTGCCAGAGTCAAATAAATGCTCCTTTGAAGGGCCAGTTCTACTTTCTGCATTGAGAGTTTTCTGTAAGGGACAGGGGTGGCAACAGCTCTCTGCCCAGCAGTTTATCTGTTTTAAAAGTAATATACCATTCAATCTTGTAATTTAGAAAAAGCAGCTACCAGCTTCCATTAATAATCAGAATGTGCAATGTATGAAGTCTGAGTTTAGGGAACCAGGAAGTCGTCAACACTGAAATGGAATACTTGGAGATTGATACCCTCGGCGTTAGTGAGCTGAACTGAACTCATCTCAGCCACTTTGAACTGGACAGTTGTCACGCTCATTGTCAAAAAGACCATCAAGGAGGCTGAGTTCATATTGCCACTCTTTAAATTCACGTACTAACTACTAATGACAAAGGAATGAAGAAATAGAAGATTTTGTCTACTTCTATAGTCTGAATACCAGAGAAGAATTGATGTGTTTGGATTATTGTGCTCGCAAAGAATATTGAAAGTACCATGAACTGCCAGAAGATCTTACAAATCAGCTTAAAAGAGGTACAGCCAGAATGCTCTTTCGAGGCAAGGATGGCTAGATTTTTGTCTCACGTACTTCGGATATGTTGTCAGGAGAGACCAGTTCCTGGAGAAAGACATCGTGCTTGGTGGTAAAGTCAAGGGGCAGTGAAAAAGAGGAAAACCTTCCACAGGATGGATTGATGCAGCGGCCGCATCGATGGGCTCAAGCATAAGAACAATTGTGAGGAGGGCACAGGACTGGACATTATTTTGTTTTGTTGCATGCAGGGTTGCTATGAGTCAGACTAAACTCACCGGCACCTAACAACAAAAATTGTGCAAAAATATCACTTTGAGGACTAAGGTACACTGTCCTGTAACCATGCTATTTTCAATCACCGTATATGCATGTGAAATCTGGATTGTGAATAAGGAAGACTAAATAATTAATGCCGTTGAATTACAGTGTTGAAGAATCATATTTAATACAAAGCAGCTTCAGAAAGTTCATGCAAATTTCCCCTTTTCACGAACTCTTGGAAACACCCCCAGACCCTCATATACCCTAGTCTCCCAGAAGTATAAATGAAACATAAATAAATCTGTCCTGGCAGAATTCTCCTTAGAATTGAGGATGGCAAAATTTTCATTTCACGTGCTTTGGGGTTTGTTATCAGGATGGACCAGGGACTCCATGCACAACAAAACCTTTCCTGTGCCATCACCATGATTATGTGTGAGCCTTTGTTGCCACCACAGTGTCATTCCGTCTTGTTGAGGGCTTACTTCTCTATGTTGCCAAGCATGTTAACAGGACCGGTGCATCCCGTGTAGAAACCGAATTGATGGCACAGAACTGCACTACCAACATTCACTTTATTAACGCAGAATACTAAAATTTCCTAAGGATTTGTGATTAGATTAATTCACTTTGCTAGCCTGAATTGTCTGAAAATTTGAAGAGGTACAAAGTAGATTCTTACTGAAACATAATTTGATTTTTTGTAATGTCACAGTAAGTCAATAGGTGTATCTTTCTATTTTTGAACTGGCTAAAGGAATACATTGTTTTGTTTGAATCAGTGTATGTGTTTAGGGTTGTACCCTGTACAAGTAGCTAATAGAGATGTTGTCTTTTAGTTACAGTTATCTTCTTGGATAGAGTGATTCCAGTAGAGTATGACGACTGTTAGCATAATGGATGCTACTGGAGCACAGCATCATGGAAATTACGAAGTGCACTGACAGCTCATCCTGAATTTAGGATATCTTAGATTTTCTGTAGCCCTCTGACTGCATTTCTGTAGCCCTCTGACACTGCATAGGAGTGTCTGGGTTAGGGGTGTGCTGGCAGTCTTCCTGGGAAGCAAAAATTTGTGATTTCTTCTGCTCAAGTTGCTTTATTACGTGCACTTTTTAAATTTCCTAATTTTCACTCATTGGGTTTCTTTAAAATAGTAATTGCCCTCTAGTAACGTAATAAAGAACATTAGTTATTTTACACGCATCAGTCATCAAGTACTGAAGTACAAAATGATAGTAATGCTATGGGAAATAACCTTCTTGAAAAGGCTGAGAAAGCATTGTGATAAGTCAGTGCAGCCACTGAGGGTCATCGGACTTCTAAACCAGGGGAGCTCACTATTTGCTCCCGAGCTGTCTGGCTGTGCCGAATTGCTACAAGTACTCTTGTGTAAGAGGATCATTTGAAGCTACTTTGCTAACAAGCCGTGATTCCTGCCCTTTATCTTTTGAACAGACTGATGTAAAATGTGTAGATGTTAGTTAACCTAAAAAGACCACCCGGTGAGTAGTTTGGACACAATTAACCTTTATCCACTCAGTGAAAATAAAACATAATTCAATAAATTGGACTAAGGAAAGAGAGTAACCAAGACCTATGAAAAGTTTAATAATCTCTCAATTGTTTTCTAGTTACTGCATAGAAAGTAGTGATAGAAAAAATAATGCAAGCTGAATAACCAGCCTGTTTGTCTTGATGTCCTGCATAGATGTAAGCTAAAGGAGGCCACAAGCAGCACTCATCCAAGTATGTATACAAGTCTCCTAGAGGTCTCTCCTAGTCACCCAGTTCAGCCTCCTCCTCCCAAATGCTTTATCCTATTATTTCACCCCGTTTTCTTCTCAGCAGATCGCTCTCAGAAATGCTTGATTTTATTTGTTCATTTGTTTGATTGTTTGCTTCGAATGTGAGCTTAGGGAACAGTTCATCTTGCTGGCTGGCTTGAGAAGACCTCAGTGCTCACATGAATAGGAGGCTGCTGCTATCCATAAGGCACCCAATTGCTCTACGGGAGGAAGATAGGGCCCTCAAGTCCCTTCAAGCAGCGGTTCTCAACCTGTGGGTTGCAACCCCTTTGGGGGTCGAACCACCCTTTCACTGGGGTTGCCTGATTCATAACGAGCAATGAAAATAATGTTATGGTTGGGGGGGGGTCACCACAACATGAGGAACTGTATTAAAGGGCCACGGCTTTAGGAAGGTTGAGAACCACTGCCTTCAAGAGTAACAGACTGAAACGCACAGGACAGTTCTACCCTGTCCTATAGGGTTGCGATGAGTCAGCATGAACTCGACGGCAGTGACTTTGGTTTTTGGACACACATGAATGAATGAACAATTCACATTCAGTTATTTTACACTGCTGTATATTGAAACTAAATGAGATGATAGTTTGGACAAAAGGGCTAATCGATTTTCTATCTTTTTCAAGGGAAAACTCCGGTAAAGATATTCTTTACTTTTGAGGGAAAATCAGTTCTGCCTTCTCTTTGGGTATTTAAGACCGCCAAGAAGTCAGGATCTAAGCGTGGATAAGGAGAGTGTTTATTTCTTTTCTTTTTTTTTTTTTTTTGAGAGTGTTTATTTCTATGTGTGACCTCAGAAACCAAAGGTCTGCCCCCCTGCTTCAATAGCATTCAAATATTGAAGCCCTATATTTAAATAAAACAAAACCAGCACTGTGAATTGCAAGTTTGGTGTTTTGAAAATAAACCTTAGATATATGAAATATCAGTGGTTTTGCGAGACTAAAGGGATGGACAGGGAGAATTTATGATGTGATTAAATCTTATTATTTGTTGTCATTATCTCCCTATCAAAAAGTCTACACAGCATTGTGTTCCTGGTTTGCCAGTGTTACTGGGAATAAGCATGAGAGATAATCCTAGAATATCATAAAGGCATGAAATCTTATCTCCGAAACAATTCAGGCTCTGCAAGTTATTTGTGAGGGAATGAGATGTCGTCCATCAGAACTTTCATCCTCTGCCCCCAATTTTTTATTTCACTCAAGCATTCTTTCTTTTTTGTATTTATTTGACTATTCTGGGTAAAAATAAAAGCCTATATTTGAGGTCCTTACACTACTAACATATACACTTAGAATGTAAAGGACTATAAAATGTTCATGCATGAAAAAAGATATTTGTAGTGGCTTTATGTATCGTAAAAATACTTATATAGGGCTGTAGCTTAAGTAAATGAATACATATAGTGAAAATTATATTTTCTTGGAATATAATTTACATCCAATGAAATGAACCCATCTTAAGGTCATAATCTCAGTGGCTTTTGACAAATGGTGGAAACATAATTTTGAAAGAATAAGAAGATGCAACATTTAGCTCACTTTCAGTTCATGGCATTTTAGAAATTGGAATAAATATGAAAATATGGACCACATGGTGAAAGATGAGGCCAACCTAAAATAAAGGGAAGCAGTAGTGGTGCACGTTCTAGTTCTCCTAGATATGAAAAGTCATATGGTCTTGATTTTTATTGGATACCCGCGCCTCTTGCAGTCATACAAATTTCTGCCCAATTATGCAGAAATACAGATCATTATACTGCATATTGTCTGCCGTTAGTTTACTGGGCAGGTTTTTTAAAATAGGAACTTGAGTAACTGCATGCTTGTAGAAAATTAATTTACATTCGTTTTAAAACAGAATCTTATTGATTGTATTCTCATTTAGACTAACTGCAGGGAAAATCACCTGGGCTTACACAAGTTGGATACCATTTACTAGGGATTTAGCTGCAGAAATAAACTCATTTCAATTTCAGCGGTGACAGCTGTTGAGTGAATTTTTGTGTGATATCCTTCACAGCAGGAAATGATATATTGTAACTTTGGCTCCTTCATTTCCTACCCACCCAACAAATCTAAATGGCAGGGACTGTACTTCCTAAATGTCTGAATGGTCCAGTTTATGGAGACAGACTGGTGGGTTTTTGTTTTTGTTTTAATGTCCAAAGTGGGCCAGACTGTGATCGCAAAAATGGATATATGGGTATTGTACCGAGGTCTTTGTTTCTTCTTCCTGAAATTGTTTTTCCATTTGTGCCGTGATTACACCTGGGTTCAGGTGAAGAGATTGTATTGGAGTTTGGTATATTTTTATAGAATGATGTAGGTGATTACAGTTCATTTTGAAAGATGTGGTAGCTTTTTAATGGTTCAAACAAATATGTTTCTTGGCTGCAGGGATCAGTTTTGATTACTTGTGATGCTTGCTTTGCTGTATTTTCATTGCATGCCACTTTTCAAATCTTATAAAACTGTAGCCTGCCAGGTAGAAAAGAGGGAGTAGTATTAACCTCTTTAAGGTTCACACGTATGGGGAAAGAATTTTAAAAAAGGAAGTCTTTTTTTGTGCTATTTTTTCATAAATTGGGGATCTTTGTCTGCTGGTAAGAGGAAGAGCAGAGACACTTCTGGAGGATGGGCCACACACTCACACACTCACACACTTGCTCACTCACGGACTCACTGCCTTTGAGTCAATTCTGACTCATAGCCATCTGTATATGGAACAGAACTGCCTCCTGCGGGTTTCCAATACTTCAACTCCTTATGGGAGTAGAAAGCCTCCTCTTTGGGAGAGTAGGAGAAAAATTCTTTCTAGATTGGCCCAGAGCTTTTCTGTAGTCCACATTCATATCCCTCAAATGTAAGCATGGCCTTTCTCAATTGAGACCAGAAAGGATTGGTATGCCTAGGTGTTGAGGTGCAACAAGAACCCCGGAGACTCTCAACTAGGAAAGCCACAACTTCATCCACCCTCACGCCACCCCTGCACCCCGTAAAAGATTCAGGTTGCCTTCTTGAATTAGTAAAAGGAGCCCTGGTGACATCATAGGTTATGCATTAGGCTGCTAACTTTACTGTTCTATGGGAGAAAAGTCAGCCTTTATATTCCCATAAACATTTGCAGCCAAAGAAACCTATAGGGGCATTTCTGAGTCTGCTATAGGGTACCATGACTAAGGAGTAGTGAGTTCAGTGTTTTTGGTTTTCTTGAACTAATAGAATTCAAGATAGCTTCCCTCATAATAAATGAAAAACTTACTAAAATTTAAAAAACCCAAACCAACTTGTGGAAATAAGCACATTTTCAGTGGGGTTGAGGCACTTCCTTTAGTGGGCTTTTCCTGCAGCTTAAGTTACGATCCTGACTGTCAGCGACTGATAGGAACTTGGTCAATGGAAGCCGGGTCAACGGAAGAGCTGGTTGGCTCTCTTCTGCAGGCAAGGATTTCCTCCGTTCACGTCATGGTGGCTTCACGCTGCGGCAGCAGTCTCCAAGACAGAGGATGAGCCACAAACATGTGTGCAATTTTAAATAGCTTAAGTGCAGTTTGTTTTGATTGCATAATCTTATTGAAATATATATCTAAAGTAGCTTTTCAACATGTATTCAATATGGAAAAATCATTAATGAAATATTTTACTTTTTAAAGTACCGTCTTTATGATGTTTTTTTGTACTATTGCACAGCATCATTAGACTAGTTATATTTCAAGTGGCCAGGAATTATAATCTCATATGGCTGCCATATTGGACAGTGTAGGTCTACCAAAATGGATTCCACTTGGATCCCCACCATTTGAGATTGAATTTTGCACTACTGAAACTTCCTATGGTGTAAATGCAAATAATAGAAGAAAGACTCCCACAACTTTTCAGATCATCAGGCTGTACAAGGACCCCTTAAATGCTTAAATCAGAGGTCCTCAAACTTTTTAAACAGGGGGCCAGTTCACTGTCCCTCAGACCCGTTGGAGGGCCAGACTGTAGTTTAAAAAACAACAACAACTGTGAACAAATGCCTATGCACACTGCACATATCTTATTTTGAAGTTAAAAAACAAACGGGGCAAAAACACCTAGCGGGCCGGATAAATGTCCTCGGTGGGCCGCATATGGCCCTTGGGCTTTAGTTTGAGGATGCCTGGCTTAAATATTTATGTGATACTATAAAAAAAATTAGGGAAGAAGTTTCCCTTAAAAGAAAGACATGGTGTGGTAGTTATACAATCTGTTTTCAATTTGAGAGGATTAAGAGTAAAGGGTGGAGTTTAGCCTGTCAATCAGGTCGCAGCTTGATGAATTCATTTGGAGGCACTAAGAAGATAAATAGCTCTCTGGAAGCAGGATGCAGGCTGACTCCCTGGGAGACATTCCAGCTGAGATGACACATAGAGCTACCCTAGTGCCCAGAGCTGAAAGAGCCACATGGAGACCCCTGCCAGTGTGCCAAGATGCTTACACTGCCACTGGATCCACCAGACTTTGCACCCACTGGCTTGTGATCTTCCTGCACTCGGCGTCATTTCATGTGTTTCGTGAGTCTGAAGAGGACTTTATAGATTGGTATTGGACATATGGACTAATATTGGACTTATTGACTTGATCTAGACTGGGCTGGGATGTTTTATCAATATTCAGTTGTTCTTGTATGCAAAGCTCTTTTTTTGTACACATATGAGTGTCTATGAATTTGTTTCTCTAGTTCACCCAGACTAACACACATGGATATATGTTGAGTGAGGCAAAAAACCTGCATGATAATGATGGTGATGATGGCTACTGTCATTTGAATTTAAAAAATACTGATGAACTCTACATACTTTTCATTTGAGCCTCACAGTAGCCCTGACGGAAGTCCTTTTGGGATCGCTTTTATGATCTCAGGTTTGTCTAATGAAGAAATGAAGAGAGAAAAAGATTTGGCAAAGTCATACAGGAACCTCTTGATTAGAAACCTCTGTTCTTAACAACTAAAGTCTTCTTACTCTTGTTCTGTTCTGCGTCCATGATGGCCTTGGGCAAAGAGTTCTTGAGAAAACGGGGAGTAAAGAAAAGTTGCAGTGAATTCCTAAATTGCTGCAATGATTCCATTACTCCGTTTACTCTCTTACTTTTTCATCAGTAGTCTGAAAGAAGAAAATGATTGGAGAAGTAATTACCCTTGAAAAACGTGCCTTTGCCCTCCTATTTTGTCAGTTATGCATTTGTGTCACTGCAGTGGAGCTCTTGGATACCACCCGTGAAGTAGAGGTGTAAGAATCATCTTCTGCTAGTGATCGGTGTCACAGCATGAACAATTGATGTATTTTTTCTTAACCAGCTGATCTTGCTGACAAATTCCCTATCAAGCAATTTCTGCTTTTTGTTTTCAACTCTGTTTCAATACTCAAAAACAATTCCCTATTGAGTAATTAAGTGCCTCTATGAACATTCATGGTACATCAAAAGGGACTTAAATTTTTGTTGTTTCTACAAAGACCAGGAATAGATGTGTTTTTCACAAATAGACTTACAGATTGAGTGTGGGACATTGCGTTAATTTCATTTATCCATTCTACACATCTATTTTATTTCTATAAATTGAATATCTGAGTAGTAATGTTTTGGGAAAACTCCAGTTCAGTATAGATGTGATTACTTATGGTGCCTGTCTTAGTGATCTTGTTGTTGGTTCCTTCTCATAACAGGCTTCTGTTCAACAGAACAAGACATCCTCACATCAACAAGCCTGTTGTTGCAGCCACAGTGTCTTTCCATTTCCTTGAGGTTTTCCTACTTTTCTACTGACTCTTGCCTACTTTGGGGCCCTGGGGACATCGTGGTTATGCTTTAGGCTGCTTTCCTTAAGGTCTGAAGTTTGACACCACCAACCCTCTGGTAGAAAGATGGCACTTTTGTACTTTTACTCCCATCAACAGTTACAATGTCGGGAACTCATAGAGGCAGTTCTGTGCTGCCCTATAAGGCTGCAATGAGTTGCCATCAACTCAATGGCAGTGAGTTTGGTTTTATTCCATGCTTTGAACATGTCATAAGCAGGGAGCAGTCCCTGGAAAAGGAAACCATGCTTGATAAAGTAGAAGGGCAGCAACAAAGAGGAAGACCCTCAAAGAGATGGATTGACACAGTACAGTGTCTGCAAGAGTGGGCTCAAACATAACAATCGCGAGGATGGCACCAGACCTGGGTTCTGTTTCCTTCTGCTGTGCATAGGCTTGCTGTAAGTCAGTCCCAACTTGATGGCGCCTGGCAGCAACTACTAGTACGGTCTCCTTCTTCACGGGTGTGTTCTCCTGATAATATGTCCAAAGATGAAATGAAGGCTCAGGATCTTTGCTTCCATGGAGAATTCTAACTTGTCCTACAAGGTCATCGTGTGTCATAATCGATCCTTTGGCAGTGAGGGGAAGGGTCTTCCAATACAAATGTGCTTGCTCCTCTGGCAGTCCATGTTTCTTCATTCTTCTTTATTCCTAACCCAGGTTTCTCACACTTATGGGGCGTTTCCAAATACTGTGGTTTAGGTCAGGCATATCTGTGTCCGCAGAGTGACACCTTTGCTGCTTAACACTTTCAAGAGGTCTCTTGAAGCAGATTTGCCCAAAGCAACACATTGCTTGAGTTCTCAACTGCTGTGTCCATTGGCTGTTTCATTGGCAGTGCTTTAAATGTCTTATTCATAAAAATCAAAACAACAACCACCACCCCCTCCTGCCCTCCCCATATCCCTGGGATCAAGTTGACTCATTCATAGCAACCCTACAGGACAGAGTAGAACTTCTTCATAGGGTCTCCAAGGCTGTAAGTCTTTATTGGAGCAGACCACCTTATGTTACCCCTATGGAGCCAGCTGGTGGGTTTCAACTGCTGTCCCTATGATTCAAAACAAAACCAAAAAGCCCACCCTCACTTTACCCCAATGCGTAGTGACTCACTAGAAAAGACCAGCACTGCCCCTGTGAGTTTCCCTGTTGAAGCAGAAAGCCTCATCTTTGTCCCGTGGAGCCACTGGGAGTTTTGAACCTCTTGTGGTTGGCAGCCCAACATGTAACCCAGTGCACCCCCAGGGCCCCTGGAGCTGACCGTTAGCAGGTCCAAATGTAACCCAGCAGACCACCACATCTCTGTCTTAGCCAGACTCACTGACTTGAGTTGATTCTGAGTCATAGCGACCGTTTATAGTGTTTCCAAGAGTTTCTTTCAAGTTTAAATCTTTACAGAAATGGATAGCCTCATCCTACTCCTAAGGAACAGCTGGTGTGTTTGAACTCCAATCTTTGTGGTTGGTTTTTGACTCCAATGCTTACCTGACAGCACCATCAGGGCTCCTTGCCCTCGTTTTAACCCCCTGCCAAATGCTTCCTCTTGCTTTCTCTGATAGAAGCTCCAATACGGTCGCTTTAACATTTAATTACATAAAGAAGTGATTTAGTTATTTTGAAAGTCTTGCCTTTTCTCGGTGTGTTCTTAAATTCTTGAAACAGTTGGCTTTATGTGGTTCTATTTCCTGTGAAGATTTTAAGCTGTACTGGAAAACTAGTGTGCAAACAAACCTCCGTTTGATGAATAAGGTAATATGAGAGGAACAGAATCCCCCTACGTAACTAAATTTTAATTAAGTTTCATGTAACTTTATTGAGCCATTGCAGTAAGACTATACTGTTAGATATTTTGTGTATCTCTAGTTCTATTATGGTAGATTAAATAATGTAGCACCGTTTCCTGAAACCAAAATTAAGAATAAAAGAATACAAGGATGAGCACCTAGATACTCTGGCATATAAAATGTTTGTTATACATAATTAGAAAATTACTGCTTAAATAAAATACTTTTATTTAGATGTTCAGCTTTTTAAACACTTGATAGAGGTTGCAATTTCTATTGAAATGGATAGTTTATGCTTTGCTACTACAAAAGGAGATAGAATTTAAAGTTTAATATTTTTAAGTAGTTTTGTTTAGTGACTTGCAGGGACAGTGAATTATTTAATGTGGCTTTTCTACCTACAGTCTCTACTAACAAATGACCTTTTCATGAGTGGGTCTGGTAAGAAGGTGAGGGAAAAATACTGATAAGATTCACCAGTGAGTAATTGTGAAGGGGATTCCCTAGAACACCGTCCTCCTGGGTATAAAATGAACGCTCTGACACTAACGGAGTCAGAACCATGTCTGCCAGATTAGTATATGTCATAAGAGAGCAAGAATGGTATTGAATTAGTAAATACATGGTACTCCAGGGCCACTGTTCAATTGCCCTCTTAAAGCACAAGATCCAAACCAAAGTCAAATGACCAGCAAATCCATAAATAAGCTTGGGAGGTCTCCTCCCTTCACGCACTTTTTTGTTGTCCGTCCCACCAGGAGGGGGTTATATGTAGATCATTGTGATTGGTTCTCCCTTGAGACCTTGGACAGTCTAAGACATGCCAAAATGATAATAATTTATAAATTATCAAGGGTTCCTGAAGGAAGGAGGGTAGGGGAGGGAGGGGAAAAATGAGCTGATACCAAGGGCTCAAGTTAGAAAGAAAATGTTTTGAGAATGATGATGGCAACAAATGTACAAATGTGCTTGACACAATGGATATATGTATGGATTGTGATGAGTTGTACGAGCCCCCAGTAAAATGACTTAAAAAAAACAAACAACAACCTTGGGAGAACAGCTCCTTAAATCTGCTACAGGTGAGTTTGAAGTAAAGCCAGTTCACTTAGCGGGGTTCCCACATCAAATCCTGCTCATGGGGCCTATGAAGGATGTTGTGTGCCTGGAAAGGACAAAGTCTAAAGTCCCAGTAGGCTGTAGGACCTGGTCTGGGTCATCACAAGCTAGAAAGAAACGAAGTCGAAAACATCTAATTAGAAACGTAGTACTGGCTCTTTTCTCCCCTTGAGGGCGATATAAGTATTGTTAAGCATATTTTCCTGATGGCAGGCTGCTGACGTGAGTTTCCAGTAAGGTTTCCTTGTCTGTAGGAGTGTCTGTTGATCTGGGGTGATAGACTGTTAGATGGAAACAACCGAATGGTTTTCTACCTCTCCACTGCCCCTCAAATCTTGAAAAACTGACCCTGGCTGATTTAAATGAGGTATCAACCAAATCCACACGGAAGAAGCACACCAGTCTGTGTGGTCCAAAGTTTGTGAACAACAAAATCCAAATCCAAAAGAGATAATAGTATCAGAGCTTAAACCAGATGGTTTGTAGAAGACTAGAGATAACAGTGGAAGCCCAAAATCCATTTGCAGGGTCCCCACATAGATTCAGCCTCCTTTGAGGTTAGGGATGTGAATAGCCTTGCTATCAGAGAGCAGTTTAAAGTGGATTATGGCAGATGTAGTTAGGTTAAATGCAATACCTGTCGTTTGATTTCCCTTTTGACCCATTTTATAGTTGTTTCATTTTTTAAAGTTGCTCATGCTCTTTTTCTTAATCATTTTATATGCGGGCTCTAACAAATCCTATGGCAATCCATCATTCAGTTGTATCAAGCACACTTGTATATATGTTGCAATCAACATTTCCAAAACATTTTCTACTTGAGCCCTTGGTATCAGCTACTCTATGCTTTATTTTTTTAATGAGGCTTTCTATGTTTTGTCAAGTCATTGTTGTTGAGTTTGTTTGCCTGCTTGTATTTTGTATGATTTTCTATATATGAAGCCCAGGATAGGTAGATGAAGTGAGACAGTAATTGGTTTGATAGTCCCCAGGAGCATGGCAGGGGAGGTTGGTGGAAATAGGGAGCTAACCACAATGAGTGCAAGAAAAAACATGTTCTGAAGTGAATTGTGGTGACGATTGCACAGATCTTAGTATAATTGGATGATTAAGTTGTATGATGTATATCCCAATAAAAATGTATTTTTTTAAATGAGTTCTCTGAGAAGTTGGAGGAGGGATCTCATTACAAGCAAGAGCCAGGAGTAGAGCATGCTCTAGATTTGAGATCCCGAATGCAGTAAACCTCTTGTTTTCTGCCCTGTCATCCTAAGAGCAGCAGCAGAACCAGGAGCTAGAGCGTAGAGCAGAGTGGTGGACTGCCCAGCCCACTGAACAAGTAAATTTGACTGCTTTTGAGCAGGAGTCTGGCTTGTGGAATGGGGTACCTTGGAGCACTAAATCCAGGAAGCTGGGCTTCCTAACCCAGGAGCTTGAGTTGAGCGACTGCCTGCCTGTGAGTTGAGGTTTACAGCTACTCAGTGTATGCCCTTTGGGCATTTATTAACAGACCTGAAAGAACTTTGTACCAAGTGCTGATGAAGAGCTAAAACCTGAGCATTTTTGACTTGCATTGCAACCTGTTAATTCCTTAATAAATCCTTTGATCATGAATTTTGGCCATGAGTTCTGTGTAGCCATTGCAATGGATATTAGAGTTTAGAGATAAAGTCGAGAATTCAAGGGAAAACAACACAGGACTGCCCAATTTCGGCAACCCTCCCCATCTACGGTAATTGTCTTTTTGTCACTTAACACCCAGCTTCTTCATGTATGAATTCTATCTGATATGTGCTAACATTGTAAATCCTGTGGAAAGTAGACTTTGTATTCTAAACTGCCACCTTCTTTTCACAAGTATCTTAATAAACTCGAATCATATACTTTGATAAGCCAGGTCAACATTTATGAATGTTTTAATGCATGTAAAATTGTTAAACCACAAATTATCAAAAAGTGACAGTCGTCGCTTTAACTTTGATTTGAAACTGCCCTACTTCTTAGCCTCCAAATGCAAATCATTTTCCAACCACAATCTCTTCATCTCCCACTTCACCTTCATTCCTCCTTCCCACTGGTCTTTTCTCCACTGCCCAGATCCATCAGTGCTAGTTCTTAGAGTTCATTCCATTCTTCTCTATGAAACCGAGGCCTTGTGGTCAGTCATTTCAGTAACATCCTAATAACTTTTTCGCATTCTGAAGTCTGTTTCGAAAGCCTTACTCTGTACAGTGCCCTTTCATTGCTCAGAAAGTCTTAATGCTTCTTACAGATACTTAATGTGGCTTATCTTCTCCCCACCCATTCTTCTTTTAGAAGGGACCTGTTTTCACCAAAGTATGGGAACATTTGTTTGAGCATTGTTGTGCCACTTATGGAGGTGCCTGGGTCACATACACACAGGGTTTGCGCTGGACTACTGACCTAAAGGTTGCTGGGTTGCAGCCACCTAGGATGCTGTGGCAGAATGACCTGACATTCTGTCTCTATAAATGTTACAGCCAAGAAAATCCTAAGTTCTATCATAGCACAGAATCACCTCAGAGGCAAAGCATTTGTGTTTTGTTTGTTTGCGGGGTGCTTACCACATTTTACTATTGGATCATCACTTCTTCATGACTTAGACTCCTCGTTGGTCACAAAGGTGCTTAATGAGTGTTTGTTGAATGATAAGGGACAATAGAGGGTCATGTAAAAAGATCTCTTTCTCTCTCTCTAGTAAATTAGACTCTGATATCTCTAGATGAGGACAACAGTTATAACCTTAATTGTCTACTGGGATGTGGAGATAGTCTTATTACAGGGAGCTGACAATCTAAAAACATTTAAGAAAATAAAGTTTGTACTGCATTTTATAATACTGTTGGGTAGGGGAAACGTTTATTTTTGTGGTACAGTATAGTTATTGCTACATTTTAGCACAACTACACTATATCCTTTTACCACTTAATGCCTTCAGATAGTATTCTAATGTAATTGAATACTCACTGGACCACATCTTTATTGTTTTTACTACTTTTCTGACTTTTGGTTCACTTGAAAAAACTCTATGACTTTTCACTCTTTGTGTCTTTGGCCTGTGACTTTAGAGCTGCAAGAATTCGAACTCTGTTACCAAGTGCTTGGGACAGCTAAGTAGAAGGGTAGCTGGCTTTAAATGGAATCACTTATATATAGCTGATACTGAGTTCTGGATATGGTGGGAAGGTACCTCACTTTTCCTGACTCCCATTTGGTAACCTCCCTGGACATTTCCATGTAAAGCCACATAGTTTCATGAGCTAGTATAAGTTGTTTAGGATTTTTTTTCTTTTTGTGGGAGCATTATTTGCTCCTTATTCATCTACCTTCGTCTTTGAGCTTCTATTGGTATTTCATAATTATGTATGTATTACATTACTCCTTCTTGCAGTATAGCAATCATTTGGCTCTATTTATTCAATAACCATAATCATTCTTGTGTATCATTTTACTATGTTTAAAAGACTTTCATATTTGTTCATCTGTTTAGTCTGAACAATTCTGCTGGATCACTGTAATCATCGTCCTCAATTGATAGACTAAGAAGCGAGGCTTCAAGGGGCCAATGTAGACAGGGCAGAGGCCTAGGGCCGTCCAGCTAGGTGATGACTTCTCCACAGGATCATCGCTGCCTCTTTTCCTAACCTGCTAGTTTTGGTCTTGGTGGTCAAGACCTGAGTCAGTTGCTCTGTGTTACTGGAATATGCCTTACTGTGAGCACTTTGAAAATGTTGTATCATTTGATTTTTCCCAACGTTTCTCCCAATTAGGCAGAACTGGCATTTTTAATGTCATTTTATGGGCAAATATACTGCAAAGCAAGAAGTTTAAGTGACTTTTCCTAGTTGTGGAACTAGGGATTTAACAGAAAATTCCTCAGATTCCTAGCTGAGGAGACTCATGTTTCTATTGCCCTCCTTAATTTGCTTTACTATAAGGTATTTTGGAAAGTGAAATATATTTTCAGTCTTGGGATTCAACTGAAATAATTCTGATTGTGATCCAAATTAAAATTTTAAATACTCAAGTTAAATGTCCACTGTTCACTTGACTTAGTATACTTTTTGTATGTGTACTCCTGATACAACTAATGGAATGGTAGAATCAAATGATACCTTAATTTGCAGAAACTTGTTGCATGAGGGAGAAATAATAGGAGCTAGAAAATGTGTTGTAAGGTGTGGAATCATTCTGCATCACTCCTTGCTGTTCTGTTCACCCTGCGTTCCAAGCAATATCTGTCTTTCTTTGCCCAGGGATGGTGGGAAGAAGGCATTTTGCAGGGTCAGGGAAATCTAGTTTCCTAGCCAGTAGATGTAACTTCTTCACCCCTCCCAAGATAAGTACTACAGTATGAGTTGCTTAACATGCAAGATACATAATAGGATGTTAGATGATTTGGGTATTGTGCAGACACCATGTTAAGACCTGGTGGGAGTCTGCCTATGGATATCCTTGCTACCCTAGCCACCCCGCACTCGCACTGCAGGAGGTGGCTTGAGGAATGTGCCCTGATAGTAGTGACAGCTGAGAGGATGGGAGCAGAGTAGAGGAAGCCAGTAGCGATCCATTCAAAGCAGAAGTGAAAACAGAGGGCACCCAGCTGGGCCAGCTATGTCACCCTCATGAGCAGCAGGAGCAGTTGTCCCCCTACCACTGCCCCCACCCCACTTCATACCCAACAAAGCTCAAGAGTGCAGGTCAAGAGCCTTGTCCTCTGTCTCCACTTCCTGTATCTCAGCCCTTATTTGGACCAGTACAGCAGAGTCTGGATTCGGGGAGGTCTTTAGAAATCTGATAGAGGATAATTTATGAAAGGAGAGTCACTTTCCATGAAAACAAAACAAAACATTAATAGGCCTACACATGTATATGTGGTGGGATGTTGCCTGATTGGACATTCAGGGATTCAAACCCATATAGTTTTGCCTCATGATCCATACCTTTTGTTTAATCAGTGAAAATTGATTTGTCATGGCAAAACCACCTCCTTACAGAGCATCTTGAGTGTAGATACTGATATGGCTCAGCAGTAGGAGTCTGAACTGTGCAGTCGAGAGAGTCTGGAACACATAGGATTCCAGATGACACTCGCTCCAGATGTTCCTTTTTAGTTGTGGTCTCCCCTTGAAACATGGCTTGACAATGGTTTCCCGTATAATCTAGTATTTGTTTTAAGCTGCCTAATAACTGAAATTTCTATTCTGAATCAGTGTTTAGGGACTTGGGTGTAGGCAGGGTTTTGTGCTGAGGGGGACCAAGCTCAACAGCCATGGGCCTTACTTAGGGTGTGAACAGTAGAGTCTGATTGCTCTTGATGACAGACAGCCTTGAGGCAGATAACCTTCAAGCAAACAGTAAGCAACCATGGGCTTGTACGGAGCATATTAAGATAGGCATTTTTAGGGGAGTGGGGATGGGTGGGCCGTGACCACAACACTTGGGGGTGGGAACCTTTTAGTTTGAAAAATGTGACTGGGATTCATCGCCAACTCACTAGGCATGAAGTTCTCCCTCCACCAGGGTCCTGGCCTCCCCAGGCTCCTTAAATATGACCCTAGAGAATCTGGCCACATACAGTCTCTTCCCAGTTCTCAGTTTCCCATACTATGTCAAGTTGAAAAGTTATGAAAATTGGTGATTTTAGATAGTATATTCCAAGTTATGTTTTCTAATTTATGAATAATATAGCAATATTTGCTACAGGGAAGAGGACAATATGGCACAGTAAAGAAATAGGGTACTGCAAATCAGAGGTCATAGCCCCACTGACTGCATTGGCAATTTGCTTTCGGCTCCTTTTAAGTGTTTGACTCCTGCGTCTCTATTTCGGTATCTGCCACATGTAAACTGCTGTCTCAGGGTCGTTGGAAGGATCTAATTAAGTATATAGATCAGGACTCAGCACACTTTAATATCTGCTACTAGTCAATATATTTATCTTAACAAACAGTGGTTACTGTCGGTTATGCCTTTTACAAAAATTATTTCAATTCAGACTTCCCATCAATCCTGCAAGGCAGGCCTTGTCATCTCTATTGACAGATAAGAAACCTGGATTCAGAGATTCTGAGTAACTTGCCCAAGGACCTACCACTATTAAGATGGTTCTGGATTTAGCTCCAATTTCTCTTTTGCTGTGCTGAAGGGATAAATAGTTTGAACTTTAACAACATTTTTGATTATGCTTCTAAGAAATGGATGTAGCACTAGACTAGGAATCACGAGGAACAGACTCTAACTCTATTTTTAAATTATTTCAGGGTAACATATATTTATATGAATACATTCAAAATTTCTGGATACATTTCTACTAAGGTTTACATATTAAATATTTTCTCATTCTGATTCTAATAGTTTTCAGAATTTAAAAAATGCTTGAAGAAAATTTATTTTTACAGATCCTGTTTTAATATCTTGTCCTTTTCCCCCGTAGTCATTCCTACACTGGCCAAGATTACAGCATACAGGGACATGTGGGGAAGATTTCTTTAGAGCAGATTGACTCGGTAAGCATCAGTCGTCTTTTTCAACCTGGACCTTTGTCAATGGATGAAACACAGATTTTGGTTGGGAGGATGAGGAGAAAACGTTATTATATTGATTGCCAATCATGTTTAAAGAAACCACTATGTTTTCCAAGTCATACTAAATCTAAGTTTAACCTGAAAATTGTTTGTAGCATGGTAGAAACAGAATTTAAGCAATTCTTCGAAAGACCATACTTTTAGGTAACGATAGATAATGGTGTTTATATTTAAACTCTATATACATTTAAAAAGGAGATATGAGAAATCCTAAGTATTGAGTTTCATCTGTGAGTTGCCACTCAGTTAATGGACAGCATATTTCAACTATATTTCGTTTTGTAGCATTGTAGTAGAATGAAATTAAATTCTACTTTAATTTGTAGAATTTCTCCTTGCTCTATGATAGAATTTCCTCTCCATCTAAAAAAGGGAAAAATAGCCAGCCCGCAATAATCTTTGTTTTTACAGTTACCAATTTATCTATCACTCACACTCATTCAATATCATCTAGCAAATTCTGACTCATAGTGACCCTGATGGTCAGGGTAAAGCTGCCCCTGTGGGTTACTGAGATTATAAATCTTGATAGTAGCAGAAAACCTCATCTTTCTTTCTTAGAATGGCTGGTGGGTTTGAACCTAGGCTGTTGTTAGCAGCCTAATAGGTAACTCACTATGCCACCAGGAATCTGGAATTATGGTAACTAAAATGTGTACTGGAACTTTAATGTTTGGAAACCATAAATTATCAATACAGAGATTTTAATGCTTAGAAATAAGAATTATAATAAGGTGGTAAGTAGAAAAAGGCCATGGGTTTTTAGAGACTGGATGAATCATTTTTCCTCCTATTAGAAAAGTTATAATCATGTGGTCACAGTTATTATATCTAGAAATAATAGTGGGACTGCCTACCTTACATTGTTAATTTGAGACTTGTTCTTACATGTCCCATCCTTTAATGTTCTCAAACAGTATGTGATTTGTAGATATGCCATGTGTGCCCTCCCCTGTGAATTTTATTCACTCTATACTCTGGGGATAGTTGGCTGATTGGTGGTTGATTCTTAACGTACTTCTGTCTAGATGTTTGCTCTATTTGCAAGCAAATGTGAACTTGTAATGGATACTGTGTAGGGATGTAGAAATTTAACCATTAATTCATTGAGTGAATATATACAGATTCTATCCATTATATATGTAGCCCTGGTGGCACTATTGGTTAACAGTTGACTCTTAACTGCAAGGTTGATGATTCAAACCCAGCAACCCCTCCACTGGAGAAAGATGAGACTGTCTGTTACTGTGATAATCCACAGCCTAGGACAACATACACGTTCATAGCCTAGGCAACCCCTCGGAATCTACCACAGAGCTGGTAGGCTTGCTTGTTGGGGGGAGGGGGTGTGAGTGGGGTGTTGGGTCGGGGTTTGGCTCTGTTATGTACTAGCAACTGTGCTGTAAATACAAAATCCGACCTGCTGTTGTTGAGTCATTCTGACTCACAGTGCGACCCGGTAGGACACAGTACAACTGCCCAAATAGGATTCCCAAGGCTACAATCATTGTAAAAGCAACCTGCCACATCCTGTCTTTGGGATAGCTGGAACCACTGATGATTCTTTTGACAGACACATTTTGCACCGACCTTCCACCGTAGATGTTATTAAAACCCAGTAAACATAGTATCTCTGAAATCTTCATTTTTGAGCATGTAAATTTTACCTACCCCAAACCTCCATGACTTTTCCTTTCTCTCACACTGTGAATACAACTATCAGTAAATCTTGCTGGTTTGCTTTCCAGGCACAAACTCAAACCCAAACTCACTGCCAGTGAGTCGATCCTGGCTCATCCTGACTACGTAGGACAGGATGGAATGGTCCCTTTGAGTTTTGAGACTGTAACTGTTTATGGGAGTAGAAAACCCTGTCTTTTCCCCTGCAGTCCTGCTGGTGGTTTCAAAGGGCTGAGTTTGAGATCACTGCCTAACTTGTAACCACTACACCATCAGGGTTCCTTCCAGATACAAGGGGACTTCAAAAAGTTCACGGAAATATGTAACTAGTCATCATGGGTCCTTCTACAGCTTCCTTGGAAATCTTTTCAGACCTAACTCTTTTTCAAGTATTTCTTACTTTTGGGGTCTTATCCTGTAATTCGTGGGTCTGAATTATTCTCATATTTGAAAGTAGGATGATAAATCAATTAGTATAAATCAAAGCCAAAATTACAGTGGAACACCATATCTAAGAAACTAGAGCTAATATGGTCTATCAGAACAGGTATTATGGGGACTTGGTATATCTTGCACATATGTCAAAACTGGTTTGTTTCTTTTTCTTGTAGCTTTCTATGAAATCTTTCCCACCCTGCATGCGTCAGTTACATAAAGCCTTGCGGGAAAACCACCATCTTCGTCACGGAGGCCGAATGCAATATGGCCTTTTCCTGAAAGGCATTGGTTTAACCCTGGAACAGGCACTGCAATTTTGGAAGCAAGAATTTATCAGAGGAAAGATGGATCCAGACAAGGTAATAATGACAACATCAGAAGTAGTGGTCATTTTAATTTTGTTTTAAATTTTAAAAGCCTGCCTTATTAATTTGCCCCTTGAAGTGTAGTTGAAAATTCAAAGATAATGATGTCTAGAGTGTGTTGTTGTTAGGTGCCATCAAGTTGGTGCCAACTCAGCAACTCTTTGTGAAACAGGACGCAGCACTGCCCAGCTCTGTGCCATCCACACAACCAGTCTTAGGTTGGAGTCTCCTGAAACAGCCACGTATGGCGTGCTTCTCTGGGTGCCATCCACACAACCAGTCTTAGGTTGGAGTCTCCTGAAACAGCCACGTATGGCGTGCTTCTCCGGAGGCGCCTCTCTCCTGACACCATGTCCAAAGTACGTGAGACGATGTCTCATGATCCGCTTCCAAGGACCGTTCTGGCGTACTTCTTCCAAAAGGGACTGGTTTGCTCTTTTTGCAGTCCATGGTATTCTAAACAGTTTTGTCAACTCCATAATCCAAATGTGCCAGTTCTTCTTCCGTCTTATTTCTTATTTATTGTCCAACTTTCAGATACATGTGAGGTGATTGAAAATACCATGAATGGTGTGGGTCAGGTACACCTTTGGCCTCAAAGCGACATCTAATAGATGTTAAACCAAAAATTGAGAAAGGTAATGTAATTGGGAGGAAAAGAGTGAATTAGTCATGTCAGATATAAAGTAATTCTTGAAGGAAGAGTCTTTTTAGGTATATTAATAATATTACTTACATGGCTGGAATTGCTTTTGGAGTTCTGTTTTTATCAGAATATATGTGTTTATACACATATACATGCACAGACATAATTTTGAGAGCTAGGAAATACTAAGAACAAATAAAGTGAATAACTTAAAAGACTTGCATTTTGCAGACTCTTTCATAAAACATTTTTAGGTAGACATTAATCACTAAATACTATTAAAATGGTGTTTAAACCTACCATATCGCTTAGGTCCTTACTCTTTTGTTTTTTAAAAATAGTGTTGGTGAATAATATTTTACTTTAGAAACATGGTTTCTTGTCCCTCTATGCCATGATATTGTGGTTTAAAATAATATTTTTATTGTTCATTTCTTAGTTTGCTTCCTCTAGGAAAACTAAAGTATTGAACAAAGAATATTTTCCAAGTAAATTTTATGATGACTCTTTATTATATCTCTTGCTGTATTCTGTAGTAAAAGTTCAGATTCTTTTATAATGTATATTTAAAAAACTGATAGTTTATTTTATTGGCACATAATTTATATATCATACTATTCAATAGTTTTTTCATAGATTTATTTTGCGCACTGTCTCCATTGATACTTGTCCATAGATTCATACATAATTTATTTAACAGAATTTTCTTAGAACACAATTTTAGATACAGTTTCATCGTTCTATATTATATTTTATTTTAAAAGTATTCTAATTATAAAAAAATGAAAAAAGAGAACTGTCATCACCATTCAGAAATAACCACTTTAAACATTTCATTTTCTTTGTAGCTCAGTGTTTTTTCCCTACCTTTTAAATTGACATTATGGTATGAGCTTTTTCCCCATGTTCTACTCTTTGCAAATGCCATTTTAATTGGTGCGTGTTATAATAATATCCCTTGAAAGTGATGTAGCTTATTTAATCATTTTCTTACTATTGGATATTTGATTATACCCAGTTTGCTCTGTCCACAAATACTATTGCAACCAATATCATGGACACAGAAATATCTGATTGTTATTCTAATTATGTCTTGGATTTATTCACTGGAAAATTAAAAAATCATCTAGTTAAGAAAATTTCAAGTTTTGGTATGTGCTATGATTTTTTTTTTTTTAAGTTTAGAGATTTTGTTTTTTAAAAACTCTAATTTTGAGCAAATATATCCAGCAAAGCTGGATGGTCACAGTTTTTACATTGTTATTTCTGTTCGAGTTATTTCGTCTCCATACCTACAATTCTCATCTGTGTTTTTAGCCCATGCTTCCAATTCACTGTTGACCCTTTAAGCTTATATAGATTATCATTATTTTTATATAAAACACATTCTTTAAGGGCAATCTTTGGGCTGTTACATAGGTTAATGGTGACTTGAGGGAATACCGTATACACTTGTGTATAAGCTGAGTTTTTCAGCACATTTTTAATGCATTTCTTGTGGTAAAATAGGTGCCTCAGCTGATATTCGGGTCAGCTTATACTCAAGTATATATGGTAGTTTCAATTCAAGGTTTGAAGAGCAAATCCAGAACAGATTCTCAGGACTCCTTTGAACCCAATAGGTCCAGTAAGTCTGGATTCTTGAAAAGTTTGCAGTTCTTTTCCACACCCTCCTACCTATTGATCAATATTCATCTATTGTGTCCCTGATCAGAATGTTCATCACCTAGTCTCAAGATAGTTCCTATAGAAAAGTAGTCTATAGTCCAGTTCCTTTTGTGATTCTTGAGCTTTCTTTTTGGTCACAAATAAAGACCATTATGTGTATCTTGTGATGGCCACATGTAAACTTTGAAGATCCTGGGCACTACTCACCATATTAGCCTGTAGAACACTGACTTTAGAAATGCATTATCATAATTGACTCGATTGCCCTGATTTAAAAAAAAAGGATCTTCATCAAGCTGTGTGAAACTTGTTCTACCATTCACTTCATTATATATTAATTTTCTAAGGTCAAGTAAGGAGGAAGTTGGTAGGGGCTGTGAGGTGACAAGAGCACATTAGCCTGGTTTTTGCTGTCAACTGAAGGGAAGAGGAATGAACAAAGAAGGCAAACGAGTCATCCCAGCAGGTACAGATACAGTGCAAGGCCTTCCAGCGTAGACACCTGTTCTCTGATCTGCCTTCTTCTGTGTGGCTCTGGGATGCCCTGGAGATCCATGTCATCGACATTACAGATTTCCTTTTGTTGTTGTTCTTTCAAACCTGTATGTTAAAAGAAAAAAAAGGATTTTTATTTTGCAATGTAGAAGTCATTTTCAAAAAATTTTATAAAAGAAATATCAATAGATGATTTCTTAGCTTTCTAGATCATATATAGCAGCCACTTATCCTTAGTTTATTATGGATTATGACAAATATATTACAACTATGACTAAAAAAAAAAAAAAAATTATACCTAGTGGCTTCCTGTGGCTGTTTTGTGTTCTGTTGTTCCAGAGCATGTATTTGTAAACAAATGCTTGTCTTTCTCAATTACATTCTTCCCTTACATGTTTTTGCCATGACATTTAAATTATTTCTTAGTTCATTAAAATGTATTTTAATATATCCATTTTCTAAATGACACTATTGAAATATTCATAAAAGGTATAGAAAACTGATGGCTTACACTGCTACTACCTAGAGAGAGTGTTCATGAAGGTGTGTATTAGCCTCCTTCCTTTTCGTAGACTTGTGTTGCACAGTCAGTGCTACTTCCTCACTGATTTCATGCCAGTGCAAGACACCTGATGTGGTGATGTAGTTAGTTTTGACCAAATTTCTTGGCACTTATTTTTTCATACTTATTCTTTATTTACTAGTTTATTTTCTATGAGGAAGTAGATTGGAGCATAAACTCTTAAAAAGCAGGCTTTTTTGTCTCTTTGTTCTCTGCTATAAATTCACCCAGTATTTTCGGAATGGACTAAAGAATATATTCCCACAGAAATAGCTACTAGGCAAACCAGAAATTTGTCTCCCTGCCACTTCCCACGAACTTTCTCTGAGAAAAACCCAATTGTTAATGTGTTGCTATTCATTTACAGTGAACTTGAAAACAAACTAATAATTTTAGTAGAATCTGAAATTTCCCAAGCTTTTGGCTTCTAAGGAGCCCTGGTGGTACAGTGGATTACATGCCGGGCTGCCAACTGTAAGATCAGCAGTACAAATCCACCAGCAACTCCCTAGGAGAAAGATGAGGCTTTGTACTTCCATAACGAGTCACAGCCCTGGAAACCCACAGGGGCAGTTCCTCTGAAGTGGAATCGACTTGATGGAAGTGAATGTTTTGGTTTTATAAATTAGAAGGAATTTCAAATAAACAGGGTCCTGTGCCAGTGGGATCCATGGTATTAAAAGGGTGTTGAGAACTCCCAAAGGTTATCAGAGACCAGGGCATCTTGTGCTTTGTCTCATGAATAGCTCTTCAGTAATTGCAGTGGGGCTGGGGTAGGTTTCTGCTAAATTAGAAATGGAATAACATGTTGATATGCATTCATCAAACTTTGTACCTACCCTCTTCATGTTGTTATCAAATTGCAGTATCATTGCATGTGTGTCCAATGATTATTATTTTAACTACTTTGAATGTGGGGACTATGACTTTTCTACTTGGTCCCCCCCAATTTAGTATACCACCTGGCATATGTTAGTTGTTTGCTGGCCTACTATAAATTGTATCAAAGTGTTAAAAAGTAGATTGAAGACTTAAAAAACACATAAATGTAACAAACCTTAATGTTTTATTTGCCTCTTTTTAGATAAGACAATCAAACCATTGCCATTGAATCTATTCCATCATAGCAACCCTTTAGGACAGGTTTGAACTGCCCTTTGGGTTTCTGAGGTTGTGAGTCTTAACAAGAACAGAAAGCTCCTCTTTCTCTGAACAGTGGGTGGTTCCAACTGCTGACCTTGTGGTTAGCAAAGTGACAGTAACCCAGGATGGTACCCTATTCTCATGATAAAATGGTAATGGTTATTTTACTAGGTAACCAGGCTTGTCTTCCAAGTATTTTTCAAAACAAAAATGTGGGTTGCAAGAATATACAACTGTGTAATCAATCATTCTCACCATTATGTAATGTCCAAAGATAGTATAAATTGCTTATAAGTATTTCAGGAATACAGTGGTCAAGTGATGATTTCAACTAAAGATACAAATATGTGTATGGGAAGAGGCTTTAAGAAGTTCATGGAGAAATTTAATTAAAAGATAATGGAATTTTTGTATGAACTTTTTGAAGCTACCTTATATACACACATAGTCCATTTGCTTTTTATTAGCCACTGAGTGGATTTTTATTTGTTGTTCATCATGGACAGGTGCAGTTCTGTAAATAGGACTTTAAAATCTCCTGGAAAAAGCAGGTAAATAGAAAGATAATTATGATCCAGACTCATAATGTCTATAGCAGAGTGGGAGTCTATAGAAGAGCAGAGGGTAATGAGGAGAGGTAGCTACTTGCTGAGTGCTGCACTGAACAGGCATTCTGTTTGCCACATGAAGTTACAGAGTTATAGAAAGTTAGGGATTCCATGTCGAAGGGATAGTCTTTTCAAAGACAAAGGTGAGAGAATATGGCTTATCCTATAGGTAGTGGAAACCGGAAATTTACACGTATAATTTTTTATACATAGGTTTATACCTAATTACCAAAGATAGTAATAGATGGACTAGCAGATCAGTAAGACAGGTCTTAATAATCAGGTGACTATGGTCAAACTACATAACTTTGAATATTTACAAAAATTAAATGACTAATCTGCAATGTTATGAAAATTTATAAACAAAATAGTATGATGAAAAAGTGTCTCCTTTAACTTTGTTCAAATTAATTTGACTTCTTAAAATTTAATATCTGATTATATGGACTAACAAAAACTTTTGCTTTAGGATTTTAATCTGCTTCATAATGGGGTAAGCTGCGAGGAGAGAAAATGTAGGAAACAATTACAAAACATGATGAAGAAAAAAAATGGTTAAGGTAATGGAGACTAATGAGAGTCTTAGGGTGGGTCTTGTTATGAAAGGTTTCTTGGAAGACATCCTTCTTGAATGTAGAGTGAGCAAGGAAGTGAGGGAAAGTAGGCAAAGCCTTGTTTACTCGCGTTACTGGTTATTCACTGAGGCTTTTGGTTAACTGGTTTAACTTGTGATTGTTAATTATTGTCATTTTAAATCTGTACTTCCAGATTTTTCTTTGGATTTTATTTTTCCCTGTATATTTGAATACAGGTTTTTTCAGAATGTATATTATGCTAGAGGTTAAGAGATTTTAGTTTCAAAACATCAGCCGTCTCCAAGAGAACATTCTGTTATTACAAATGATCTTGAAGTGAACTGATAGCTTTCAGGCACACTTTACTCCCCAGATAGTAGTTCACCATGTAGAGTTTTTATTCTTAGATTTAATTATAGTCAGTGTGAATATTTAGAATTTATTAAAAAGAATTTAAATCCCTTTTAGTTATTCTTGGTGAGGAGTGAGGGGACTTTTAAAATTTCTCACTTGTCAGATAGGGACTCGTTGGATTTGTGAATGATTCAGAAAGGTGTTTGAGGTTTGGGATGTTTTATTTCTTAAATTATTATTATTTTTTGGATTCGGAAATAAATGTACCTATGCTTTATGCAAATAAAAAGTATTGAATTAATCATAGTAAAGTTTTACGCAGGTTTTTCTTAGCTCTAATTATAATTTCCATTCGGCTCTACCTGTGTGCAAGAGATAAAATTAATCAAACTTCTATTTAAAGCATGGAAAAACATACCACTAAAATATTCTTTCACTTGGAACTTGGATATTAAATCACTTGAACCACTGGCTTCGTTAGGAATGAAATTGAACTGGATAATTCTTGTAATAAATTCAAAGCAATGTGTCCTCTGAATCAGATTACTTACTGTGTTGTTGTTCTGAATTGCTTTGACCTGGCTGTAGTGGATGTTAAATACAACATAGATCATGTACATTTTTTGTATTGCTGAAAACCCTCTTCCTACTGATAACACACTTAAGGTCTACTACATGCAATTACAATTGGCCCAGGGAACATGTAGCACTGTTTTTAAAAGCTTATCTTTTGTTCTAGAGCCCAGTTTGCCTCATGCTGTAAAACAGACTTAGGACTTTAAAAAATGCATGCCAAAGAATTAAATAGTTAGCTGGTGAAAGGTGTCTATATGAAACATATTCACCATTAGGCTTAATATGTTTCCTTTTTAAAGACCAGTCATTCTATTGGGACCCTGTCTAGCATGTCAGCATTTTTAGGGAACTTGTTAGAAATGCAAATTCTTTGAATCACATTTGGTGTTGGGTCCACCATCTGTTTCATTCAGCTTTGAAGGTTATTCTGATGCAAGCTAAAGATTGAGGACCTTCTTTTAGATACTGTCCTTACAGAAATCTCATCTGGTTCGTTATAGGCACTCAGTAAGGTTGTTGAAAGAATGAATTAATGAATCAGATAAGAAGTTCACTGAGCATCCTCATTTGTCTGAGACATGAAGGATATATGAGAGATTATAAATTAGTCAAAGAGTCTTTGAAAGGAGAGAAGTGGGGGCTACTCATTTCCAGTGCCCTGCATTTTTTTTCAGTAAAGTAGGCCGGGAGATTGCTTACCAAGAAGATTTGATAAGATGAAGGTAGAAAAGTCGGGAGTAGTAGGCTAGCGCCTCCTGGGAATATTCTGCTACGTTAATGATGAAAGATCGTCAAGCTACCGAATGATTACAGCTTGACCGTTTCTGAGTACCTACCATATGCCAGGTGCTATACTTAGTGTTTTACACACAACATCTTCTGGAATCCTTAAAACAACTCTAGAAGTTAGGTTATTATTATGTCGAGTTTACTAATGAGAAAGCTATGCTAGGTCATAAATTTGTTATCTGCTAAGTCAGCACTGTTATATTGCTTTCTCTAGCAATGTCTTGTAGCTGTATAGTGGAAGCAGAGTGGACACCAGGTGAAATTTTACAGACTTAGGGATTGGGAAAGCTTGCATGCTGTTATTAAATCTTTCCCATGTTCCTTGTTTCATTTAATCTCACAACAGCCCAGTGTGGTAAATATTGCTCTCATAGTTAATGCTCTTTCCTCTGGCAGCAAGATTGTCAAGCTGGGATTTGAACCCAGATCTATTTTACTCTAAGCCTGGTGCTTTGTCTCAGTTCCTGAAGGAGAAAGATGAGGCAGATTTAATATGTAAAGGTTTAAATCAGAATAAGGAAGATATAATATGATAAGTCAAGATGAGGAAGAAGTAATATATGGAGTTCTAAGTCAATATTAATCATTTTAAAAGTTTGATAAATGGTTTAGTCTGTAGTATGCACACACTTTCTCAAAATATAAAGTTGACTAATAACTTCAGGGATCCCTGGCAGGTTATGTGTTGGGTGGCAGTTTGAAATCACCAGCTGCTTCCTAGGGGGGAGAAGATGAAGCTTTCTACTCCCGTGAAGAGTTACACAGGGGCAGTTAGACTTTACAGCAGTGGTTCTCAACCTGTGGGTCATAACCCCTTTGGGGGGGGTCAAACAACCTTTTCACAGGGGTCACCTGAATCATGTCAGTAGCAAAATGACAGTTATAAAGTAGCAACAAAACTAATTTTGTGGTGGTGGGGGTGGGGTCACCACACATGAGGAACTATATTAAAGGGTTGCAGCCTTAGGGAGGTTGAGAACCACTGCTCTGCAGTGTCGCTATGAGTTGGTATCAACCCAATGGCCATAAATTGTGGAGAAAATTAACTTGTAGACACAAACTTTCATTAGTTTACTAATAAGCTATGTCAATAATAACAATTGGTTATTTTTCTTAAAGAAAACGGTTTTGCTTAAATGTTCATTTTACCAATATCCTATGAAAATTATTTGTAATAATAGTTTCTTGTTGAAGTAGTCCAATTTTTATTACTTTGTGTTTGGGCAGCGATTTTAAAGGTATACTTAGCTATTCAGAATATCTTTAAAAAGTTTTAATTAAGATTTAATAAGATTTAAATTAAGATTTAAATAAGATTTCTGTTAGATACACGGACATATTTTAATGTGAATAAAGATGAGTACATGTTAAAGATTTAATTCATCCCTATGTCTTCTGTGGCAACTGAAATACTAACTCTTGATAGTACAATATAAAAATTAATTTTTAAACATTGACTTCAACATGTTGGCCCTGCTATCATGAATTGTCAAAGGTTAGCTAATCAAATTTTCCATTCAATTATGTATGTGTTAGGTTAAACCTCTCATTAGAATAAAATATGTATTACTCTCCAACCCTACACTATTCTGGTAAAAAATTAACTTAGTAGAACCAATTGTCTTTGGTGTTGTACTCTCAAAGCTTTCAATTCTTAAATTATGCAAATAAGATAAAGTAGAAGACTTCAACCATAATCATTTGATTATGAATATTCTTTTGCCAGTGATGTGATTATGCTGCTATATTAAAATGACATTTTAACTAGCATTTTAAAAGGTAAGTCAAATATTTGTTAATGTAAATATGCCTTTACTAGCCATGTCATTGTGAAAATTGACTCAGTACATGTTCTGTTCTCTGACTGAAAAGATTTTCTTTTAAAGATTTACTAAAATTTAAGGGTGGGGTGGGGCAATGCGAGGTATGTTTTGGCTTTCTTTAACACACCATTATGTGTTTCTCAGAGGTTTCTGGGTAGCACAAATGGGTTTCACTCACCTGCTAAGCCCTGTTGGATAAACAGTGGATTGCTAGTGGTAAGGTCAGCTATTCACACCCCAGGACTCATTGGGAGAAAGATGCTCCCATAAAGCTTTACAGCCTTAGAAACACTATATAAGATCAGAATCACAGATGGAGTCCTGGCTGCATAGTGGGCTACAAATTGATCTTTAATCACAAGGTAAATGGTTCAAACCTACTAATGGCTCCACAGGAGAATAATAAAGCCCCTCTGAAGATTTAGTCCTGGTGGGCATGGGTTCTCTACTCAAGTACACCCTCAATGCAAGAATACTTTGTTCTAATAACGAGGCATTCTGTAATACTCACCTTGTCTACACGATTGCCGAAATAAAAATGAGTGCATAAGCAAATGTGGTGAAGAAAGCTGATGGTGCCCGGCTATTAAAAGAAATAGCATCTGGGGTCTTAAAGGCTTGAAGTTAAACAAGCAGCCATCTAGCAGGGAAGCAACAAAGCCCTCATGTAAGAAACCCACTAGCCTGTGCGATCACAGTATGTCGATGGAATAAGGTATCAGGCATCAGAAGATCCAAAACAAATATATCGATGCAAATGATGGGGGTCGGAGTGCAGATAATTGGACATTCCCTCACAGAAGGGTCACAAGGAAAGAACAAGACAGGGTATAGCACAGCACCAATAGAACACACAACATTCCTCTAGTTCTTTAACACTTCCTCCTTTCCACTATCATGACCCCAGTTCCACCTTACAAATCTGGCTGGACCGGAACATGTGCACTGGTACAGATAAGAACTCTCGACACATGGAATCCACAACAGATAGGCCCCTCAGGAATAGCAATGGCAGTAGCAATACCATGAGGGTAGGAGGAAGGTGGGGGGGAGAAGGGGGAGAAATAGGGAACCGATTACAACCACCAATGGTTAATTCTCCCCCTCCCAAGGGGGGTCGAACAACAGTAATGTGGGCAAAGGAAGACAGTGGGCGGTGTAAGATATTGCAATAATAATAATAATTTAAAATTTATCAGGGGTCTATGAGGGTGAGAAGGCTGGGGAGGGAGGGAAAAAAACTGGAGCTTATGCCAAGGGCTCAAAGAGAAAGAAAATACCAGTAATTTGAAAATGATGATGGCAACATATGTACAAATGTGCTTGATACAATTGATGTATGGGTTGTTATAAGGGCTGTAAGAGCCCCCAATAAAATGATTTATTTAAAAAAAAAAAAGATTTGCTCTCAGAAATCAAAAGGAAAACAGGGAGTTTTATATCTGTTTTGGATTTACTAAACTAAAAGTTGACTGCTCAGACCCATAAGGTGTTACCATGGAGAGAAGATTTGCTAATCTGCTTTCTTACATTGTAGCCAACCTCCCTTATGGAACCATTTTACTCTGTTTACATACGCATTGCTATGAGTCAGAATTGACGAAATGGCAATTTTATTTATTTGGCCTATGTGCTTGTTACCCATGACTTTCCTAGACATCTTCTTGAATGAATAATTTTGTGGAGGGTGGTTTCCGTTTTTAAGAAAATGGGCTCTCCGTGGCTGGTTTGTAGAAGTGGATGGTGAGATCTTCCTTCCACGGTTCCTCTGGGTGGACTCCTACCTCCAACCTTTCGGACAGCAATTAAGCACGTTAACATTTTCATCACTCAGGGCCTCCTTTTCTGCAATGGAAGAGAGCCGGGAAAAGTAAGAAAGGAGCAAGAGGCATGGGGTTTACATCACGAAAGAATGTCTGGCTGTTGTTTTCATGCCTTCAAAAGGGCAATGACTGACTTCTACAGTACAGGGTTGTATCAATCCTTTGGGCTTGTATTGATCCATGTCCTTTCATTCTTTGGATCTTAAGGCCAATGGTTTCAGTCCTTCATTTCTCTTTAACATTGGCTAATACAACCACTTTTACTTCCTCAGCTCTCTACATGGGTTCTCTATGCCTCCGTATCTTAATTTCCTCATAGTCCTCAAATACCACAACACACTGAAGTTTCTAGCCGTGCCTGTGACAGATTAGCTTTGCCATCACTATGCAAAGAATCCCACTCTTACTACTCAACTATCTTTTCTGCCTTTACCACAGCCCATCTTTAGTCAGAGACTTTGGATGCATTGTCCATAACAACGCAAAACCCACTGCCATCAAGTCAATTCCAGCTCATAGCAATTCTATAGGACAGCGTAGAATGGCCCTGTAGGGTTCCTTATGGGAGAAAACTGCTGCATCTATCATCTGGTGATTTCAAACCATTGACCTTTTGATTAGGAGTCAAGCCCAACTCCTAACCACTAAGTCTCCTCATATTTAGACAGGATACTGGAAAACAAAGCCGTTGTGTCAGAATAAGTAAATATTTATGAAGTCATTTCCATTAGCATAACCAAATATAAGATCACTGCCATCAAGTTGATGTATAGGACAGACTAGAACTGCCCTACAGCGTTTTCAAGGCTGTAAATCTTTATGGAAACAAACCACCTCATATTTCTCCAAGTGGCTGTCAAGTTTAGCTTGGGTATTAGTTAAATAAAAGTATTTGGCTAACGTATATGATGTTTGAAGAAAGGTCAGAGTGGTTTGTTGTGTTTGTTGTTGGTGTTGTTAAAAGGTCTGAATAGTATTTTACTAGAAATGTGTGACTCAGAAGATATTTTCGTTTATTAAACTATGGTTACTTTGTAACTTAGAAATACTCATAGTTCTTTTAAACCTATTTGAAAATTAGTTATGCCAACTATTGCTTCCTACAATGATATTTTAAGACTATATTATAGATGTAGTGTTTCTCTACCTAAAAAGAGAAAAAATAATGTGTTGTTAAATTCTCTTGGATGAGTGTTTTTATAATTATGCTTTTATTTCTACCTTCCGTTTTAAGACATTTAAACTTGAAATATAAGATTTAGGAAATCTCAATCCAGACCACACTCATGGTTATGCGTTGGGCTACTAACCACAGGGTCAGCAGTTTGAATCCACTAGCTGCTCCTTAGGAGAAAGTTTCGGCTTTCTAGTGCTGTAAAGATGTACAGCCTCAGAAACCCATAGGGGCAGTGCTACTCTGTCCTATAGGGTCACTATAAGTCAGAGTAGACCCAATGACAGTTTTAAAAAATGTTATTTAGGGCATAATTTTCACGAGCAGAATAATCTCACTGCAAAGAGCTAGAATCAACATCGTTTCCAAGAAGTACGATCTTTCTCACTGCTCTCTAGTTTGTGGACCATCTGAGTGCTACGAAAACGTCTGCTTTTAATAATGGGCCCTTCGGACAAGTCAACCCTACACATTACTTTAAGACGGTTTTATGGTGATTATTCTCTGCTACAGTTTTATGTATTTTAATTATTCACTTATTGACTGTGCCTTGAGGCCTTTTGCACCAAGGATACAATTTGAATAATGTGGTGGTAGAGCCATTTAATCTATGTTAACAACTGCACTGTTAGCCATTCTACCCAGTCACGATTACTCCTTTCTGTGGGCTCCTTGGCATATTACAAGTAAATCGTGCTTTAAAAAGTATGCAGATATTTTGTTAGATTTAGATTCTTACACTTTATATTATTCATAAAGCCTTATGTGCTTCATGGTTTTGTTGTTGTTTTTTTTCAGAATTCTTAGCTACTTATACCCATTGCCATTGAGTCACTTCTGACCCGGACACTCAATATTATGTGTACACTTATTATATAGAGAAAAAGAAGGAATTGTACCTCCTTATGTTGGAGAGTTTTGGGCAGGCAGGTAGATGGAATTCATGTATGCCACTAGACCTCTGAAATGCTGGGCTGTTAACCTCAAGACTAGCAGTTCGGACCTACCAATGGTGCCTTGTGAGAAAGATCTGGCTGGATCTACTTCTGCAAAGATACATAGTCTTTGCAGTTCCACATAGAGGCAGTGCGAGCTGGAATTCACTCTATGGCAGTGAGTTCGGTTTTTGGTTTGGACTGGGGATTGACAAGATTTAGCTTAAGTCACTATTGGTAAGAGCTAAAGCAGCGGTTTATAACCTGTGAGTCACGACCCCTTTGGGGGTCGAACGACTCATTCACAGGGGCCGCCAGATTCATAACAGTAGCAATATTACAGCTAGGAAGTAGTAATGAAAATAACTTTATGGTTGAGGGATCACCACAAAATGAGCTGTATGAAAGGGTCACGGCATTAGGAAGGTTGAGAACCACTGAGCTGAAGACTGCTTCCTGTTCATCCTTTATGACCCAGCCCTTGGGTAAACACTTTCTCTAGTATCAGAGCCAGCATTGACTCCCCATTCTTACCCCTTTTTAATCTCAGCTACATTTTCAGGGCCTTAATAACAGGGATTCTCAAAGTTTTAATTCTCTCCCACCTCATTGTATATTATGGAATGCCCTGTATCTAGTCTGTACTTAATATACGTTCATGAATTGAAAATGGACCTAAGTTGCATGGCTAACCACAAAGTGGGCAGTTCAAACTCACCAGCTACCTCTTGGGAGAAAGATACTGCTCTCTGCTTCCGTAAAGATCCATAGCTTCAGAAATCGTGCATGGGGTGACTGATGGGAATTGACTCAATGGCAGTGGATCTTTCAGGTGGCAGAGTGTCAAGTGTTTGGTTGTTCATTGAAATGTCGGTTGTTTGAGGCCACCAGCAGCTCCACGGGAGAAAGATGAGGCAGTCTACAGCTGTAAAGGTTATAACCTGGGAAACCTGATGAGGTAATTTTACTCTGTTCTATCAGATTGGTGTAAGGCAGAAACTAGCTCATAGCAATGTGTTGGGTTGGGTTTCAAGCAGTACTATTTTGGGTTTGTTTACTGCCCTAGAACACAGATTAATTATTTTTAAGAATCCATACGCTTTTGGATTTGGATTTACCCTGTTTTATGGCTTTAAATATTATCTATGAAGTGCTGACTCCTGGATTGTATCTTTACCCTAGACTTTCCCCGAATTGTAGACTCGAATATCTAACTGCCTACTTATGATTGAGATTCTATACAATAGTGTTCATGAGGTATTAGAAACTTGATGAGATGAAATCTGATTACCAAATCTATCATCCTGTCCCAGTTCAGGTCCTCCTACACTCTTGCCCATCTTAGTTAATCAGCTTTTTAATTTTTCAAACTATAAACCTTGATGTATGTAGTCAGCCTTTTATCTTCTTTCATGCTAGGTCTGTCAGCAAGCCCTCTTGACTGTACCTTTAAAACCCTTTATTTCTTACCATCTCTACTAAGAAACCCTGATCCACACCACCAGCACCTTTCACGTGGATTGTTTCAGTAGTTTCCTAGCTCCTCTTGCAGCTTTGCTCTTAGAGCATTTACCAGTGCCAACAGAAACAGGTGGAAGCAGTACTGCTGTTCCCTAAAAGGGGATTTTAACTGTCTTCAAGGCATTCAACAGAATCTCAGGAGAAGCTCTAGATTTCCCTGGTATGAATTATGGGAGGTGATGGTTTTCATTGCATGTGTAATCAGTTGATCATAATATAAGAGATTTTCAGTGCAATCTCTGTGAGTTGAGTGCAGGATTGAGGGAAAGAGAGAGAGAGAGAGAGAGAGAGAGAGAGAGAGAGAGAGAGAGAGAGAGAGGAGAGAGGAGAGAGCGTGCTCGCGCGAGGGCACTTTGCCATCCATATATATTAAATTCACGCACACTCCTAGGGAAACTCCCATTACAGTAGATCCCAAAATGGAGGGTAATTCCTTAATACTGAGAATTCGGGCCCACCCAAGTTATCACAACATTAGCTATCACATGTAGTAAGAGAAATGCTGGTTAGTGGGGATTTCAATCTGAGTTAGTGTCAGCAAAACCAGCATCTCCTTTTTAAAATTGAGAAGAGTTTATTTAAACATTCAGGTAATTTTTCCCTCAGAAATTTAGGGTATCCAGTCACCTACTGTTATTATGATAGTTTTTTGTTTAATCATGAACTCACTACTAATGAGGGCTATCTAGTGGATGTTATACATTATTTGTAAAAGGAAAGTTCAGTTTTAGATTTGACAAGCTTTTTATTTGACCTGTATATGCCTTAACTTTCTTATTTTATATTTATTTCCCAACTGTGTAGACCTGAGGCCTTTTCTAGTATAATGGTAAAGTAAGAGATACTAATGAGAATGTCTTTGGGACATAATTATGTAGATTTAAAGGAGTGATGTAGTTTTAATTATGCCCTTTAGCTAGTGTTCTTGCATATTAAACTCATTCATGTCTCTGTGTATTTCCCTCTGAAACGTTGCTTTTCTCAGGCCTTAAATTACTAATCATCTCAAGGGTATACCCAGAGGTGTTATGTAAGCTAAGTTGAAGGCTGCCAACGAATGTATTTAAACTATTAATCCAAAGCATACAGACATTTATAGTTGGAAGAAATGGCCCATGGGTTCATGCATTCTTTGCTAGATTCATACGGAGGAAATTCCAGCCCTTCTTTCACAAACAAAGAAACACCTCTTGTTTGCAATTTGTTTAAACATGTAATACTGTACATGGTTTTCCTTGAGCTATTTTATTAGACTAGGAACTTAATAACAAATAGGTTTCTTATTAATATGTATAAATTATATATGTAAATATTTTATATAACACACATAAAATTTCTATATGCTCATTTATATTACATACATATGTGTGTTTATGCATACCTCAGCTTTTTTGGCTGGTCATTCTTCATTATAGGCTTCTAGATTTAGCTGAGAAGTAACTGCCTGGAGGCTGTTGGGAAAAATTATGAGAGGGTCTAAATCCAGGTTCTGTGGGTTTTTTGTTTTGTTTTGTGCTTCATTTGAGAAATAAAACAATTTCTCCCATCAAGTCAGTTTCAACTCCTAACAACCCTATGGGACAATATAGAACTGCCCCTTGGGTTTCCAAGGCTGTAAATCTTTATAGGATCAGGCAGCCTCATCTTTTTCCTGTGGAGTGGCTGGTGAATTTTAACTGCTCATCTTCTGGTCAGCAGACCTAAAGTTCTTTTTTTTTTAAATGAAAAGTTACATTAAGTAAAAAGCTTTATTAAAAAATAAAAATATTGTAAATCCTTAAAAATATTGGCCATAAAAATATTGAAAACCCTTAAAAATTTTTATTATGAATTGAGCAAAATATCAGGTATAAGATCAACATTCAAATATCTGTAGAATTTCTTTACATGAACAAAGAGAACTCGGAAAAGAAATAAGGAAAACATTACCATTTCCCATAACTACTAAAAGATAAGATACTTAGGAATAAACCTAACCAGAGTCACAAATGACGAAGCTACAAGAAACTAAAAGAAATGAAAACCACATAAATGAAAGAACATACAATGCTCAGGGATAGGAAAACATAACATTGTGAAAATGTCAATATTACCCAAAGCAGTCTATAGATACAGTGAAAGTCTTTTGAGGCTATTGCTGCTCTCAGTGAAACAATTTAAAATGCAAAGTTTTGAAAAGAGTGCAGGATCAGGTAGTAAATATCTTTTGCTCTGTGAACCAAATGGTTTCTGTTGCCTTGCTGTTAAAAGGAGAGAACAATTATAGAAGATAGCTAAATTAATGGACTTGATTGTGTTATTTATATGTAGCTATCTGGATTTGTTCAGTGAGCTCTGTAGTTTTACAACCTGTGACTTAGAGCATGTAATCTCAATTTTTTCATTATTCATTTTTTAGACTAATATTCAATAAATGCCTGCCATATACTCTAGTTGTATATATTTTTTGTCATGATCACACAAACAGGTAGCAAAAGAGCTTCATAAAATTTTATTTTGAACTATTTCAAATACATACATAGGTACATATATACATAGTTACACTCATAAATCTCCAACTACCCACTACTGTACTCAACAATTAGCAATCTTTTTTCTCACTTGCTTTATATATTCTTTTCTGATTCTTTGTATTTTAGCTGACCTGCCTTAAAACAAGTTCTGTGCATGTTTAACACAAGATCATATGATCCCCTATATACTTTAGTGCATATTTCTACAAACTGTGGACATATTCTTATATAACCACAGTGCCATTATTTTATCTACCTTTCAGAATCGACAGTACATCCAATGTCTAGGCAATGTTCAAATTTTCATGTATTTTTCACCAGCTGGTTTGTTTGGACCAGGATCCACACTTAGCTGTTATCATAAATCTCCATTAGTCATCGTTATCATCCTTATGTGCTTTCATTCCAGACTGGTTGAAGAAATTGGGCCTGATATGTAGAATGTTTCACATTCTGATTTTGTTTGATGCTTTCTTGTGGTGTTATTGTAATTTGTTCCCCTATTTTCTGTTTGTTCTCTGACTAGAAGCTCTAAAAATGTGTTCGATTCAGGCTCAACCTTTTTCTGTGGAGAGCTTCATAAGTGACACGGATTTTTGCATATGGTATCACCTTGGGAGACATACCCAATAGCAGTGGCTTGAACCTTCGATTGTGACGTACCCCAGCAGCTTTCAGTGTTTCTCTGCACTGTCTGATCCCCCCCTCCCCTCACTGATTTATTTTTATTGCTGTATTCCTTCATATTTTTAGCTGGAATTCTTCTGTAAAGAACTTTCCCTCATTATCTTACTCAAAAAGTGTAAGTTACTCAAAAAGTGTAATTCATAAGGAAGCCAGTGTTTTCAAATCCCATTTTATAGACTGAGGAAGAGCCTCAAAAGGGTTGCCTAAATATGCAAATCTGGTAAACTACATGCTCACGTTTTTAAGACTAGCTCTAGTTATGTCAGACACAATACTAATGGAATCAGTGAACTAATAATACAACACATTCCTCTTTGTTGCTGGATAGCTTCAGAAGCTAATGCAAGGAAAGGGGAAGATTTAAGTTTGTCTTTCCTGTGTTTTAGTTTAGTTTTTTTTTCTTTTCCCTAAATAAATTTTAGGATATAGTGAGCAGCTTTATTGAATAAACTGCAGAGATAATTTTTCAGAGTAGATGGAACAATGGAAATGAGGTTGCTTGGATTTCACCCTGCCACTTAACAGCTGCATGACTTTTGGGCTGGCGTGCTTTAGTTACTTCATCCATAAAATGAGGACCCTGTTCATATTTGTTCAAGGTTTGTGGTGATAATTAAGTGACATTAGTACATGTAAAGTACTAATTAAGAGGCAGTCGAGGGATACTGCATGGTTTAAAATCAGGAAAGAAGTGTGTCATGGTTGTATTCTCTCACCATATTTGTTCAATCTGTCTGCAGAGGAAATAATCAGAGAAGCTGGATTATATGAAGATAAAGGTGACATCTGGCTTGGAGGAAGACTTATTATTATTACTTATCATTTTATTGGGGGCTCATATAGCTCCTATCACAAGCCATACATACACCCATTGTGTCAAGCACATTTGTACATATGTTACTATTATCATTCTCAAAACATTTTTTTTCTTACTTGAGCCCTTAATATCAGCTCATTTTTTTTCATTCCCTCCCTCATGAACCTTTGATAATTTACAAATTATTATTATTTCATGGCTTACACTGACTGATGTATCCCTTGACCCACTTTTCTGTTGTCTATCCCCCTGGGAGGGAGTTATATGTAGATCATTGTGATCGGCTCCCCCTTTCAACTCCCACCTTCCTCTTGCCTTCTTGGTATCGCTACTCTCATGATTGGTCCTGAGGGGTTTATCTGTCCTGGATTTTCTGTGTTTCCAACTTATCTGTACCCATGTACATGCTCTGGTCTAACCGATTTGAAAGGTAGAATTGGGGTCATTATAGTGGTGGGGCGGAAGCATTAAAGAACTAGAGGAAAGTTGTATGTTTTATCAGTGCTATACCGTGCCCTGACTGGCTCGTCTCTTCCTTGTGACCCTTCTGTAAGGAGATGTCCAATTGTCTACAGATGGGCTTTGGGTTGCCACTCTGCACTCCACCTCATTCACATTGATATGATTTTTTATTCTGGGTCTTTGATGCCTGAACCCATCAATCCCTCATGATCACACAAGCTGGTGTGCTTCTTCCATGTGGACTTTATTGCTTCTCAGCTAGATGACTGCCTGTTTATCTTCAAGCCTTTAAGACCCCAGACGCTATATCTTTTAATAGCTGGGCACCATCAGCTTTCTTCACATTTGCTTATGTACCCATTTTGTCTTCAGAGATCGTGTCGGGAAGGTGAGCTTCACAGAATGCCAGGTTATTAGAACAAAGTGTTCTTGAGTTGAGGGAGGACTTGAGTAGAGACCCAATGTCCGTCTGCTACCTTAATACTTAACATATAAATATATATGCATAAATCTATTTCCTTATAGTTATGTATAAATATATTTCCATATGTACATGCCTATATTTAGACCTCTAGAAATATCCTTTGTCTCCTAGTTCTTTCCTCTATTTCCTTTTACTTTGGAGAAAGACTTATTAACAGCCTGCAATATGCAAATGACACAACCATGTTTGCTGAAAGTGAAGAGGACTTGCACTTGCTTATGAGGATCAGGAATTGCAGCTTTCATAATTGATTATAACTCAATGTAAAGAAAACCGTAATCTTTATCATTGGACCAATAGGTAACATCTTGATGTATGAGGAAAGATTGAAGTGGCCAAGGATGTTGTCTTGCTTGGAGGCAGCAATCAAGAGATCAAACAATGCATTGCATTGGGTAAAATCCGCTGCACAAGACCTCTTTAAGTGTGGGGAAACAGATCTACGTGCATATATGTATAGGTTTAGTGTTAAGGCAGCAGATGGACATTGGGTCTCCACTCAAGCATTTACTCAATGCAAGAACACGTTCTATTAAATTGGCATTCCAGGATGCACACCTTCCCGACATGATTGCTGAAGAAAAATATGAACATAAGCAAAGGTGGTGAAGATGGTGCCCAGCTAACGTCTGGGGTCTTAAAGGCTTGAAGACAAACAAGCGGCCATCTAGCTGAGAAGCATCAAATCCCACATAGAAGAAGCACACCAGCCTGTCTGACCATGAGATGTAGAAGGGATCAGTTATCAGACATCAAAAAACTGAAAATCATATCAGTGGGTGCCCGCTTTACTGACACAATCACTGAAGACAAACATGTGCATAAGCACATGTGGTGAAGAGAGCTGATGGTGCCAGCCTATCAAAAGATATAGTGTCTGGGGTCTTAAAGGCTTGAAGATAAACAAGCGGCCAACGAGCTCAGAAGCAACAAAGCCCACATGAAATTAGCACACCAGTCTGTGTGACCATGAGGTGTCGAAGGGATCAGGTTTCAAGCATCAAAGAACAAAAAATACCATTGTAAAGGTGGGTAAGTGCAGAGTGGAGACTCAAAGCCCATCGGTAGGCAACTGGACACCCCCTCGCTGAAGGGTTGAGGGGAGGAGACGAGCCAATCAGGGTGCAGGGTAGCAACGATGAAACATATAACTTTCCTCTAGTTCTTAAATCCTTCCTCGCCCCCATTATCATGATCCCAATTCTACCGTACAAATCTGGGTAGACCAGAGGATGTACATTGGTACACAGGGAATCCAGGTCAGATGACTCCTTTAGCACCAGTGGTGAGAGGGGCGAGGCCTTGAGGGTGAAGGGAATGTGGGGTGGAAAGGGGGGACCGATTACAAGAGTCTAGGTAGCTCCTCCCTGTGGGAGGGACAGCAGAGAAGAGGGTGGGGGGAGACGTCAGACAGTGTAATTTAAGACAAAACTATAATAATTTATGAATTATGAAGGGTTCATGAGGAAGGGGAGTGGGGAGGGAGGGGGAAAATAACCAACTGATATTAAGGGCTGAGGTGTAGGGCAAATGTTTTGAGAATGATTAGGGCAGCAAATGTACATATGTGCTTGACACAATGGATGTATGTATGGATTGTGATGAGAATTGTACGAGCCCCCAATAAAATAATTAAAAGAAAAACAAAACAACAACAAAAAAGACCTCTTTAAAGTATAAAATCCAGGGTGTTCCATTGAGAACTAAGGTGCACCTGATTCAAGCAAAGAGATTTTCATTCATCTCATATACATATGAAAGTTGAATGTTGAAAAAGGAAGACCAAGGAATTGATGCATTTGAGTTATGGTGCGGGCGAAGACTATGGAAAGTATTGTGGACTGCCAAAAGAATGAACAAATCTGTCTTGGAAGAAGTAGGGCCAGAGGCAAGGATGGTGAGGCTTTGTCTCACATACTGTGGACATGTTATCAGGAGAGACCAGGCCCCGGAGAAGGACATAATACTTGGTAAAGTGCGGGCTCAGCGTAAAAGAGGAAGGCACTTGACGAGAGGGATGGAACCAGTGGCTGCATTGTGGGGTCAAACATAAACAACAATGTGAGGATGTTTCAGGATTGGGCAGTGTTTCATTGTGCTGAAGATAGGGCCGCTATGAGTCGGAATGAACTCGATGGCACCTATCAACAACAACAATGCTGCTGAAATATTGCTGTGCATATAGTAACTACACACTCACATTTAGAAGTTTTTTTCCCGAAATAGAATTGTTTTATACTATTACCTTTAATTTTTACTCGTAATTCAAACCAAATACTGGGATAATGTAGTAATTGTTTGGAAAAGAGTTTTATGCTGTCTGCTGATCATAAATCTATATTAGGGTGATTTTATCTGAAAGCCTAAGAAATGTTATGAATCTGAAAACTGAATGCTACATTTCGATGGCAGTTGCATTTCCATAATACCTGCAGAGAATGGATGAAGATTTTGAATTTTTAGTTATATCCATGGATTTGTTATTTAGTGAGATTGTTTAGTGTTTGAAAAGTGGTGTGTAAGTTGATTTTTTTGCTTCTCAAGGTTTTTTTTTTAATGTTTGAATTTCTTTAAGTGAAGAATACTACTTTTCCTCAGAGTCTTAAAGCTTTTTCTGGTCTCTGTAGGAACAGCTGTCAAATGTATTGTCACATTTCAACAGGACATAAAATGCTCGATTGTGTGATATGTGGGCAAAGCACAATGCCCTCTGCCTTTTCTTTCCAACTTTCTGTTATGTATTTGCTGGAGTTCTAGATGGTATCGCTTCATTTATATTCTATTTATAATCATATCTTCGCTGTACTTGGGCATTTTTCCTAGACACATTTTTAAAGATTCAGTAGAGTATTTTTCATCCATTTATGAAGCAAAGGAAATCATAATTGTATTTTTCCTGATGTACTGCATTGAAGCCTTCTTATAACTTTATTATTTTACATTATTTTCTCATGTTTGATATCTTAAGAAAGTATGTGAACACATTTTATTCAATCGTAAACTGTTCCTGGCTGTTTTTAGATACATCTTCACTGACTTGTTGTGAAATATTATAAAAGGCTTTTTATTCTCCAATTCCAGAGTTTTCAAGTATCTTTTGAGCCATATTCCAAAGGGCAGCTAGGTACGCTCTACATCAGCGGTTCTCACCCCGTGGTCGCGACCCCTTTGCATTTGGCTCTGTGAGTCAGTGTCGGTTCAGTTAGTCTGCTTTCTAGAAATATGGATAGGCAAATGCATTTCTTCAAGACTAGCAGTGTGATTCATTTTATTGTGACCCAAGTGTTTTTGTAACTGGAAAGATCCAAGACATTCTTTGATCAGTCTTTGCTCATTATTTATGTGAGCTTGCAGTACCTACCCTGAGATGGGAAGAGATACCACGTGCAGAACTACAGGTCTAAGACCTCTGCCTTAATATTGTAGGAAGGAAAGCAGTTATTCCTTGAACCAGCTTTCAGTATTTGTTGTTCACTACCTGTCGCAGAGGTTTTGTATTTGCAAACGAAACCAAACTGTAGAAAGTTCTGATAAAAGAGGATAAAATTAGGTACAGCTTTTCTATTTTCACAGTGTTGAGTTTCAATGAAAGGAAAATGTATACAAAATTCTCTTTTTAAAAAGACACCAAAGGAGAAATAAAAATGATGAGCAAGTGTGTGGTAAATGTGAAGACCAGAGAGCTATCGGGGTCTTCTAGGCATTCGCCTGTTCAAGCACTGATCCAAATGCATACTGGCCAGACTGCCCTACTGTAAAGATGATTAGATTTGAAGACGAAAGATCATACCCGGTGCTCTTGCACCTGAAAGGCCATTTACTGTCTTTGAGCCTCTGTTTTCTCACTTACAAAAAGAAGGAAATAGAATAGCTGTTATTTTTTGTGAGTAGAAAGAGCCCAAGAGTTACCTGTTGGGCTGCTAACCACAAAGTCAACAATTCGAAACCACTGGCTGCTCTGTGGGGGGAAAGACGAGGCTTTCTACTCCTGTAGAAATTTACAGTCTCAGAAACCCCCTAGGGAAGTTGTACTCTGCCTTAGGATTGCTATGGGTGGGAATCGGCTTGGTGGCAATGAGTTTTTTTGGGTGGTGGGGGTGGTGGTGAGAATTCGAGGTTGAATAAGTTTCCTGGAGTAAAAATTCTTTCTAAAGTGCAGATTGCTATTGTACCAAAGTTAGGATGTGCTGTATCGATTGAGAGAGCACCCAAACCCAAACTCACTGCCACTGTAGCTGAGGCAGACTCACAGGGACCCTATAAGGCAGGGTAGAACTGCCCCTGGTAAGCTTCTGAGACTGTAACTCTTTAAGGGAGTAGAAAGCCCTGCCATTTTCCTGAGGAGAGGCTGGTGGTTTTGAACTGTTGAGCTTGCAGTTCACAGCCCAGCTTGGAACCACTATGCCACCATGGCTCCGGTGAGAATACACAGTGATGATTATTTGAACATAGATATTATGATTTGGCCTTGGTCAAGATAATCCACCTTTCCCGAGGCTTGTCTTGTATATGACAGTAGTAATTCTTCTTCTGCAGGTGTGCTTCTGAGGAGCAGCAGTGATGTCCCTAGCACACTACAAGGCACATATAGACAACCTCATCAATGATAGCCCTTGTTGTTGTTTTTGATTCAAGATATGTAGATTTATAGTGAGCAAATACTCATTTTCTACATGTTCATGGGAAGAAAGTGAATGACCCTTTTTGGTAGAAGGAGGAGATTGTAAGTACTAATATAGGGTATTTGTAGAATGTCAGTGTTTAATTATTTTCTTTTTTCAGGTAATATTATTAATTAAAAACTAATGATGCAAAATTAAATAATATCACGTCTTCAAATCAAAACATTAATAACTATAATAAGTAAGGAAGTTCTAGGTCTAGATTATATTTATAGCTAAGATCTTTCTTCCCAAACACTGTCATGTACTCAGACTAAATACTGTGCTCAGTTCTCAGACTTTTTTTTAAAGCAGACATCGTAAAGTAGAACTCAATGGGAAAAAATGCTTATATATTAAAATTCCTATTCTGCCAATGAATTCCAAGATGAAGTCATAAAGTGCTAGCTTTCAAATTTCAGCTCTTGCTATTGGCTTTAGTTTACCCCTATTAGTTATTCTTGCCCACTATTTTCCGTGGATCTGGAAATGGGTTGAGCATACATGAGAAACCATCTTTTAATTTTGTTAGCTCATCAAGGCAGCTGCTGGGCCATGGCAACATCTTTAAGAAAGGGAACAGAAACACTTGTCTTAGAAAATGTTAGGATTTAAAGTTAACTGATGTGAAAGAACTGGTTATAAGGCACCTTTTTCCGGCTGGTTTATATAGATTTATAACAAAAGCCAAATAAATGTTGTGCTTCAAATTTAGGCTTGGTCTCTTGTTAGTTTTGTAGCACGGGAAATAGTATTTTACTGTCTTTTGCATTTACCTAATTAACATGCATCTCTTGAACTTAGTGGTATTTTCCTGCTCATTATCAATAATTTTGGCTGTTACAATTCTGTGTATTTTTATAGCTTTTTCTTTGTACCTATAGTAGATAGCATTGTCTTTCCAATATTGAGATAATGTATCTGATTGTACATGTTGTAGAATCCTTGGCTACTTATGATGAAAGAATGGATTCTTTCTTGGGGGGATTCTAATGAAAAGGTATGAAGTGGCTTTTGGGCTGTCCTATAAATGTTCCTATCAAACTGTGCTCATGTACCATATATACTTGTGTATCAGCTGAGTTTTTCAGCACATTTTTTAATGCAGTTTTTTGTGGTAAAATTAGGTGCCTTGGCTGATACTCGGGTCGGCTTATACTCGAGTGTATGTGGTAAGTACAATTGATTTGGGAGCAAATAAGACTTGTCATTCAACATATTTTTAGTAATTGTATGATTAGAATTAAATCCTAGATATTTTTGTTAAATATGCATATTCATACTATGAAGAGCTAGATGTGCCACCATTAGACATACTCTCAGAATGTCAAACCTCAATGACAATTTTGTAGTGTTGTAAAAATACAGTGGATCTTTTATGTTAGTTAAAATGATGTAGCTTCTTACTCATACAGGAGATTTAATCTTATAATTAAACAGATAACTCCTGCCTTAATTATTCATGTTGTGTACAGTGTTTCAGATCAGACATGATTAATGGCCCAAATTTGGTGGTTTGTATCCTTCTTGTGGTATCTGGGAAGGCAGTCTGCTTGCCGAAGGCCACGGTCACTGTCTTGCAAACCCTGTGGAACAGTTCTGCCCTGCACGCACAGGGTGGCCGTGACTCAGAACAGGCGCAATGGCCCTGAATGCAGTTACAAGTATCTATATTTTAGTTTAATCATCTCAGGCATACTGATAATTTGATATAACATTAGATGCTGTTTAATTATTAAATATCAGAAGAGTAACATGTTAATTTGATGTAAAGACATTTTTCAGAGCAGGTGCTGTAGGGTTACTTGGTCTTGAATTGGTTGTGCAGCCTTTGTTGAGCAAGTTGCTTTATTTCCTTGATACTCAGAGTTATTATCTGTAAAATGATATGGAAGACTTTTCATAGTGTTGTCAGGACATAAAGCAAAATAAACTATGGATAGCAACAATAATAATACATGTAAGACAGTGCTCAAAGCAAAGTAAGATCTCAATAAATGATCACTATTCTCATGGTTACAAATGAACTTATCTTTGCTAGAAAGTAAACTAGAAGTCCTGAGAAATGAATTCAATTTTATTGTTTGAGAATTAAAATCACAAATTAATGATTGATGAGAAGGTATAGTTCCTACTGGTGATCAATTTTTAGTGACAGACTTTAGGAAAATGTATATGTTTCTTAATCTTCAGGTTGAAGAGCTGAAGAGCACTTTTTCTTTATTGAAGTTATCATCAAAATTGTATCATTTCTGTAAAAAAAAATTTGCCCCGAAGATATGCACATTGGCAATTTATCCATAAGATTTTATTGGAAAAGAAAAGTAATTTGATTTACATAATAATAAAACAATAAAGAATGTCTGTATTTCTCTAGTTCTCTTGAGGTATTGAGGTATCAAAAATCCAAATTAAAAATACATGAACAGCATTTTCTCATCTCTTTTACCTTTCAGTCATTTCCCTTTAGAACAGCTGTCATACCTGTCAAAAGATTTATCACCAGTGTGGAATGTGATCACATTATTGGTTTGAGTTCTAAGGTGGCAAAATGCTATATCTTCTTTAAATTATTACCAAAGCAAAAATTCTTACATATCAATAAGGTAATAAATAAGTATTGTTATTTATTCCCGATGATCTCCCTACGCTTTTTCCCTTAACATTTTTTTGTGGTTTGTGTGAAAGTTTACATAGCCAATTCCCATGCAGCAGTTGATAAACAGTTTGTTTTGTATATCACTCCCCTCGATTGGATAGTACTTCTCCCACTTTTCCATTCACCCGCATTTCCTGCCCCTTTCTGCCTTCTGCAATGTCTTCTTGGGTGCATACTGCCCTTTCGTCTCAGATGTTGAATGCTCTGAGGAGCACATTTCCTTTCAGGTGGGTTGCTGTTCATTTTACAAGCTGGTGTATTGTTTGGCTGAAAGGTGATCTCCGAGGGCAGGTTCAGGTCTCAGTTTGAAGAGTATCTGAGATGATTTTGCATTTTATTGTACTTTTTCCGCCGACCCTTGCCAGGACCTTTTGTTGTGAGCCCCTTCAGAGTGGTCAGCAGTGGTAGACAGCCAGATGCCATCTAGTTCTTGTGATCTCAAGCTAGTGGAGATGGCTGCCTACTTCTTATTCTCCACAAAACAAAACTCGCTGCCGTCCATTCGATTCCTGCTCCCGGGGACCCATTAGGACAGGATAGAGCTGCCCCTGTGGGTTTCCGAGACTGTAACGCTGTCCAGAAGTAGAGAGTCTTGTCTTTCTCCTATGGAGCCACTGCTGGTTTTGAACTGCTGAGCTTCTGGTTAGCAGCCTAATGCGTAACCTCTGTGCCACCAGGGCTCCTCAATTAGAGCAAAAACAGCAGTGAATTTCCTCTTATGTAAAAAACAATGAAGGTCATGCTCAGAAAATAAAAGAGTTGCAAATTTGGCAGTTTACAGTCATTGACTGGTTCATGATCTTAGGGATCCTTCTTTAGAAGGAGGGACACTGGTGGCACTGTTAAGGAAGGGTTGGATGGCAAGGTTGGTGGTTTAAACCCACCAGCTGCTCTGAGGGAGAAATACGAGACTGTCTACTCTCCTAAGTATTTATAGGCTTAGAAAGGTCACTGAGAGTTGGAATTGACTCAAAGGCAGTGTGTTTTGAGTTTGGTTCAGTTTTTAAAAAAACTTAATTCATAAAGCCATCTCCGTATGTTGTCTTATAACCCCTAATTACTTACCACTGGTTTTGCCGTTGTATCATGTATACCAACTCATTTAATATTTGCTGAAATGCTTCTCCATATTAATTTCATTTATGAGCATTTTGCCTATTTAAGTAGCGCTTTAAAGGCCCTTTGTGTCGTCCCTGCTTAGAAACAGTATGCCTTTTCTTCTCTGCTGCCTTCCTTCAGGCTCCGTGGAGTATTACAGAATTTATTTCTTTAAGAGAAAAACAATACCAAACAAACAAACAAAACACTTTTAATTAATGAACAAGATACTGTCAGTGTGTAGTAAAGCAAAAAGTGAAGAAAAGACAGATTAAAGCTCCTTTTTATGTTGCTTTGTTCAATCCCCAGCTGAATGGAATTGGACTGAGCAGCAGCCAACCCCATGGAATTTGAGATTACTTGTTTCAATATTGAATGAAGGCTCAGCTGAGAGAGATGGATTTTAGTGCATTTTTTCCCCTGTAGTGGAATTAAGGTGACTTTCCTTTGCACATTTCATCACCTCAATTTAAGAGCTAAACAGCTTGTGCTTGTTGGTCAGGTAGCTTAATTTCATTGGCTTGTGGGACGTGATATTTTCATAACAGAAGGGAAGAGTAGATAATGTTCCCCTGAACCTTTCAGGAATTGAGATTTAACAGTTCATTATACATTTATATAAAGTTTTATGATGTGCATACCGAGGGAATCTGATTTATAATTTTTGAAAACCTTTGCTTTCAAGGATCATGGGCACAAGGCAGAGAGATAAAAAGGAATATAGAAAACTCCATCGCAGTTCACTGTCCAGATGCGATTTAACTGCTGTACAGCTAAGGAAAGGAAACTTGAACTGTGTGACGAGAGCCTCCATTGCCAAGCACTAGACTGCCCAATAAGTGCTGTGAAATGTAAATTGTTTAAAGATAAGCATTTACATACATCATCTAATGTACCTGGCTGGTGAAAGGTTTCTCATTATCTGCCACTAAAGTTTCCAAAGTTATGTTGTGCTTTGATTTCTTCTTTAGAAGCAAGTTAAGTATTTCAACTTGATTTGAGGATTATTAGTATTCAGCAAATTACTCTTTTTACATTGCCATCAAAATATTATTATTCCTATAATCTTGTGTGGGTTATTTTTCTCATTACCATTCCGCTATTTGTATGCTATATGACACCAGAGGCAGCTTGTGGGATTTTAATGAACATTAATCTACATATTAAGTGGCTACTAGACTTGTATTTCTAGCAGTTGTCATACAAGGGTGCTTTGGTTAGTTTGCACAGCTATCCAGTTTCCTTTTTGGTTACTGTTTTACCATGCATGTAAACTATTAAGTTTGAATTAAAATATACTGAGAGTTCTTACTTTATGTTGAGGAATCAAGAGAAAGAAGAAAACACATACACATTTAATTTATTTAAATATTTAATATATATACATTTAATTAAATATTTAATATCCATGCATACATACACACACAGGGGGGAGGTATCCCCCCCAATAAAACAAAAAAAAAGCTCTGCTAGGTGGAGCTTTAATAGTACACATTTTTCCTGCTAGATGAGCATCAAGCACCTCGCTCTGCGTTAGTACAACCAGTGGTGTCTCCTGGAAGGGTTCTTTCTGGCCACAGTGAATTTTTTCATCAAAGCAGTTTGATCGAACCTGTCTTTTTAATTTTTTAAAAATCATTTTATTGGGGAACTCTTACAAATCTTATAACAATCCATCATTCATTACTATTAAGCACACTTGTACATATGTTGTTATCAATATTTCCAAAACACTCTTTCTACTTGAACCCTTGGTATCAGCTCTTCTCCTCCCATCCTCCCACGCTCATGAATCCTTGATCAATTATATATTATTATTATTGTCATTTTTTGATGGCTGATTTAAGAGAACAGCTTTGGCTGTGAAATTTTGTTCACTCACATGTACAAGTGGTTTTCTCGGATCAAAAATGATGAAATGTCAATTGATGCTGAGCCTCCTTCTGGATGTCTTGTCAAGTTACTGAACAGACGAAAATGTTGACAGAATGCATGCACTTGTGCTCCAGGACTGATGACGGACCACTGAAGAGATGGGGACATTACCTGTACTATTATGGAGCTCGGTTCAGTGAATTTTAATGGAAGATTAGGGAATGAGAAGGGTTGCTGCGAAATTTGTGCCTCAGGTTCTGACTGACCAGGAAAAAGAGTGTCGAGTGGAAACTTGTCGTGCTTTGAAAGAACAGCTCCGAAGCAACCCAGACTTTATTTCCAAGGTCATTGCTGGCGATGAGACATGGTGCTATTCTTACGACTCTGAAAGCAAACAGCTCATCAAGTGAAATCAAAGATTAAAACGATGCTCATTTGTTTTTTGTTTTTTTTACGTGAGGAGGATATTGCATTTGGAGTTGTTCTACCAGGTTAATCAAGCTTTCTATTTAGAAGTTCTGAAAAGATTGCATAACAGTGTGTAACAAAAAAGGCCCGATTTGTGGCAGATGGAGGACTGGTTTTGCCACTACGACAATGCACCTGTTCAGGAGCCATCTCACCATGACAGTGCTTGGCAAAAAACAGCACACCTCTCTTGCCCCATGCAGCTTACTCCCCTGACTTTGCTCCATTTGACTTCTTTTTGTTCTGTGAATGAAAAGGGACACAAAAAGGCAGCAATTTAATGACGTCGTAGAAGAGGTGAGGAAAAAAACCCGAGGGAGGTGCTGTCAGCCATCCAAACAGATGAGTTTGAAAAATGTTTACAAAAATGGAATTGCAGATTTGACAAATGTATTTAAGTATACTGGAGAGTACTTTGAAGGCAATAAGGCTATTTGTAAAGAAATTTAAATACATAGCTTAGAAAAAAAATTTCTTTTTTGAGTGGGGGGTTACTCTCTCCTGTGTGTGTGTATGTGTGTGTGTGTGTGTAAAACAACGACAAAAATATTTTTTTTCAGACTGTATTTAAATTTCTTTAAAAAACAACAAAATTTCCCACAACTGGACCAGCAAGCAACATTGTGATAAATGGAGATAGCATTGAAGTTATTAAAGAGGTCCTTTTACTGGAATCCACACTCAATGTCCATGGAAGCAGCAGTTAAGAAATCAAATAATGTATTTCATTGAACTCATCTGTTGCAAAGGACCTTTTGAATGTGTTAAAAAGCAGAGATTTTATTTTGAGCAATACTAATCCAGGCCATGGTATTTTTAGTACTCTCAGGCTGGACCATGGTTAAGGAAGACCGAAGAAGAACTGATCGCATGCTCAGCTCCGTGTGGCCTCTTCTTGCACTAAAGTAAGGCTGGAGGAGAACTGAGTGCGTTTGTTATGATTGACCTCTAAGTTCCTAAGGATACAATTAGGAGTGGGACAGTGGGACACATTCAGACCCTGAGAATTATCTCCATTTTTATATATTTCATCGCAGAGACAAGCTGTAATGAATTGAGCACAAAAGTGATGTTGGAGACCTTGAATTCATTTACCCAATCTTTTGTGGTGTCTAGAAATTAATTAATTCTGTTACTTAGTTGCTGTTGGTTTGTTTTTAAAACTAAAAAGTGACTGTAGAACTAATATACACTTTTAAATGTATTAGTCATCTGCTTATATAAGTTTTATAAGTGGCTACATCTAAATTTTCTAGTAATTATAAGAAATATCAGAAAGAAGTAATTTCTATCGTCACAGTAACAACTGTTTGCTCAGTGTGTAGGAGCCCTGGTGGCATAGTGGGTTATGTGTTGTGTTACTAATTGCAAGGTCAGCAATTCTAATGAGAATGCTGTTTATATGGATCAAAAATAGTGTAATGCTAACGGCAAGTCATTGTGGGCTTGTGCAATTCCTGCTACATGTCAAGCATTGTTGTAGGTGTTAGAGTATAGAAATTCACAAAGCAGACTGCCACCCCCCCACTCCCTCCCACCCCCCACAAGTCTTGTTTTCATGAGGTTTACAGTGTAGAGGCCTCCATCTGAGGCCTCTCTCTGTACTCCAGACTCATGAATCCAACTGCGTACTCTGCATCATCACGTGAATGCCGAATATGCTTCTCAAATATGTCCAAATCCAAGCACCTGGTGGATAGGAATTAGACCTAGATTTACTGCCTTCTAGATAAAAATCAGACTAGAAGGACCATGCGTGACCTGGCTCAAGTTCATTATCTGTCACTTTCTCCTCTCTTGTCTGTTTCTTCCTACTTTCGTCCCTGCCTCTTAACTTTCTTCCCCTGCCAATCAGTTTCTACCTAGCTGCCTGTCTAGAGTCTCCCTCTAGACACACACGCACACGCACACGCACACGCACACTGTCTCTCTCTCTCTCTCTCACTCTCTGTCCATCTGTCATGATGAAAATCCAACAACTGAAAGTAATTTAAAAAATCATTTTATTTGGGGCTCGTACAACTCTTATCACAATCCATACATACATCCATTGTGTCTAGCACATTTGTTGCCCTCATCATTCTCAAAACATTTGCCTTCTACTTGAGCCCTTGGTATCAGCTCATTTTTCCCCTCCCTCCCCACTCCCACCTCCATCATGAACCTTTGATAATTTATAAATTATTATGTCATGTCTTACACTGTCCAACGTCTCCCGTCACCACTTTTCTGTTGTCTGTCCCCCAGGGAGGAGGTTATATGTAGATCCTTGTAATCGGTTCCCCCTTTCTACCACACCTTCCCTCCACTCTCCCAGTATTGCCACTCTCACCACTGCCCTGAAGGGATCATCTGTCCTGGATTCCCTGTGTTTCTAGTTCTAGTTCTTATCAGTACCATTGTACATCCTCTGGTATAGCTGGATTTGCAAGATAGATTTGGGATCATGATAGGGAGTTTGGGGGGGGGGGGAGGAGGAAGCATTTAAGAACTAGAGGAAAGTTATATGTTTCATCGTTGCTATACTGCACCCTGACCAGCTCATCTCCTCCCTGCGACCCTTCTGTAAGGGGATGTCCAGTTGCCTATGGATGGACTTTGGGTCCCTAATCTGCACTTCTCCTCATTCACAATGATGTGATTTTTTTGTTCTTTGATGCCTGGTACCTGATCCCTTCGACACCTTGTAATCACACAAACTGAAAGTAATTTTTATAGCACCAAATGTAATTTTCATCTAGTGAATTTTAAAATGTATCCAGACATGAAAATGGAGCCAGGTAGACTGTTCTACACAACTAAGATGTATTTTCTGCTTCCAATCTCTTCTGACAAGCTATGGTGTTTCCTTCACCACACATGGCAAATGAGTAGCCAAAAAGTTGTAATTCAGTGAATGAACTCTGAGTTTCAACAGGACCCGATTGGAATTTTACCTTTGCTACTGATGTTCTCAGTCAGGCGTCCAACAACAAATTCAGTTAAGTATTTCTACAAACTTTAATAATGTTTTGAAACTAGATAATAATTAAATGATTTCAAAACCATTCCTTAGGGACAGGAATTTCTAAAAAGAATAGAAACTATTTTCTTTTTCATGGTTCATGCAGTTGTTTGATTTTGTCTTAAATACTGCTGACTACCAACCGTCGGATTGTTTGTGCTCTAAGAGCAGCTTGTTCTCTCCAACTCTTCTTCCAACCTTGCTGTTAAATCGTTGATGGATTTTAGACTAAATGCCTTCGAGTGGACATCTAAGAGATCTGTTAGACTATTTAGAAAACTCAGCATTTGAAAATTATGTCTGGTGGAGTTGAGGAAGAAAGGTATTTTCCTGATTTGCCTTATGATCTTTTGTTAGCATGCCCCCAGTGGGTAGTTTATTTAATGGGATCGTGCAGGAAAATGAATTCCTTTTCTTAATGAGAAATTGTGTTGAAGCCGAGTAGCAATAACCTGAAGCTGTACAGTGAAGTTTACATAGCTCTCCCTTGGAGAGTCTCTGTCCTGGTTTGCTGAGAACGCATCCATCAGTGATGTAATTCATTTACATTTGATTGAAAGCAGCCACTTTGTTATGAAACTTTAATTCTGATTTGTTATCATAATTCACCACATGACGTAAGCTATCATTGGTGCCCGTAACATATCACGAATGGGAAAAAAGATATTTAAAAGTTCTTCTCTCGGGGACATTTTATTTCCCAGCCATTTGGAAGTTGTTGGGCTGCAGTCCTTGTGGCTGAGTTTGAAACCGCCAGCAGCTCCATGGGAGAAAGACGGGGCTTCCTGCTCCTGCAGACAGCTGCAGTCTCAGAACCCCAGGGGGTCGCTAAGAGTCAGCATTGATTCGATGGCAGTGAGTTTGATTTGACTCGGTTTACTTTTGTATTAATAATATTTATTTTCTGGGTCTGGATGTGACACAATATTGAAGAAGAAAAACATTTAAGACACATCCGAAGATTTTATCCCCGGTATCTTTGAGCTCTATAATAAAACATCTGTGCCTGTCGAAGTCGAATGACCCTCGTTCCAATACGGCCTTTCTTTTAACGATGCTGCCCATTGAGAAGCGTCGCGGGTGCCATCATGCAAGACCCGCTGTGTGTTGCAGTCAAGTATAATTCTGTAACGGAAATATGCAGCAAATTACCCTTTGTTACTATTATTTGTTTGCCCTTTACTGCAGCCTTTAAGCAAAATGAACATTGCCATTTGATTCTTGCATGAGGTAGCATGGCTGCCACTATAACAATTGTTTCAGAAGTGTTCATGTGTGTGTGTGTGTGTGTGTGTGTGTGTGTGTGTGTGTGAAGCGTGGAGGCACGTGCTCACCAGGGAAAGCTGCAGATTTGGAGGCCGTCATAACGATGCATCTGCCGTGCTCATTCGAGCACTTCACTTCCTCTCCCAGCCTGTGACCTTAGGAGCGTCACACCAGTTTTGCAGAGTTGTTGCGAGAATTAAATGAGGTCATTAATCTATGTAGTACTTGGTCTGCTACTTCTTATATTAACTTTTTATTGTGAAGAATTTAGATCACATGGAAGTTGGGAAAAAATCATACAGGGAGTTCTCTTAATGCCAGCATCTTACCCTCAAGCAGCTTTTCCTAAGTGCTAGCATTTTATATCTCTCTTTGACAAGGGCGACATCAACTGAGTAACACTGGTACAGTACAGTTACCTCAATAGATACCAAACCCGCATGTCACCATTTTCTCACTGATGTCCCTTATCAGTGCCCCAAGATCCCATCAAGGGTCACACATTGCACTTAGTTGTGCTATCTTTGGAATTCCTGCTAGGCTATGACCATTTTTTTTAGTTTTCCTTGGCATTCTTGACCTTGACACTTTTGAAGACTATTGGTGAGGTTTTTGTACACTGCCTCACTTTGGGTTTGTGTGATGGTTTCTCACGATTACATTGAGGTTATGCATTTTTGACAAGAATATCACAGTACTGACTGTTCTGATCACATCATTTTAGGAAGCATATGATATCAGTGTTTGAATTATTACAGGTAATGTTAACCTTGAGAACCTGGCTAAGGTACTGTCTGCCAAGCACTTGTAAACTCTATGTAAATATTCTGTTTCCCCACTACTCATAGTATCTTCTGTATGTTTGTTTTTTAAGTACATCCTCTCTGATAACATATAACAGTTTGAGCTTCATCTGCTTCCTCCAAAAAGCCATATGATGTCCTTAAAATAATAAGTTCACCTTTGCCACCCAGTACATATTTTTCTAATTCCTAGAATATTTTATGTGTCATCCTTCTGATTTCCCCCAGATCTAGCCTTAGGGAATTTAGTATCCCCAAGTATGAACCTTTGTAACCTTTAGGAGGCAATAGATCGAGCTCATCTACCTCTTTGTCCCTGATGTGGGAGAGGAACAATTTGGCTTGACACTGCAAATTAAGAATTAATCTAGTGTTGTCATTCCAAGACATGATCTATTGTCAGACCATTTATTGCAAGCTTTTAAAATGTCATCTTTTTCTTTGGTCACCTGTAATGGAGCCAAATTTAGATGGCTATCAGGCGACATGTAATCTCGTAAATACTTCACTCTATTATTGTGGTTGTGGGAGATTATCCGATCAACAATTCAGTTCTAGAGTTATTTCAGGGCTAATTTTACAGTTATGATGGAGGTAAAAGTGCATGAAAAATCTTTTTGTAGCGATTGATTTACTTTTGACATTGGTAGAAAATGTGTATTTACGTATGTTTCTGAGTGGCCACTAGAGGGCAGTAATGGGTAACCCATTAGCTCTTTTCCCCAAGACTTGACACTACAAATTTGGAAATAAAGAGGTGCTGGGCAGGGGTGTTGGAAATACCAGCAAGTAGAATAAAAAGGAAATCTGGAGTGAAAACGGCATAAAATTAGAGGCAAAAAGTAGTAAGGAGGACAAAATGTTACATTTTTATACATCGATAATAGGACTATTCCACAGAGTACGACAATTCTGAACATTTATATACCTATGAGCATATTGAAGCATATCAATGCGTATATAAATATTTAAATGTTTATATAGTAATATTGCTCAACATCTATAGAGATAATGAGGTGTTATATTTTTACCGTCATCCTGGTACAGCTTCAAAATCCCATTCATTATATAAAAATCTATTTACTAGCTTATAGATAGGATCTTGCAGCAATCTTTAATGGTCAAAACTATAGCTTTAATGTGCTATCATAAGAGAACTTGCTATGAATAGTCACTTTGAATTACAGCGCCAGCTGAGAAAACCTAGAAAGCAGTGTTAAAAAAAAAGACAGAAAATAAGTGTGGAAAATTAATGACTAGGATGAAACTCTTCTAAATTTTTTAAAATACGAATTCTTCTCTCTGCGAAGAGGGAGCCTCTTCTTTAGGGTTAGAACCCCCACCCCCACATACAGTTAGGTACAGCCTCTGATTGCAGGTGTGGATGAGGTTTCAGTTTGCTTCCCTGATTTCCAGTGAGTGAAAAGACCAATTGATTCAAGCTGCGCCAGCCCATCTTAGGCTAACCCGTTCCACATGAGAGCCTATGTGCGTGGTGTTTTGTGGTGATCCTGGTATTGTGTTTGCTGCTTTACCGCCAGTGGGGTAGAGGCTAAATTGACCACCTCTGAAGGGCTATGCTTCGTCTTTTAGGCGCTGAAGAGGTGAGTCAACAAAGTGGCATTCATGTCAGTGACTGCAGAGTACTTTCTAAAACAAGTCGGCCCGATGAGATCACAAAGTCCCTATCATCAGTTGATTCTTAATATCGGGCACCGTTGGCTACATAGACGGAAACTTAACACTTCTTCCCCTACAGTTCCTCCAGGTTCAGTCGTTCAAGGAAGGCCTTTAAGCAGTGTGTTGTTATAATAATTAGAATCTGGAAATTTGCTAAGTCTGTTCACCACTGAAAGGTTAAGATTCTTAATCTCTTTCATCGCTGAAAGTTATGAAGAGTAATACTTATTTATAAGGATGACTTTCAGTCCTCTGTTAGGGATAACCCAGTGAGCATATGACGCATGCAGAGATTCTGTACAGTCCAGCTGAGTAAACACAGGCTATGTAATGCAAGGGCTAAGGCTCTTTCCTGGCTCTCTACAGGATTACCCACCCACCACCAGAGCAACCCTATGTTGGGGTTCCAAGCCTGTACATCATTGGTTCCCAAACTTGGCATCCCACCCCCATTACAGGAGGAGTGAGGTGGGGGTGGGGGATTATTTAGTGCCTCCATGGCAACTCAAAACTTTTGTGCCCATAATCCAGGATCAAGAGTCAGAATCTGCAGAACCCCCCTCCCCCATTGTTCCAGCAACTCTCAGAGGGCAGTATCGCCGCTGTGAGAAACACACCAAAATCTTCACCGAGGCAGATAGCCTCATCTTTCTCCTCAGAAGCAACTGGTGGATTCAAACCACTTACCTTGTGTTTCCCAGCCCAACATTGAGCCCACTGTGCCCTGAAGCCTCCTTACAAAGGAGCATACCTCGCCCCCCCCCCCCCCCCCCCCCCCCCCACACACACACACACTGTTGTGGGATGGATTGCAGCTCAATGAGCCAGATGGTGGGTTTGAACCGCTGACTTTGAAGTTAGCAGCTCAACACTTATCGAGAGCAAGAGCATTAACCAGGGCTCACAAAAATGGTTGCCCTGGATGGTATTTAGAACCCATTTCAGATCTTAAACAGGGAATTCTAACCGATAGCAAATTAAATTTGTTAAATCTTCAGATCCCATTGCCAGCTTAATAAGCAATAGTGCATGTTGCCTTCTTTTCCTGTCCGTTTTCCACATTTCCTGTTTTTGGTTTTTATGCTCTCATTTCTTGTCATGTCCCCAACTAGAAAATGATAGGAGGAGCAATCTGGAGAAAACTGGTAATTTGAAAGCATGCTCAGACACTGTTAGTGGTTTAAAAATCTGGTTTTTTAAAGTCTGCTTTTGACCACAGATTTGCTGAATTTTGTGATTCTTTTCTGTAGTGTTCACTAGTTAGAATCAGAAACCTTTTTAAAACTGTGCTTCAAAGTGACTTCCAGATGTCCCTGAAGCAATTGAGTGACAATGGGGAGGCAGTCTACAGTGAATGTTTGCCAAGGATAACTGAGAGTTGCCTGCTTGTATTTTCTCCATTTATGAGTTTGTAGTATTTTCTAGAAAGGCTACTATTTCAATGTCAGTTTTCCCACCATGTAATTGAAATTTGTATTAACTCAACCTCTTAAAACCTTTATTTTCACCTCTATAAAATAGACGACATGCTTTATATACCTTACCAGGTGACAAAAGATAAGAATAATCTTGTTCATTTCAAAGATCTTGATAGTTCTAAAGATTTACAGAAGTGTAAATTATAATTATTGAAGTACTACCAAGTGTTACTTTATTTTGCGTTGCTCATAACAGTTTTCACTAATTTCTCTTCAGGAATTTAGAAATGATGCTCTTTATTAAATGCCTGACTGGATAATTAAATTTGAATGCTCTAAATCACATGGCCCCAGATGACGTGTGACCCTCCGATCTTGTTTTCTGAATCTGTTTGGGTATATTTCCTGTAGTAGAATATGAAAAAGACAACAAACCCACTATTTCCAGGACATATTTCTTTTTCCTCTGATGCCTTTGACAGAGTTTTGTATACACAATTGACCTTCCTTTTGATCTATGGACTTCACTGAAAGGCGTCTGCTTAATCAGCTCCCTTATCAGATTACATAAGATCAATCCTTTTAGTAGTGTACTTATTTGGGGTATTTTTGGCATCCACTCTATTTCCTTTTCATTATCTGACCACAAAGTGATCAATCAAAGTAAAAACAAAAAAAACGAAGAATCCTGGCCAGGAACATTTGAGGGGAGGGGGAGGGTGCATACTTCAGAGTGAAGATGTTCCCTTGTGAGTCCTGGGGATTTTCAGCACTTGAGAATGGATGGCTTCCTTTTTCAGATGGAATTTTAACCATACGAGGGGCTTCAAAAAGTTCGTGAGAAAATTCCATGATCTCTCTAGCCCATTTTTCCATGAATTTTTTTCCAGCCTTCCAAACCCTTGCAGTCTGTGACAGTCAATGCTGGCTGGGACTGCCTAGTTTCTCTTGGTCTCAAATGCTTTCGGACTGGTTTCTGCTTGCCTTAGACAAGTGTGAGCTTTCTCAGGCGTTATTGTATTACACTGAACAACAATCTTTTTAATTAGTCTGTGGGCAACAGTTATTGTTATTTATTGGTTAAACTCTGTGGAAGCCAGAGCCGTGAAAGGCAAAAATGTGTCAGAAGAGGAAAACTTGGATATTTTCCATGGAAACAGGAGAGAGAAATGTGGTAAACGGGCACCCTGTGCCAAGCGCGGAACCCCTGCACGTTCTGGTGCCCACAGTTGCACAGTCCGGCCAGCGCCCTTCCCGAGAAACTCCCAGGAGTATTTAAGGACCTATTTGCATCGCAAATGAAACTTACTTCTCCTTCACTTCAAAAGTGGTTCAAACTAGTTTGTACAAGTTGCACACAGGATCATAGTATATACTTAGCATGTTATAGTTTAGAAAGTGGTTCGGCACAGACAGGCACAGATCACGTTATTACAGTGTTAAAGATGGAAAAAGAAACGAGGCTGAATTAATTTGTAATTGTCTTAATATTCAGCTAGTAGGTGGCAGAGTTAAAACCCAAATCTGTGTTAGCTCTGTAACACCTTGCTACCTCATACGTTCTCACCAATGAGAAGTGAATTTACTCCTACTGAAGGAAAGAATATTTAGTACACAATAGGAGGTAATTTGCTAAATTATATTAACAGTAGCAGTGTCTTCCAGCAGTGTTTCAGACTGTAAACTGCTTAACTGGTCTTTTTGAAGGTGCTTTGAGGAGTTCGGGGTATCTCTAGAATGTTTGTGTTTTCTTTAATGAGGCTGGCATGAAGCATATAAAATAAGTTAAATAGCATTAAGCAACACACCAGATCTGGCCCACTTTGCACTGCTTCTATTCCCTCCATCTTCTCATAGCCTCTGGCCACCACAATATCTTTTAATGTTATATTTCCGTGAACTTTAAAAACCCTCCCCTATAGGTGTCACACGTATTTTCTGAATATCTCAAGGTTTGGTGTTCTGAAAACTAGAGAAGGTAATTTGGATGCTAAGTATGTGGATAGTCTGAAAGCTCAGTGAAGTCCCAGTTCGAGACATCATTTATATACGTAGTACGTCAGTTGGAAAGAAGAGAAGGCTGACAGATTAAAATTTTAATTTAAAAAAGTCCTTTCCCTTAGAGAGGGAAAGGCTTTCCATTGTCTTAATGGAAAGCAATTGACAAAAAGTTTAACCATTGTCTGATGAAAATACAAAAATCCTTTATCTAATTAAATTCTGTTCATACCAAAAAGTTTACAAAAAGGGATTAGTAATAGTGCTTATGAATAAAAAAACAGAAATTGTGTATGAATGTGTCTGCTAGAAATTATAAAAGTCTTGTTTTCGTGAATGAAATTTGGTGACTTTAAAGGTTTCATTTTAATTCAAATGCTTTTTGTTTTTCTTTCTTCTTTTTTTTTTAAAGATCATTTTATTGGGGACTCTTACAGCTCTTATAACAATCCATACATCAAGTGTATCAAGCATATTTGTACTTAGGTTGCCATCATTACTTTCTAAACATTTACATTCTATTTGAGCCCTCGGTATGCTTTTTGTTTTCCTCATGTCGACTGCTTGTGAGCAGATAGGTGGTTGTGAAGCTATCGACTCATGAAAATCCTGGCAGTCATTTTAAGTAGGAGCCGGCAACGTGGTCCCCAAATTTATCAGGAAATGCAAAGGACATTGAATAGCAAGAATCATCTTGAGAAAGAACAAAGCAGGAGGAGTAATGTACCTGACTGGGTGATTTACTCTCAAGCTATTGTAATCCAGACAGCTTGGGACTGGCCAAAAAAACGGGACCGTGGAATAATAGATCCGTGGAATACTAACTAGAGTTCAAAAATAGATTGACAATCAATCGTATGATCAGATTTGACCAGGATATTTGTGTAGTGGATATTTATGTAGCGGTTAAAAAGAACTTTTGTGCCACAAAATTAACTTAGGAAGAATTAGGATCTAGACGGAAAATCCAAAACATCACAGCTTCTAAGGGTTAACGTAAGAGACCTATGAACCTATCTTAAATAGGGCATAGCAACCACGATCAGAAGAAATTGGACTTTGTGAAAAATAACCTCTGCTTACCAGACACCATTAAACGAAACAGGCAAGCCACCGACTGTGAGAAAATATGTGTAATATCTATAGGGGAGGGTTTTTAAAAGTTCACGGGAATATAAAATTAAAAGATAGTGAACTCCACATACTTTTGAGGCCCCTTTGCATTTGACATACAGATTATATGTACAATATATAGGGTTTTGACAATTGAATAAAAAGAAAGACAACTCACATGTTTAAATGATCCAAATGATATGAACAAGGTCTTCACAAAAGAAAACATACAATGACTGTTAAGCACATTAAAAGTTTCATCATTAGTAATCAGTATAACAAAATGAGATGCCACTGTACACTCATTAGACTGAAATGAGTTAGATGAGCAACACCAAATGATGGGGAGGATGTGGGGCTCTCATACGTTGTTGGTAGGGGTATGAAATTGTGCAACCAAGGAATTGGTACCAGATCTCCAAAACAGAAACAAACAAACCCAACTCACTCCCATTGGGTTGCTACTGACGCATAGTGACCCCATAGGATGGCGTAGAATGTCCCTCTGAGTCTCTTAGACTGTAACTCTTTACAGGAGTAGAAAGCCCTGTCTGTCTCCCATGGAGCGCACTGGCCCTTGGAATGCGCTGGTAGTTTTGAACTGGTGATCTTGCAGCTCACAGCCCAGAGTGTAACCACTGCCACCAGAACTCCATTAGCAATTCTACCCATGGGTAATGTAGCTGGAGAAATGAAAAACATGCATTTTTTAAAAAGTCGTGTCCACAAATGTTTGTGGTAGCTTTTTGGATATTGGTTCAAAATACGTAAGCTCAGGTATCCACTGACAGAAGAATTGACAACCTGGTATATTCTCACGGTAGAACACTACTTGGCTATAAAAAGAACAAAATACCAATACAGGATGACGTGGATGAGTTTCAGTTGTTTGTTTTTTCAATCAGGCACAAAGCACTGTATTTCGTATGACTGCATTTATATGCATGTGTGGAATGGCTAAAACTAATCATTGGTGTTAGAAATCAGGTTGTAGTTATTTAAAAAAAAATCAGATGGGGATTGGTGCTTACTGAGAAAAGGACACAGGGTCTATAGGATGGTAGAAAAGCCCTGTCTTTTCAGAGGGACGCGGCTACCTGAGCATACTCCCCATCTGTCAACTGTAGACTTAAGACCTGTAGAAGGGAGCTTCCAAAGGTTTGTGGGAAAATATCATTGGAAGATAATGGAATTTTCCCACAAACTTTTTGAAGTCCCTCATAAGTGTAATAACCTCTAACATGAAAAGTCATTTTTAGAAAAGGGAATAATCATGAAAGAAGTGTAATTCGGAGCCTCCTTGTATCCTCTTCAATCTCTAATGATTAGAAGCAGAAGAACCGTGAAGAGTTTGCCTTCTAAAGTGACCTGTTGCTTGGACTCTATGGCTTCTCACTCCTCAGCAAACGTTGCTCAAAGTATCACATAATACTGTTTGAGGTGCTCCACGGATCACTGGATAGCTTCTAAGAAGTCTGCTTTTGAAACCTTTTTGAGATGTCAGCGAAGAGTAAAAGCAGATGATAATCTAAGACTGTGTCCCAGGATCAATGGCAAAGCGTCACTTTATGCAAATGTGCATATTTTAAAGTAGATGAGTTTTGGTCATTGACCCTAGTTTTGAATTTATTTGCACTAGATTACTTGGCAAAAGATTGGCAGTTCACCTCCCC
>NW_022107432.1:7971554-8014381 GCF_000313985.2 Echinops telfairi | reverse complement strand
CTCTTTGCCGCTTACCTGGGTTGCCATGGGTCAGAATCAGTTAGATGGCAACTAATGACAGCATTTATTTTATAAACTTAGTAGTTTTAAACCTACACTTTTGACCCAAATAATCACTTGACATGAATGCTTGCTTCACTTTTCCATGACAAGTTGGGGTTTTTGCCTGAGATTTCACCATCGGTGAATGAATATTTCCTCTTGTCTGCCCATTGTGTGCTTCTGGTTCACCGATGGGAGGCAAGAGTGATGTGCCAAATGTGTGTCTTCTAATACTGGAACGGGAAAACCACCAGCCATCAGATGATGGGAAATATCTAGTGGAAGCAAAAATGAATGATCCCTTTTCAATTGCTTCAGTCGCCCTAGGATTCCTTCCATCTTCAGTTAGCTTATGCTTGGTAATACTGAGCGGAGTAGAAAAGGTCAAATAGAATTTGCCTCAGGAACTTCTAGTTTAGGAGAAGAAATAAGATATATGAATAAGATAGAAGGTAGAATGATAAGATGACCTAAGAGAAATATAGATAAACTCGATGAGAATTAAATATATAGTTTTCGATCTTCGACAGGATAGATGGATATAGGTAAAATGCTGTTGAAGTCCAGCGCAAAAAGAGATTACTTTGAACTTTGACTTCTAGGATGCACTGGCATTTGAAATAAGGCCTAAAAATTAAGTTGTGATGCCCTACGAAGATTTACCTGGGACCTATGGTTTTTAAATATTTTATTACTGAGAAGGTGTAGGATTTTGAAAACTGTCTCCTGGGCTTTGGAATTAAAGGAAGCTTGACTCAAATCATTTTTGAAAGTACCTCCATTTTCTCATAACATCCGAGAGAAATCATGAGAATTTAAATAACCAAGTAGAATTACATTTTAAAGCATCAAGTAAAAAAAAACCCAAACATGTTACCTAATTGCCTTGTCAGTTTCTTTTTTTCCCTCCCTATCCCAGCCACTTCAAAAATTTCTTTTGTCCCTTTAATTTGCTTTATGACCATGGAGGCAGGGAATTTAGGTAGGAGGCAATTGCAGGAGTTCATTCACTCAACAAGCATTTACTGATTATTTGCTCTGTATAGTGAAAATGAGGAGGAAGGGATTAATTATGCTAAGAGGCATTTCAGAAGTAAAATGAGTAAGGTGTTGGAGCTAAGGGAGAGATAGAGGAGAGAAGATAGAGGGGAGGCCAAACTGATTCACATTTAGTATGATCTCTTGAATCAAACTCAAATTGTCACATAGGTGATTATTCTCAGGAAAGGATCGCCTGTCTTTAAACATCCAAATATCAGTTACATTAGCTGCTTCCTACCCAAGGAATTTATGCATGTAACTTTTGCACTTTGCGAAAACTACTTGTATCATAAATTACCCAGTGGTTTTTATTCTGTGTGTGAGTGTACATCTGCTTATGAATGCTGAATTTATTTTTAAGAACTTCCCCTTTGCATGCTGTTTCTAACTAGCATTGCTGACTTACCTTTGTCCTTGTCTTTTTTCCCTCCCTCAGTTTGATAAAGGCTACTCTTACAACATCCGTCACAGCTTTGGAAAGGAAGGCAAGCGAACAGACTATACACCTTACAGTTGCCTCAAGATTATTCTAACCAATCCACCAAGCCAAGGGGATTATCATGGTAAGTGCTTCCACTGGCTATGTTTGCCAAGTGCAGAAACCCAAGAGCTCTGTGGAAAACACTGGAACAGTGTAATGGCTTTCTGCGTTCCTAACAAGAGCTGGTGTGTAGCTTATGTCAGTCGTCAGTGTCAAGCCAGAGCTCTAATGCGCTCGCAGTGATTTGTCTTATTACTGAAGTAGGTCAGGGACGAGAAATTCATCCCTTCAGTTTGTGCTGGTCCAGGCTTTCCAGCGCTCAGTCTCCTTGCTTCACCTGCTGCTCTTTGCTTGCTCAAAGGCTGCAAGTGTCTGGAAGAGCGATTGAAAAGTTCGTCAAAGCTTTGCCTTGACACACTCCACTCTGGGAATAGTAGATGCATTCATCTTCAAGACTGCTCAGGGAAAGTATCTTATTCTTATTGTTGTCATCTTAATAAAGATGAAGTGAAGAGTTTCAGCTATGGTATCAAAGGTATCTCTAGATTTGCTTGATTTATGGGATTAAAAGGATCTGTATCAAACTGGGTTCTGTACACTTCTGACTTTAACAACTTCCCCACTCCCCCTAAAGTTCTCTTAGTACATCTAGAGAAGCTCTTCATTTTTTCTAGTACTGTCATAGAATGATTTATTAGTTCACACTAGAGAATTTTCTAGATTAACAAGATTTGCAATAGTAGACATGTAAAGACCTTTAATTTTTTGCCATCTTTTGTGAAACTTTACAAATAATAAGATCACACTCTTGTAGACTATTACAGATCAGATACTCAATCACACACGGGACTGAGCATATGTTTCGTAGTGATCCTTTTGTACGTGCTACAGAGGTACTTTTTAAAGAAATGCATATTCTCAGATCTTACTCTCAGGCTTATAGAGGGCCGGGAGTGTACTGACCTGAGAGTTTACTGTATCTTGATGCTCCCTGGGTGATTTCCATGCCTTCTAAAGTTTGAGAACCATTAGGACAAGTACCGTATGTACTCGAGTATACTCTGACCCGAATATACGCGGAGGCACCTAATTTTACCACGAAAATGGCATTAAAAATGTGCTGAAAAACTCAGCTTATCCACGATTATATGTGGTATTCATTGAGAAAGTGGCTTAGCTTTTCTGAGCTGCTGCAGACAACTGAACACAGGTTGAACTTGTGACCAAGTCAAACTCCTGTGAATTTCCAGGTTCTAGGGCTTTTCCCTCATGTAGTTGATGCATGCCACTTAAATGCAGCATTCTGCATTTCTTATTTCTATATTTTGTTCATTCTAGTCCATTCTTATTTTATTTGTTCATTTTTGTTTTTAATTTGAATTCTGTCAGGAAATCATATCCTCAGTGTACTTATACGATTTGCTGGGCACATTTCTCTATCCTTTTTAGGACTGTGTTATTTGCAAAACTATTTAGTCCCCGAGGTTGGTGGTGGTTCATTAACCAACACTGTTTAGGACCAATTATTCAAGTAGTTATCAATCTATGTTTATCCATCTCTTCTCTTTCTGTTGCTGGATGTTTGGAAGCTTTGTCAAACACTTAAGCCCAAATCAGTCTTTGTAACGTATGAATTCATCTTATCTTCATTCGGTCTTGTTAGTTCAACCTCTTGCAATTTGAAGATCATGCTCTTCCATGAGGAAGATACAAACAAAGTTTCTGCTTTCGGTCATCGGTCATCGGTGAGAATAGCACCAGCTGCTGTAAGCAGTCTGGGTTCTTCCTTTTCTTTTTCTTGGGAACATAGCTACAAAAGATCTTTTTGTTTGTTATTAGCTCCTTGGGGACGTTCTGTTTTTTCTTTTTGGTTTGTTCTTTTTCCTTTCTGAACTTCCATATAAATCTAGCTATTGTTGCAAATGTAACTTGAATAACACAATTGGTGTCCTTTAGAAATCTGGGCTTGACCACAAAATCCCTGTGCAGGTTTATTTCTTTCTCATTGCTACCTTTTATAATTTCTCATCAAAAATGTAAAGAATACTAATGCTAGCTAACGCATGTTGAATGTTTACTGTGTGTCAGATACCTATGAAAGTTTTATGTTCCGTGCTTGCCAGAGCTCAGAGAGTAAAAGTAACCCTGTCTCCACGAAGATAAAAACAATCATGCCCGGTCGTCCGTCTGGTGCGGGGTCAGCTGGGACTCAAACCTAGGCAGTCTGGCTCCGGACGCTTAGTAACCTGGTGTTCATCCGCTTCTCAGGATGCTCACTTGTACTAAATACAGTTGTAGTTTAATAATTAAAAAAACCCCAAACATGAATAAATCTATTTATTTATTAGAATAAGGACTAGGTTTATCTGTGTAAATGTAATGTGAATACAATATATACTATCCATTTTGTAAATGTCATAATTTATAGAAATCTATACTGTATCATGAATGCTTTTATTCTTAAGAGTTTTATCAAATATTCTTTGTGGCTTTTATGGTTTTAGCAGCAACCCATTTCCCATTAATTTCATTAACGATGCACAAGTGTTTCTAATTATGACTCAGTCCTCTGGATGACTAACATAAAAACAGATTTAATATTAGTATTTTCCCCCAAATAATAGTTTAGTGGTTGACATACATAGAAAAATAGACATCAATTCAAAAGTTGCTACATTTTCAATTTCGTGAGGAGCGCTGCCGTGAGCATTGCTCTATGAGTCTCTCTTTGAGTGTCTGTTTTCAAGTCTTTGGAGTATATATTTGGTCGTAGAAATTGGTCAGATGCTCGTTCCCTGTGTAGTTTTTGAGGAACGGCCACAGTTTTCAACCTGAGCTGTACCATTGTGTATTCTTTTTTTAAAATTCATTTTATTGGGGGCTCGCACAACTCATCACATCCATCCATCCATTGTGTCAAGCACATTTGTACATTTGTTGCCATCATCATTCTCAAATCATTTGCTTTCTACTTGAGCCTTGGTGTCAGCTCCTCATTTTTCCCCTCCATCCCCGCTCCCCGTGGATAAGGGTTCCAATTTCACAAGTCTTACCATTGTTATTTTTTGTCACTACTTTTTCAATTTTACTGAGCAATTTTAGTGGGAGTGAGATGCATCTTACTGCGGTTTTTATTTATACCTCTGTTGGTGAATTACAACAATCATCTTTTTCATGTGCTTGGTGTCCATTTGAATATGTTCTTTGTTTGTGTTTTTGTTACTATATTAGATAATTGAGTCTTAAACACTAGGCCCAACAGCATTGCCTCTGCTTGTTCTTCTAAGAGTTTGCTGGTTTCAGTTTACACAGATAGGTCCTTAATTTAATTTTAATTTATTTTTGTATATTATGTAAGTCAGGGATCCTGTTTTATTTTGTACATGTGGAAATACAGTTTTCCCCATGCCATTTATTGGAGAGACTTCTTTCTCCATTGAATGAGTGATTATTACATTTTTAAATATTTTGACTTATTATTCCAGCTTTTTGTTAAAATTTCTGAAGCTTTCTAGATTTTGGCTTGATACTATGTTTATGTTTCTTCTGATTTCTAATTTATGTAAATATTTAGTACTGGGTTTTTATTTTTATCTTTAACATGGAATCATGGAAAGGACTTGTATCTATATAATAATATTAATCATATTCATTTATACTCTGTTTTAGATCTGAAGCATTAAATCCTTATATATCCCTTAACAATTTTTTTCTATGAAAGTTTTCTCTTTTTCCATCTTATTTCCACCCATGACCCCCTAAACTCCTATAGATTATATTATACAGGAAATAGAGTTTGCATCTGAAAATGACATGAGATTTTTATATTTCTCAGTTGATGTGTTGCCTAGTATGCCTATTTATGTAATATTTTAGACTAAAAGAAATGTGATATTGTGTAGTTCTTAGATAAACCGCTATCGCTGTCTTCCGATTCGCTCTGCTTGCTTGCAGTAGCATAATTAAAGCTCTTTTCCTTCTCCCATTGAATAAGCCGCTCACTCCGAGAATGCTGCACGGGGTTATGTAACTCTTGAGCCTGTAGTAGCCTGATAACCATACAGCTAAGTCGTCATTTAGATAAAGAGAGGAAAGCAGTTGCACCCATGGGCAATTAACTTTTTTATTAATAAGCTGTTGGACAATTAAGGGGAGCTTAGGCGGTCTCTCGAGTGTGGTAATGTAAAGTCTTGGGTAAATAACCTGACTGGCCTGCTGGCTTCTTCTGTTGTCAGGGTGCCCCTTCCGTCACAGTGATCCAGAGCTGCTGAAGCAGAAGTTGCAGTCCTACAAGATCGCTCCTGGAGGAATCACCCAGGTAGGCAGACTCTGCTGTGCATCCTCAGTAATGAGGCGTCAGACAGTTGCTCTCAGTTTCAGTGAATGTTCTCGCAGTGAAACTGTGTACTCCGTGTCAGGCCTCACCCGAGACAGCCCATCTTCTAGATGAATTGAGCTAAAGACTTGACTTTTCTGGTGTAGAGGCCTCAGAAATCCTAGTTCTTTTTTCTGCTAGGCTGCATTTCCATTTGTCTTTGTAATAAAATAAACTAGGAACCCTTTTCCCCCTCTTTTCAATTTGTTAGCCATCGCAATTGAGGAGCAGCTGTAAGAAAAAAAATAGAGCAATGTATTGAATTAATGAATCTGAAAAATTAATGGCAGAATATTTCATCTTGCGAAATTCTCTGTACTGTAGGCTTGAACAGAAGATAATGTGATATGTACTGGCTGCATCTTCCAATAAGTCTCAGTTGTTGTTGCTCGGTTTAATCTACACTTCTAATGATAGTTCACTGAGCCTAATAGTTTGTCAAAATATTTTGTCTATGAACACTTAAAATCAAGCAGAAATGCTTAAATTCTTAAACTAAGTATCTATGAGTACATCTTTTAGCAAATCTGCTTTTGTTCAAAAATAAATATTATGATATGTCAGAGATTACTGACAATGGCGTGCTTTTGTGTGGGCTTAGATTTTGGAGAGGAGGTTCTGCTTAAACTTGAGGGAGTTTAGGAGATATTCTTCCTTAAAAAAATAATGTATTAGAATGATGAGGGCAACAAATGTACAAATGTGCTTGACACAATGGATGTATGTGTGGATTGTGATAAGAATTGTACAAGCCCTGAATAAAATAATTTAAAAAAACACCAAAAAAAATAATGTATTTTGAAACTGTGGGAGAGATTGTGTAATCCTGCTTGATAGGATTGACCTATGGAATGGTATGATTTCTGGATTAGGTCCTAATGTTTTGAAAGAAAAAAATATATGTAACTTAGAACTAGAATATCTATATCATTATGTATCTTTTGTCATTTAATCTCTTAACATCTTATATGTTACTTTTACTTGAGGAAGATAGTCCCTGAAGAAAACACTACTGCTTCTACTGTGTACAAAGTTTAGCTTGAGTTTACTAGTTGACGTAAACTGTTTAGTCATATTTGGGCACTGGCTCTGGGCATGCCGTGCTCAAGGCTCAAGGTGCCGCGGTGTGTGTGTGATCGCACATCTAATGTGCATTGGGCCTGGTTTTCAACAGTGTGTGTGTGTGTGTGTGTGTGTGTGTGTGAATCTGGTTTCACCTGAAGCAGGCTCCAGAGGAAAACATAAATCAGGTATTATGAGAGAGGCACAGATAGGATGTCTTGAGACTTCTGAAGGAGAGAACTGAAGAAGAGAGCCAACTGGGGAAGCCAAGGACATCTCGGGAACTGTGTTCTTTGAATTAGATTTTGAAGGAGGGCTGACAAGTCAGAGGAGCCAATGCATGAGTAAAATACAGAAATTTTATATAGTTATTAGGATTTTTAAGTTTAGGATCCTAGTGGCACAAGCATATACATATTAATAGGCACCTTTAAGGAAGTAGTTGGTCTAGGAGTTTTAGAAGTGGGACATTTAAATGGCAAGCAGAATGTGGATTTTTAACTCATTAGAGAAGTTATGGCTACAAATGTGACCCTTTTCTGGTGAGAATTATATGATTGAGATCGGAAGGAAGATCAGAAAGCTCTGGCCTTTTGTGTGGAGTTCGGGATGTGACATGCCCATGGGTACAAAATTGGTAAAACCAAAAATTAGTTTTTCTGACTGTAATACTTATTTTCTCAACCCAATTCTGTTTTAGAGCTTTTTATCATGAATTTTATGTGGAGAAAGAAAAATCAACATGATAGAGGAAAGACATAGTGTCTCAAAAAGGAACCTTAGCTAATACTTACTTAGGCACTAAAAGTGAGTAGAATCCCTGAAGATTTGAACAGAAATGGAAATAGAAAGAAGAAATACATTAGGGAAGTGAAGTATCAGAAAAATCAAGGAGAGAATTTTGAGATGAGAGAATACTCCATGGAGTTCCTTATAGCACAGTGGTTGTATAAAACAAGGCCCAAGAAAAAGTGACTGAATGTGTTGAGTGGTTATTCGCAACTTTGATTCTGGTGAGAAGTGTCAATGTGGTGGTGGAAACGATAAGACAGAATACTGACATAGGGATGGATGAATAAAAGATTCTGAGTTGGGTGTGCAAACCCAAGAGTATAGGTGACCTTATAAAACACACTAGTAAGAGGGATGACAGATAGTGGTGTTACCTGAAATACCAATAGATGTTTTTTTGTGTTTAAAGTTAGAGGGGACCTGAGCCTGTTTATAAGAAAAGGAGAAGAAAAGCATCCATTACAGATGGTGGGCTTGATAAGATATATGATCAAGAAAACCGCTTTCCAACCAAGTAGGGTTAAGGTCTCTTTCATTTATACCTGCCTGCATTCCTAGAACTGAGTATATTCTATTTTAATTAGTTATGCATCTATTCATATTTCTCATCATTTGTGAGTTCCCTGAGAGGAGAACTGGATTTTTAGTTAATTTTCTTCCTGCTAGTAATTTAATGCTGACACTTGTTAGGTACTCAAAAAATTATATTGGAAAAATAAGTAGATATATTTAGGTGTGAGGTGGATCCTAGAATGTGGTTGGTGGACATAAAGAGAGGTAGATAAGAGCAAAGGAAAACACATTTGGCTATAAAGTAGGTAACAGAAAAACACATGTCCCCTAGTCAATGGGGAATATAGAGAAAAATTTTTAAGGTACAGCCATTTAAAGTTGACGGAATATATCAAGTGGCCTTACTCTTTCTTATAAAGTAAGAGGTCTATCAGTAACAAAGTGTAAAGGAATGGGGCTCTAGGCTTAAGAAAGACTGGGAACTTCACGCACAAGTTTGAAACAGAACTTAAAGAAAGGAATTAGAGGGTTGTTCAGTAGTCAGAAAAAATTATGTCAAAATGTGAAACGAAATTAAAAATGATTTAAAAAAAAATACCATGTCAGATAGGGACTAGTGGAACACCCTTTGGTTGTCCTTCAGGTCTGGGAATGAATCACATTCCCAGGGTTCAGTTTTCCATGAAATAATAGACACCGGGTTTATAAGAGGAATAGTCACACGCGGGAAGTCCACACTTCTTGGAATCATCAATCATTTGTGAACCCAAGGGCAGCAGTACTCCAGGACAAAATTCAGAAAGGTTAGGGAAGTAGAGATGGAAACAGGAAGCACAAGGAGGAAGTAACGTAAGTTTTGTTACATTGGGATTGCAATCCATGAGATGAAACAAAATGCATATGAATTGATAGGTGGAAAACTGATCTGCTCTGTATATCTTCATCTAATTCACAATAAAACACTTAGAGAGAGAGTGATGATTTCAAATCAAAACCTTTTTAAAAAATCATTTTATTGGGGGCTCGTACAACTCTTATCACAATCTATACATACATCCCTTGTGTCAAGCACATTTGTTGCCACCATCATTCTCAAAAGATTTTCTTTCTACTTGAGTCCTTCTTATCAGCTCCTCATTTGTTTCCCTCCCTCCCTCACCCTTCCTCCCTCATGAACCCCTGATAATTTATAAATTATTATTACTTTTTTTGTGTCTTACACTGTCAGATGTCTCCCTTTACCTACTTTTCTATTGTCCGTCCCCCAGGGAGGAGGTGATATATATATATATATTGTAATTGGTTCCCCCTCTCTCCCCTTACCCTCCCGGTATCTACTCTCTACTCTCTACTCTCATTATTGGTTCTGAGGTTATATATATATATATCTCCTGGTATCTCTACTCTCTAATTGGTTCTGAGGATATATATATATATATATATATCACTATATATATATAGTGATCAGTTCCCCCTCTCTCCCCTTACCCTCCTAGTATCTCTACTCTCATTATTGGTTCTGAGGGATTTATCTGTCCTGCATTCCCTGTGTTTCCAGCTCTTATCTGTACCAGTGTACATCCTCTGGTCTAACCGGATTTATAAGGTAGAATTGGGATCATGATATTGGTGGGGGAGGAAGCATTAAAGAACGAGAGGAAAGTTGTATGTTTCATTGGTGCTATACCGCACCCTGACTGGCTTGTTTCCTCCTTGCCATCCTTCTGTAAGTGGATGTCCAGTTGCTTACACATGAGCTTTGGGTCCCCAATCTGCACCCACCCTCATTCACAATGATATGATTTTTTGTTCTTTGATGCCTGATATCTGATTCTATTGACACCTCGTGATTACACAGGCTGGTTTGCTTCTTCCATTTGGGCTTTGTTGCTTCTCAGCTAGATGGCCGCTTGTTTGTCTTCAAGCCTTTAAGACCCCAGACGCTATATCTTTTGATAGCTGGCTACCACCAGCTTTCTTCACGTTTGCTTATGCCCCTGCTTTGTCTTCAGTGATCATCTCGGGAAGGTGAGCATCATGGAATACCAGTTTAGTAGAACAAAGTGTTCTTGCATTGAGGGAGTACTTGAGTAGAGACCCAATGTCTATCTGCTACCTTAATACTAAACCTATAAATATATACACATAGATCTATTTCCCCATCATCATATATACATATTTACATATGTACAGGCCTATACTTAGACCTTTATAAATGCCCTTTTCCTCCTAGTTCTTTCCTCTATTTCCTTTTACTTTCCTCTATTATGATCAGCCTTCATTTGGGTTTCAGTAATTCCTCTTGGTTACACTGTCCTTGATCAAGTCCTATCATGCCCCCTCCTATACCCTCCTCGCCATCAATTTTGGATCACTCGTTGTCCCTTGTCCCTGGGTTTGTTAACACCCACTTCCTTTCCCCTGCCTCCTCTTCTCCCATGTCCCCCCAGAATAATTGTCAGTCCCGTTTGTTTTCTCCTCCAGATTGTTTATCCCTCCTATCATATCTAGATAGACCTGCAGAGATAATAATATGCACAAAAAACAGCACAAGACAGAGCAAGAGAAAGCAACAAAAGAAAAAAACAACAACAACAGCAACAACAACAAAAAACAATGACAGAAAAAAAGAAAAGCCTATAATTAGTTCAAAGTCTGTTTGTTGACCTTTAGGAGTGTTTCCTGGTCAAGTCTGATGGGGTACCATGTCCTGGCCCCAAAGTCTATTTTTGGTATACCTGTGGACTTTGTTGCTCTGTTCCCCTTGCTGTTCTGTTGCACACCTTTAGCGGTTCACCTCAGTATGGTGGGGTCAGATTGGGTGCAGTTCTCACACTGTGTCTCCAGTGTTGTCCCCTGTAGTGCTATGGGTCAGTGAGGCATGTGTGTCTCATAGTGGGGCCGGCCCTATGGTCCTTTCTGTGTGTTGGCTGCACTGAGAGGGAATGTTGTTCTCAAGGCATGGTGAGTCACGATGTGTTCCACTTTCTTTTCCTCTTCCTTAATTTGTTCCTGTGTGCTCTGATCAGACATGTACCTCACCCTGAGTTGTAACTTTCGTGCTGTCCTCTAAAATGAATTCTTCTGTGGGGAAGGGGGACGGCTGTCCACCTAGTTGGGATTGGGGCTGGCCTCTCAGACCTCTCTATTGGTTCCCTTCTTCATGCCAGCATGTTGCATTCACGTCTTGGAGCACCGGGTTGAAGCCTGGTCCCTCTTTCCCTGTGGAGATATTAAAAATACGCTCCCTTTGGGTGGGTTAGTGCCCTGTTCCCCCAGCTACCCATGTCTTTTCCTTTTATACCCCCCTCCTCCTTTTTAATTGGCTACCATATGTATCCCTGGATTTAGTCTGGCCCCTGCCATACTACCTGGACCTCCCCCCAGGAATGTATGTATACAATAGCCTTTTCCTATGACCCTTTTGCATTTTTAAGCTTACCTCAGCGGACTCATGTTGTACTTGCCCTTTTGTGCTTGGCTTACTTGACTTAGCATAATTTCCTCCAGGCAAAAAACAAACCACGGCCAGACATCTGTGTTCCAGTGTTCATCATAGCACAATTCACAATTGAAAGGAGTTGGAAATAACCCAAATTTCCATCAACAGACAAATGGATTAAAAAACTGTGGTACATACATACAATGGAGTACTACGCATCTCTAAAAAGCAGTGATGAATGTATTAAGCACATCGAAAACAAAACCTTTAAAGGAGATTAACTTTCGTATAAGGAAGATTGATGTGTAAATTTAACAGTAATGATTATGTTTGCACACTTTGCTTTTGACTCCTTTAATCCACCATTTACCCTTTATCAAAAGGGATATTCCTTACTTATTTCAAGCCAGTTAATAATTTCTATGGTGTTCTTTGGACATGCATTGTAACTTTTTATCTGAAGTAAACACAGATGTATAGTGCACATGGACAAGCCGTAAATAATATTTTGCTGTTATTTGTTGTCTTTATTGAGTGGATCTCAGCACAATGAAGCAGCTGGTATTCTAAAGGGCAAGTTGCTGATGAATGAAAAATCCATGTAGAACTTTTTGTAAATGCATAGTTACAGGTTGGCGTATGGTAACAATTTGGTCTTAAAAACGAAGTGTACTAAGAGTATGTTAAAGTACTGACTAGAAATTAAGGAAAAACATACACTAAGATACAATCAAGGTACAAATATGTAGAGCTGCTTTGGGTCTCAGAGAAAAACTACTTGTAAAAAAGTTACCTTCAAACAGGATAGCTTTGGATGTTTTAAATAATCAGCATTTTGATAATTAGAAGCGATCCTGTGACCGAGCTGGTATCAACTACTGTTTAAATGGGATGCTAATGGGGTTGCATTTTATTTTCCCCTTCAACTTAGCCCGAATAGCATTACAAAATCACTGATACTTAATTAACTTGGTATCCAGTTTAAGAAGACAAATATAACAATAGAATAAAACAAAATAAAATGGGCAGGCTTGCATTTACTCTCCAGCACTCCCGAAAGAGAAAAATTCAGGCAAACCAAGGCACCAGCTTCACTGCATGCAAACTCGGATTGGCTGAATCCCATCAATGTGACTTCAAACGAGATGAAGTAGAAACAGAGAATGGAAAGAAGTGGGAAACGCTACAATTATATATGAGACAGACTTCAAGACTCTTATCAGTAATTAATACTGAAAATACAAGGGGATAACCCCCCAAAAAAAGAACCCTGGATTCCGCCCCCCCAAAGCTATGTATTTAAATTTCTTTACAAAACAACTGTATTACCTTCAAAGTACTCTCCATTACACTTAATACTTTTGTCAAATCTGCTATTCCTTTCTTGGAAACATTTTTCAAATTCATCTGTTTGGATGGCTGACAGCACCTCCCTGGTATTTTCTTCACCTCCTCCATGTCATCTAATCACTGTCCTTTCATGTCCCTTTTCAATCGTGGAAACAAAAAGAAGTCATATGGAGTGAAGTCAGGTGCATGGGGCAAGAGAGTCATGCTGGTTTTTGCCCAAAACTGACACACTGAGATGACTGTATGAGCAGGTGCATTGTTATGGTGACCAAACCAGTCCCCATCTGCCACTGATCAGGCCTTTTTAATTGCACACTGTTATGCAATCATTTTAGAACCTCTCAATAGAAAGCTTGAGTGCAGTCGTAACCACTTTTATCGCTCATTTTAATGGAAAATGTTTGAGTTTTCCTTCTCCGACTGTTTTCTGCCTCTACACAGGTCCCAACATTCATAGCTTTTACTTCAGAAGGTCTGACAACACTGCCAACCCATTGAATATTCTACCCAATTACAGCAGAATAGATTTTCTATATGTACACGAAACCTTAATCCAGATAAATCATATTCAAGGTCACAAAAATACCATTACAAAAATTAAGTGGATTATTTATCCTACAAAGTATAAGAAAAAGAATATAGATTGTAAAGGGAAAAAGAAAACCTTTTTCTGTTTTCAGGCAATATGAGTATGTAGCAAATCTCAGAGAGCCAGCCATGATGTTACCATGCCTAAATGGTTAGTTTAGTAAATTCACTGGACATTCAGTCAATATACACAAATCTACCATATTTTTATTTACCGATAATGAACATTCGAGAATTTAAAGTATCATATAGAATAATTTAAAAACGTAAACACCTTAGTATGTAAATAATATGTGCACAATCTTTATGCTGAACTGGAAAAACTGATGAAAGAAAAAAGCAAAGTTCTAGGTGTATACACGACTACATTTCAGGACTTACTCTAAAGCTACTTCAATGGAAAAAGTATGGTATTAAATCAACTCTAAGCTTATAGATCAGTTGGACAGAATGAAATGTCTAGAAATAGATTCACACATACATATACCATTAATTGATTCAGAAAGATGCCAGGACAATTCAATATAAAAAGGATAGTCTTTTCAATGAATAGTGTCTCTGCTTGCACAATGATCAGAAGGGAACTTGAGAACTGAGAAAGTATCGCTGTCTAGTACAGAGGACCAATGAAGGATGTGAGCCAAAGGAAATAGTGTATAAACGTCTAAGTGCTCTGTTTTCAAAAGATTTTGGTACTGACCCTATTTTTCTTTTTAAATTTTAGAGAGTATTTTAATCTCAATTTATTTTTATTAACATTTTTCATAAAATTTTCCAATGAATTAATAATGCCTTCGGTGTTTTGTTAGTTGGTTTAGTTAACCAATAGTTCCTAGTTGATTTAGATTTCGGAATTTTCTAATTATTCAAAGACATTTTTATTTTGGTTTTTAATTTTAATCTTTGGCTCAAAAACAAAAACCTTGATGGTACCAATGGAAAAATTAGTATTTTGAGGGTGAGATTTTAAGATTTATGATTTCAAAATATTGATTGAGAAAAAAAATCTTAGAGAGTTGATTTTAAGTTCTCAAGAGATCCCCCCACTCCCACCTTTTTTTGAAAAGCCAAAGGAAAAATTTACCTTGCAGTTTACCCCCAGCTCCCTTAACAATCTGCAGTGCCCTGTGCTGTTTTAATAGGAAAATTATCTTTCTTTTTAGTATATTTAATTGTATATGACATATTTTTATTTCTCACAGAGTTTTATCAATAAAATACAGTAATCCCTGCCCACAGACTAATCAGAAGATTGTAGTTTATTGTAATATATGCCACAGTGGACATAGCATCTTTTGTTATTAATTTTGAGTGCTGTCCTTTCTTATAGGGTTTGTTTTCTTTTTCTTATTATGTAGAAAGGAGTTTAGGGCTGTGTCTATCCCTGGAATTTGAAGCCACAGTACTTATTTTTATCTTTTTGGTCCACTATTTGCCAAGCAATGTAACAGAAGCTTTACCATAAGTAAACTACGTGTGTGTGTGTGTGTGTGTGTGTGTGTGTGTGTGTGTATAATTTTATTCTCACCACAGTTTCAGCCATGATTTATGAATGAGAAATCTGAGATTTAAGCAATAATAAATTGCCCCAAACTACAGAGTAAATACTGTATATACTTGTGTATAAGCTGAGTTTTTCAGCACATTTTAAATGCAGTTTTTGTGGCAAAATTAGGTGCCTTGGCTGATATTTGGGTCAGCTTATACTCGAGTATATATGGTAAATATATGTTAAGGCCCAGGATTCACACCTGTGCCTCATACAAAGACTCAGTTTCTTCTGCCTTGTTCTGCCCCTCTCTAGTATTTTCCTTTTAAATTTAATTTTATTATTTATTATAATTATTTAAGTTGTCTCTTTTATTTTTATTTATTTTTTTATTAAAACATCATTTTATCATTTACAGCACTTTAACAATCTATACATCGATTGTATCAAACATATTTGTACATATGTTGCCACCATTATTTTCTGAACATTTACTTTCTATTGAGCCCTTATTATCAGCTCTTCTTTTTTCCTACCCCCTACCCTCGTGACCCCTTGATAAATTAAAAATTATTATTATTTTCATATCTTACACCGACCATTGTCTCCCTTCCCCGATGGTTTCTGTTGTTGGTTCCCCTGGGGGTGGGGGTGGGGGTGGGGGTGGGAGTGGGGATGGGGATGGGGATGGGGGTGGGGTGGAGATTATGTCTAGATCATTTCTATAGATCCTCTCTTCCTCCCCTCCTCTACCCCCCTTCCCTCTACTCTCCTGGTATCACTACTCCTGAATAGATTCTGTATGTTGTGAGCTCTTATCTCTTATCTGTACCTGTGCACATGATGTGAGCCAGCCTGCAGTGAAAGGCAGGACTGGGGTCATGATAGTGGGGGATGAGGAAGCCTTAAGAAACCAGAGGAATATTGTGTGTTTCATTGGTGCTATACTGCGCCATGGTTGATTCACCCCTTCCTTGTGACCCTTCTGTGAGGGGATGTCCCATTGTCTATAGATGGACTTTGGGTCTCTGCTCTGACTCCCTAATTCTCAGTAATATGTTTTTGGTTTTTTTTTTCCATTAGTTTGCTTGTTTGTGTCTTCTGATGCCTGTTACCTGATCCTGTTGACACCTCATGATGTTCCAGGCTAGTATGCTTCTTGTATGGGGGCTTATTGCTTCTCTGCTAGACAGCTGCTTGTTTAACTTCAGGCCTTTAAGACCCCAGATACTGTATCTTTTGATAACCCTGCCCCTTCCGCTTTCTTCACCACATTTGCTATGCACCCATTTTTGCCTTCAGCGATTGTGCTAGTTGGGTGAGCATCACAGAATGCCAGGTTGTTAGAACACAGTGTTCTTGCATTGAGGGGGGACATGAGCAGAGACCCGAAGTCCATCCACTACCTCAGTGTATTTATTGCCCTATAAATATATGTACATTGGCCAATACCTCTATTTTTATGAATTAATGTATTTGCATATATATTCACTTAGGCTTATACCTCTATCCATAGCTTTGATTCCTAGATCTTTCCTCTGTTTCCTTTTACCTTCCTCCATCATGCTCGCCCTTCTTCCACCTCTTAGTAATTCCTCTCAACTAGAGTACTGTTGCTCCAACCCCTCCAGGATCTTTACGTCCAACTTGTTGTTGATTTTATTTCCCTGGTTATTCCCCTGTCTATGGCGCCGTTTGCTCACTGCTCCTTTCCCCCACCTCCTTCTCCCCACAAGTTCCTCCAGAACCGCCAGTCCTGTTGCTTTCTCCGCAAAAATGCATCCCATGCCCATCTTATGTAAGTAGGCAAACCAATAACAGAGACCAAATAAAAAGAAAACAAAAGAATGAATAAAAAGAGCAAAAAGATAATAACAAAAAAGCATACACAATTCCAGGTCTGTCTACTGTAAATTTAGTTTTAATTTGTTTTGGTTTCATCTATCAGGGAAAGCGATTATTGTGAGGTGAATATTTTTATGTACCTTAATTAGGAGTATATTTAATATATTAGTTAAACTGGAAAAAATAGGAAAATAGAGATGAGAATAATTCACAGAAATGTAAATTATAAGTGGTAAATGGGATTCAGAAGCTCTGGTTACTTTTAAAGTCTGATTTCTATTTGATAATGTTACTTGGTCTCTGTTTTATTTTATCATTTGAAATTCTGAATATTACTTAGCTCTCCTAGTTAGGTATTACAAGGATCATAAACGATATTCCCAGGTGACATTTTCAATATGGGGAGATTTGTTCTACAAGTTAGAGATTCTCAGTGAAATGACAGTACCTGACAGAATAGATGAGATGAGGCAGTCTGTTGTTTCAGCCTTTTCTTTGAAATAACTGGTCTTCATGGATACATCTAAAATTAGATATGGCTCCTTTTTTTGTTCCTGTTGTCAGTTCAACACTGACTCATAAAAACCCTATCTGACAAGGTTTGTTTTATGGTATGATTTTCTTTCTATGAAATCTATAGGTAAATCTAGAGAAACAATAACTAGACTAATAGCTTCTGAGGGTGATTTCAGTGGAGGTTGGAGGGATATGGGGAGCTAATACTAATAATTGTAATAAAGATAATAATGATACAAGAATGAAGAAAATGTTCTAAAATTGGGGTGATGATTTCCCAATTCTTGTAATATACTTGAACCATTGAATTATACGATATGTGAATTATGTGTCAATAAAATTGTTAAATTTAAAAAAATAATTTAATTTTAAGAAAATTTCAAAAGATTTATGGTCTCCAAAGATCCTATATAGAGTCACTATTATTAAGACTTGGCTTGATGGCAATGCCTTGTTTGGTTGGGGTCTGCTTTGGTTGGGCACTGACCACTGAGAATACGGAATGTTAAAGTATTTCGGTTCTTTTTTCACATTGTATTTTAATATTTAATTTGGCATACAATTGCACGTGACCTACTGCAACCAATACTTGCTTTTTACATGTGGCCCCTCAGTAAATATAGGGCTACTCATTTTTCAGTTTTCTTAATTTATTAAATTGATGCATTATTTATAAATGCCATTTCTTTATTGACAATTTTGGTATGAACTTTTGTTTCACATTTTAGGTTTTTTTTTTAAAAGAGGAAAGAAATGTCTTTTAGAGTTTTTTTCTCAGCATAATCATTAATGGTGGACTTTTAAAGCAAAACAAATTGGGACTTCCTGACACTTAACAGTGATACTAAAACCATGGAATATGAAAAAATATATGCTCTTTCTACTTCTTAAGGGTTGGCTAGCCTCTCCTTTTCATGGCTTAAAAATTTCCAAGAAGTTCATGACCACATTAAATCTAAAACTGGTAAATGCCTTTTAATGAAGAAATCTTTCAAAATCGACAGAGTAAAAACTTAAAAGTAACACTATGTCAAGAAGAATTTATGTCCAAAGATAAATCTCAATGATTCCTTACTCAATGTTTATATAAATCTGAACAACCTAAAACACCTATGATTTTCTTAGGTAAGGAGTACTTATCATTGAAAGATGGCATTGAATCAGCCCATTACTTTATGAGCAATAACTGCTTTTAAGAGCAGTGTTCTACTTCATCTCCATGAGCTTGTCTTTTGATTTATGAGAACAGGACTTTGATTGCTGCACTTATCTTTCCTTAGTGTTGTGGTTGAAAATGTGTGCATTGTTCTTGATCTATCTTAGACCTACATTAAGGGAAAAATGGAAGTTGAGTATTAGAATTGATGTCAGGAGGCTGAGGCTTTATTTTTGGCTTTGTCACAGAAATCCGCTGAACATCTTACTTAATTTTTGTGTATTTTGCCCTTTTTAATAGGTTAAGTATAATTGGTAATTTGAAGATTAATTGTATAGTGTCATAGAAGATGGTCTGAGAAAACTTGTTCTGAAAGTTAAATAACATTACCATGATTAGCCAAACCTCTGAATTAAAGCTTACTTTAAGTATAATTGCATTAAAGTGAAAAATGTATTCTTCCTTAAAAGAAAACTTAGTAATCTGTTAAGTTATGCATCTCTATATGATGATTTTATTTTTTGTTACATGAGGAATTTCTACTATTCTTAGAAAATTTTCATTTTGTAACACAGAATTTTTGTAAATCAGAATAGGAAAATACTTACCATATAGTTCTATTTCAAAATCAAACTCAAAAGTACCAGAAAATAAAATAACCAACCTTATTTCATAAAGCAAATGTTCAGATTCCTAGTGTGTCCTGCTGTGTGCTATTTCCGGTATATTGGTAGCATGTACTATCATTGTTGTTGCATTTCTTGTTAGCCCAAAAGATTATACAGTATCCCTAAATTTTCATTTTGTTTTTAACTATGTTTACATGGCTAGATATGAGTGTTTAACTTCTGTTTTCAACCATGTCTGATGTGATACATTTCTTTTTTTATAAGCAAAATGTTTTTTAAAAAGGATTCTTCAGTCAGTATAAATATTTTTCATTATTGTAATAAAAAATCATAGGACATGGTGGTTGTGAACTAGATTGCTTTGCTCTTAGTCCAAATAGTAGGATAATCAAAGCCCAGTAATAATTAGTGACAGACCCCTGGGCCTGAGGTTTGATGATGCTTTCTCCATATTCCTAAGCAAGCTTTTCACACCTTTTCTTAGTTTGCCCCCCCTCCCATCCTTATCTCCCCCCCTTCCCCCAATTCCAAGTGCACTTAGTTGGTAATGTTCCCTAAAATGTAAATCCTTTAATCCAAAATGTTGAGTTAATACCTTTTTGGTGTTTATCTGCACCAAAGAATTCAGTATTTGGTGTAGCAGTTTGGATTGCTTCTCAAGAATTCTTTTTTAATGACTAAAACCTGAAGTGAAATAAATTGAACAAGAATGAGAGATGTTCACATTGTGTGGGAGGGGGGAGACAAAAGACATTAAAAGCAACTAATTACAGAGGTTCTAGCAAAATTTCTCAAAGACCGATGATTCAAATATTAGTAACCTTGAAGAGAAAGACACTTGTACTCAACAAGCATTTATTGTGTACTTGATATGTGGTGGAGTTTTTAGTATGTTCAAACCCACAAATAGAAAGATACATAAGAAACTGTTTTAGAAATTGCAGTTTAGTGGAGTCAAAAAACCTAATTAACTTTGAATATATTCTTATATTATTACAGTAAAAATAGTAGTTGCAGGATTGGAGGGAAAATCTCTTCTGAAGAGGGAATGCTATGACTTCAAGGAGTGTTTCATGAAATCACATGCGCCGCTGTGTTTGAAAGTTGAGTGGGAGTTTACTCAGCGGAGAGAGATGAGACATAGCAATATTAAATGAAAGAGCCTTCATTTAACTTCATTAAATAATAACTGAGTGTAACTACAGTTCAGTGACTGCCCAAGACAGTAGGAATACATTGTTATTGTTATTTGGTGTCCTCAGTTGGTCTGGATTCCCGGAAGCCGCATGTGGCAGAGTAGAACTGCCTCGCAGGACTTTCTTGGCTGTAATCTTCAGAGAAACATATTGCCAGGTCTTTCTCCCACAAAGTCACTGGGTGGATTTGAACTGTGAATCCTTTAGTTAGCAACCGAGAACTGAACTGTGGCTCCTTAGTAGGAATATAGTGATGAATAAAGATAACAAGACCCTTATCTTCATGGAGCTGACATTTGAATGAGTGGGCAGACAGTCAACAAAGAAGGGAAATTATTCCAGGCAAAGGGAATAGAATGATGCATGAAGGAGGGAAGCATATTGATGTAGATAAGGTTGTCAGAGGAGGTCGGAGAGATGCTAACCTGGGAGATCTAGAAAAATAGGTTCTTGGGACAAATTCGTTTGAGAAAAACTACCCTACCAAATCAAACAATGCATTAGAAGAGAGCATTCTGGGATCACTAGGATTTGGGGAGTAAAATTCTAAGGAACACACTATGGCAAACTGGACCAGAATTTAAGACTCCAGGGAGCCTGGAGTCTGATGGAAACGTCTTATGAACCGAGATGCAGTGTGTATCCCATCCTGGCTGAGACGTACCAAAAGGGCAATGGCAGGATTAGAGCTGGATTTCAGAAAATTTACTCTGGTGACAGTGTGGTGGGGGAGACACCCTGAATGATGAAGGTGAAATTAGGAAGTTTTGTAGTTAAAGACAATGAGAATATGAACAACAGACTATGAAAAAAAAATGAAAAAGATTTGAAAGGCGCTTAGAGGTAGAATTGACTCAGATAGATAACTATGTTTATAGCCAAGAGTGAGGCAGGAAAATGATGCTCTCTACGAATGTGTTAAACAATTGAAAGTGCATCCTCCAGAGAGGGAAACGTGCCCCTAATCTGCTCATAAATGAAGGGCAAAGCAGAGTTGTAAGATCACAGTAGGCTGCTAGGCTGTGCATGTGAGAAATGGGAGCAAAGTAATGCATTCAAAAGTGTTCCAGACTCTACCCCTCGACCACATTGTCCTTCATCTTTGAAATAAAAGAAGGTGAGCAGTGGAGTGGGAAAATATCAGCATGGTCTATTTTTACAAGGTTGAACTTTTTAGGAAGAAATAAGCCTGTTGTTGCCACTTTTAAATAAGACAGACTCTGACCTTGAATTAGAGACATATTAGCCACATGTCTAATTGGTGAGTGCAGCACACCTAGCTATATAGCACTCTACTCACTGAAGCCAAGGATGGGCAGGTGGCTACATTCTGCTGCCAGATAATCATCTGAATCTCATTGGCAGGCACTGAAGCAAAAGGCAGAAAAGAAGTTGCAGATGGCAGGGAATATTAGGGAGCATTAGGAAGAGAGATGGAAGTGTGACTAAAAGTTATAAAGTGATATATTTTTCTATCATATATGCATATGTATAACATTTTCCCATGTCAATTTATTGTACCTGTTAACCACCTATAACTCATCTTATTTGCTCTTTGTTCCTCAAGTGCAAAAATACCATGGTTAGCTGTTTTATTAGAATACTCATAAAAGAAAAACAAAAATAGTAATTTGCCATGAGTATGAAGTGAGTTATACTTAATGCCTTTCCAAACTTAAGGGCCATCTAGTTAGTTCTGACTCATAGCGACCCTGTGGACAACAGAATGAAGCACTGCCAATGTACATCCTCTGGTCTAGCCAGAATTGTAAGGTAGAATTGGGATCATGATAGTGGTGGGAGGAAGCATTTAAGAACTAGAGGAAAGTTGTATGTTTCATCGTTGCTACCCTGCACCCTGACTGGCTCATCTCCTCCCCACAACCCTTCAGTAAAGGTGTGTCTAGTTGCCTACCGATGGGCTTTGAGTCTGCACTCTGCACTCACCCACATTTACAATGATATATTGAACAAATCATAAGAACTAGTTGTTCTTAGATTAGGGTTTAGGATTAAGTGAGAGCGCAAAATCCATGCGAATCTCTTAAGGTTTTTATGTATCGCGCTTGTCCACTTTAGAGGCAGCATTATCGGCTTGTTGACACATTTGGTAATTCTAATAATAGTATCATTACACTAGCCAATGATATATAATTTAAAATACTTTTGAGAACGAGATATATTCACATAAGGGAAAGATTTTTAGACCAAAATACATAGTATGTATACACTTATATAGGTTAAAAAATTTAACTGAAAACTGTTTAAGACAGCAATGAAAGTTAGACACCAGGGCAAAGAAATTAAAAAAAAATTTTTTTCTGCCTTTTGCTTTTACAGCTCTTATGACATTCCATACATCAATTGTTTCAAGCATATTTGTATGTATGTTGCCATCATCATTTTCTAAACATTTACTTTTTATTTGAACCCTTAGTATCAGCTCCTCTTTTTTAACCTTCCTCTCCCCTCCCCTTGTGACCCCTTGATAAATTTAAATTATTATTATTTTCATAGCTTACACCAAACCCATGTTTCTGTTGTTAGGCCTCCTGGGTCGAAGGGTATGCGTTGATCAGTGTGATCTGTTCCCCCTTCCTTCCCCTTTTCCTCCCCTCCCCCTACCCTGGTATCACTACTCCCATTTCTGTACCTGAGGTATTTATCTGACCTGGATTCCGTGTGTCAGGAACTCTTATCTGTACCAGTGTACATGCTCTGGTCTAGCCAGAACTGAAAGGCAGGACTGGAGTCATGAATGTGAGGGGTAAAGAAGCCTCAAAGAATCAGAGGAATATTGTATGTTTCATCCATGCTATACTAAGCTTTGGCTAACTCATCTCTTCCTCGTGACACTTCTGTGAGGGGATGCCCTATTGTCTACAGATGGGTTTGGGGGCTCTGCTCCAACCCCCCTTGTCCTACACAATATGTTTTTTGTTTATTTGGGGTCTTGTGCCTGTCATCTGATTCCATCGACACCTCATGATCACACAGGCTGCAGTGCTTCTTCCATGTGGGCTTGTTGCCTCTGTACTAGATGGCCACTTGTTAACTTTAAGACCAGGCAGAAATTTTAATCACACTCATTCACCAAGGCAAAACTATGTCTATAGGACTAAGAAATGTCTCAAAAGATAGTCTTAAATGGAAATTATGGGACAATCTCAAAAGCAAGAGGTTGGAACCAAAGTCCACTGACTTCCAAATCCACAACCTTAGGCTAGTAGTTCTGTGTCTTTTCACATTAGGATATTTTCAGCCTTTTAAGTGCAAAGAAGTATTTAAATTCCTTTAAAGTTAAGGTAATGTCCGGTTCCATTTTTAGTTGGGTTTCCAAATCAAATAATTTTTATTTGGTCCACAAAAAATGCCTCTGCCTCACAAAGACAAAATCTCAAATCGAGGAGAGCTGAAATGAAGTGCATGGCTAGTAGCTCCATCCTGGACAGATTCTCCCGATGGGAGTCATTTAAGTAGTGCTAAGCATTTCCCCCAGGGCACACTGCCCCCCTTTGCTTACCCACCAGTAGAAATGAAATTATTTTCTCAGAGACAGACAGATTCCCATTGAAATCCACTAACCACCACTGTAAGAGTGAGTTAATTTGAGGTGATTATTTAGTCCTGTCTGCAGGACCAACTATTTTAAGTTTTAAAGGTTGGCTCCAGGTAGTCTGGAGTCCATGAGAATTTAAAATTCTGGCCTGCACTCCCTGGCCCCTGTTTGATCTGGGTTTTTAAATAGAATCTTTAATCAAAATGTTCAGTAACGCTATCTGGGCACCATCCAGGTCTCTGGTTCCATCGAAAGAGGGCGGGTTGTTCCTGAAGGGAATCAACCACACTTCCATTTCCTCCTCCCGAGTATCCTCTCCTCTGGGTACAACAAACGGTGGTGCCTTAGATGAAGGCTGATACGTTTTAGGCCCTGAGACAGTACATCATGAATGAGGACTAGGACATAAACATAACCTGGTATTAGGCCAGTTAACAGGGATGGCTCATGAAACTATGACCCTACACCTCCAAACCAAGCAACCGAATCCCATGAACTATTTGGTTGTACATAAGTAGCCTTCACACCTACTCTTTTGTTGTTGTTTATGTTATTTCGTCATTGTAAACTTACCTATCATACAACTTTTGTCAGTTCAGCTTTTTACAGGGATACAGCTTAGTCGCAGCAATTACTGTAATCCGCTGTGTAGCCCTACCCTGTATTTTTATCCCTGCTAGCCCCTTGGCTCCCCTCTCCTGCTCCTGGAAACCATGACTACACTCTGGTCTCTATGTTTGCATTTTATATGAATAAGGCCATCCTCTATGACTGACTTATTTTACTCATCAGCTCTTCAGTTTCTGTTCACATTGTATCATATATCAAAATTTCTCTCTTTTACTACTATACCATATTTTATTGTATCTATGTACCACATTTGTTTACCTGTGCATCTGCTGACAGGCATTTAGGTATTTCTACACCTGAGCTATTACGAATAGTGCTAGAATGAACATTGGTATACCAGTCTCTGCTCTCCAGTCTTTGGGGTACATACCTTGGAGCGGCACTACTGGGTCATATAGTAGTTTTATTTTTAGCTCTTTGCAAAACTGCCACCCTGTCTTCCCCAGTGACTATTACTTCGTGTTCCTACCAGGAATGGATAAGTGTTCAAAATACTCCACATTCTTGCCCCACTACTTGGTATTTGCTTGGGTTTTTAACTTTGTTTTTCTTCATGGGCATCCTAGTGTCTCATTGTGGTTTGATTTGCATGTATCTGTCTGATGGCTAATGACATTGAGCATCTTGCACGTGTCTGATAATTATTGAATCTTTTTGTTAGCTTGCTGAACATTTATTTATATATTCAAAGGGCTTCAAAAAGTTTATGGGAAAATTTCACTCTTTCGGTTTCAATTTCCTACACATCTCTTGAAGCTCTCGTAATTTGGTTATTAGATTCTTATCGGCTATATGGTTTCTGAATGTATTGTCCTCTTTGATAGCCTGTCTTCCCACTTTCTAGTGAAGTCTTTGTTTTAAGTAGGGATTTGAGTAATAATTCACAGAGCAAGTGGGTTTTCATTCAACGATTCACACCCATGTAACGGCACCCTGCCCGTTCCTCCTGTGCTTCCCTTTCCCGGTCATCCTGCTTCCGTATCCCTTCCTGCGTGCTGAGCAAAAGCTGCTTTTTTGACCTCGAGTGGATAATTGTTTTTTCCTAAGGAATACGTACATCCTTGGTTTTATTGTTCACCTTATAACTCACTGTATTGAGTCCATTCTGACTCATAATGACCTCAAAGGACAGGATAAAACTGCCCCTGTGCGTTTCCGAGATTCTTATTCTTTATGGGAATAGAAAGCCCTGTCTTTCTCCTGAGGAGTGACTGGTGGTTTCAAACTGCTGATCTAGCTGTTAGCAGCCATTGTGTCCCAACTAAACACCAGGGTTCCTGTGCACCTTATCGACCTGTCTATTGCTTAGCTGAAAGTAGAGCCATAGGGTGAGGTTAGTTGTAGCCCTAAAGAGCAAGGCCACAGTGACAGGAGTTCGCTGGTCTTTATCAGATCAGCAAGCCTGATCTTTCTAATAATGTTGAGTTTTGTTCCACAGCTTTCTCCCACTCAAGAACTTCTCTTGCGATCCCGTTCAGAGTGGTTTGTAGTAGCCATCTCCGAATTGGGTGGGGGCCAGCATGCAAGTGGACTGTTAGCATCCTTTGGACTGTTAGTGTCTATGCACCATTGATTTTCTTCATTCTTCTCTACTTCAGAGGGGGAGAAATCAACCTTAGAGGGCCACTCACAGATTTTTTACGGCCCCACGTACTACTCACCACAATAGGACACAGAAGTTGTCTTTGTGAACTATGTTATGCCAATTGACTTAGCTGGTCCTGAGGCTGTAGTACTGAACTCCCAAGTCCAATGACTCAGTCTTTCAAGGTGTTTAATTATGGCTAAGAAGTTTTCTTTGCTGTCTGATTGCTCTACTATATGCATGTATATATTTTTAGATCCTATAAATATGTATGTAGAAATTCTGCCAAATATATATATAGTCATGTATCCATTCACGTATCCATCCCTGTGTCTAGCTTGTCGATCTATCTGTGTCTCTTCTCAGAGCTTGCTGTTTATTATTGTTGATGTTGCAGGATTGTCTATGTAATCATATTTACCGTTGTTGTCTGTCACTCTTGTGCACCTCCCGTGTCTTCCTTTGCATCAGTGATAATGTGCTGATCTTTGTGTGTGTTGCTTTCTCATTCACTGAACATTGTATGTGTTTGTTATCTAATTAGTGATTTTCCTGGCCTGCCCTCACATCCCTGGTAACCATTACAGAATGTTTCTTTCTGTTTGATGCAGTAGTTCTTCTTTTGCGATTGACCTATTTCACTCAGCACAGTGTCCTCCAGTTCCATCCGTGTTATGAGATGTTCCACAGCTTCTTTGTTACCTTTAAGGTTGTGTACTATCCTGTTGTACATGTGTACCATAGTTTGTTCATCCTTTTCTTTGTTGGTGGGCACTTAGGTTTTCATCTTTTTGCTATTGCGACTATGGCGCGATGAACTTGGGTGTGCGTATATCCATGTGTATCCTGGATCCTGTTTCTCTAGGATAGACATCTACAGTGAGGTTGCTGGGTGAAATCATCTGAGACTGCTGCATGACACCGTATTTCTGTTTTGGACTTTTTAAGGAAGTGCTGCAGCAGCTGTACCGTTTTCATGGCGTTTGTTTCCTTTACAGTGCCACCAGCTGTGCATGAGCATTCCCGTCTCTCTCTCCACACGCTCAGCTGCTCTCGCTGCGCTCTGACCGACTGAGCTGCTGGAGTCAGACGATAGCCCATTGTCAGGTTCACTTGGGTCTCTCTGACCGCAAGCGTACTGTCATGTTTTTTGTTGGTAGCATGCCTGCCTTTTCAGGTGCCTTGTTGATGTTCACTGTCCTTTATTTAAATTGAGTTGTTTCACTTTTAGTTGTTGAGGTACAGTCTTCTGAGAAAAAAATGTTAATATTTCTGTGATCACCGTTTGTCCTTTGCTATTGGTGTTATCGTTATCATTTAGCCTATTATTAAAAGCGAGGCCCGGCTACATTGCCCCTATATTTTCTTCTAAGAATTTTATGGTTTTATTTTGCACCTCTGAGTCCTTTATCCATTTTGAATATGAGTGTGTGTGTGTGTATCTACAGTATGAGACATGGATGCTGTTTCATTTTTCCAAATGGGAAAATCCACATTTCCCCATAACCATTTATTAAAGAGATTCTTCTTTCCTCATCAAATGGACAGCACCCTTGTCAAAAACCAGTTGACATACATGTATGCATTTATTTCTGGGTTCTCAAAGGCAAAAATCCTTAGTAAAATACCTTCTATAAGCTGTTAATTATACTTTGGGTTTTATATGCCATGTGAATAGCAAGCTGTGAACTCCATTTCACTTAACTTATTCCTCTGACCACATTTCTCTTCCACTTTGTTTGTTCTTCGTGTTTCCTATATTTTATCCCTTCTGCACATTTCTTCCCCTGGCTGAGTTTCCACTTCTGCATAATATGCATTGCTCTCACCTGCTCTTTCCGACCCTCACTGTGGACCAGTCCTAGCTTGCCAAGCTCCAGCCTTCGGGAGTTTTCTTTATGAAAAGGGCAAAGGCTAGCTGTGGGAACAGGTCTGGGCATTCAGAAGCCGCCCTAGGGAAACAAATGCTGCCAGAGAAAATACTGACTACATCTGCAGTCTGCTCCTCTACCTTGTGAAGAAGCATTTTGATTTTGACCCCAAATCCTTCCTTGCTCAGCCTCAGTCCTCTGTCCTCATATTGGTAGGTTATCTTGCCAGGTGTTTATTTATTTTCTATGTCTCTAATATTGTTTCTATTTCATAAACTGAACTTTCGCATCTTATTCATATCTCATTTCTTCTTTACCTCCTTCTGAATTTTAGCTTTGCATTTCCTTCCTGTCAATCAAGCACATTTTATCAGTGCTATCTTTAACGTCTACATATGTCCTGCAAAACATTTCTCCAGTTACTATTTTTCCCATTGCAACTGCTTGACTTTTAAACCTCAAATAAAATACAAGTCCTAGTTCAGTGTTTATATGTTACGTTTATGTTAGGAAAATTTACCAAAATAAGGTGCAGGAAAGATTCTGCATAGCTTTCCATATACAAATTGTAGAATATCAGAATCAAGTACGAAGGTTTTGAAGTTTTCAAAGGGGAAATGCATCTACGATGTTGCTAGTATTAAGAGAGGGTTTGGGTGACATATTTATATGCTACTGTATAACCTATAAGGAGGCTTGATGGCATAGTGAGTTATGGATTGATCTATGAACCACAAGATCAGCAGTTTGAGGCCACCACTACCTCCCCAGGAGAAAGATGAGGCTTGCTGCTTCCATAAAGATTTACAGTCTCGGAGATCCACAGGGCGGGTTCTACTCTGTCCCATAGAATTACTTGGGGTAGAAATTGACTTGGTGGCATTGAGTTGAATATACTATGTGTGAATGCTACTGTTGGTTGTCTCGTTATAGTAAATGGTGTTTTGGCTACTTGAATTTTAGCCTGAGAGTATATATATATATATGCATTATATTGTCTTTTAAAACTAGTTTTATTTCAGAAATAGTTTGCAGAAAGGATTCAGTGATAGGTAATGTATTACTCTAAATCACTAGGGAACAGGTTCCTGTTGAGTATTTTTGTGCCAAACATCTGATTTCCAGAAATGATTGATAACTGTTATGTAGAAAATGCTTACATCTTCAAATCTGACCACTTCTCCCCTCTTTACTGCTGTCATCCTGGCACGGGCCTTTATCTTTTTCATCCTGGCACGGGCCTTTATCTTTTATCCCGTGGATACCTGAAATAGCCTCCCTGTTTCTACCTCTGCCCTATCCAGTCTGTGTGCAACACAACAGGCATTTAGCTGTTAGAAGTGAGTTGAAGTCCTCCCATGTTTGGAACACTATAGTAGTGCTCCATTTTACTCCAAGAAAAACCCAAACGCTATTCAGTGGTTCATAAGACCCACTCTTTCTCTGTCTTCTCTCTTCCTCTGTCTTTGTTACATAAATCACAATGTACCATTAATACTTAAATTCTTGTTAGTTATTAGGTTTTTTTTAGGAATATTTATATTTCCTAGTCTTACTTTGAAAAGCATACATACTTTTTTATTCCTCTTAAAGAAAGCAAGATCATTTAAGTTGCATATAAAACCCAAACCAACTGCTAACCTTTCAGCAACCCTGTAAGGCAGTACAACTGCCTCCTACGTTTCGGAGATGCTAAACCTTTAAAGGCACAGAATGCCTCATCTTTCTCCTACGGAGTGGCTGGTGAATTCTAACTGCCCACCTTACTGAGAGCAGCTCAACTCGCCCGTGGGATAACATGGTGTGTGTGTGTGTGTGTGTGTGTGTGTGTGTGTGTGTTCCCACCAATGATGCCTAATCTCCACAAACCAGTCTTTCCCTTGGACATTTTCTTTTAGCTTATTCAATGCCCCTTATATCTTCATTACTTCCTGTTATGGATTGAATTGTTATCCCACCCTGCAAATAATGTGTTATAAATCCCAACCACAATGGTTTCAATCCCTCTGGGAGTAGAATTTCTTTGTTAAGTTAACAAGAAGGTATTAGTCTAAGTTGTATCTTAATCTCTTTGAGACATAAAAGAGCAAATGAAATAAAGGATAATAGCTGACACATTAGCTCTCCAAGGTACCAAGAAACAGCAGGTGAAGCAGAGATAAGGCCCTCCATCCAGAAGCAACAGAGAAAGCCTTCCCCAAAAGCCAGCTCCTCAATTGGGACTTCTAGTCTCCTGAACAATGAGAAAATTGGTTTTTTGTTTGTTAATGCCATGTGTTTGTAGTATTTGTATTATAATAGCACTGGACATCTTATTGTTGTTGTTAGGTGCCAGTTCTGACTCATAGTGACACTGTGTACAATACAGCGAGACAGTACTCAGTCCTGTGCTATCCTCCTGATTATTATTGTTGTTTCAATCCACTGTTGCAGCCATTGTGTCAATCCATCTCACTGAAGGTTTTCCTTTCTCCTCTTTCGCTCACCTTTGTGACCAAGAATGATGTCCTTTTCCAGGGAATGATCTCTCTTGATGATATGTCCAAAGTAGCGAGAAAAAGTTTCACCCTCCACACTTCGAAGCATTCTTGCTGTGTTTCTTCTAAGACGGATTTGTTCATTCTTCTGACCATCCATGGTGTATTTACTATTCTTGCCAGCATCCTCATGTAAAGGCATCACTTCTAATGTAGTTTTCCTCTCCACTGTGCAGCTTTCACACGAATAGGGGCTGACTAAAAGGACCATGACTTGGGTCAAGCTGACCTTGGTCCCAAGGTGACATCTCCGCTCTTCATACTTGTAACAAATGAGATCATCTGCAGCATATTTGCCCAGTGCAATATGTCATTTGATATTTTTGAGTGCATCTTTCATGAGTGGATCCAAGTAAAATGAAGTCCTTGAAAACTTCATCTTTTTCTACTTATCATGAGGTTGCCATTATCCTGCTTCTGAAGTTTTTTGTTTTCTTCGTGTCAACGGTGATCAAGTCGATCTCTATTCATAGCCGCCCATTGAAGAGTTGAACTGCCTCTGTGAGTTTCTGAAGTTATAAACCTTTACAGGAGCAGAAAGCCTCATCTTTCTCTGCTGGAGTGACTGATGGTTTCGAACTGTTAACCTTGTGGTTAGCAGCTCAATCTGTAATCCCCTGTGCTATCAGAGCTCTTTCTGCTTCCTGATCAAAGCTCGTATTTTTTTTATCTTCATCAATAAGTGCTTCTACTTCTCTTTGCTTTCAGCAAGCAAAGCTGTGTTATCTGCAAATCGTGTATTGTTAATGAGTCTTCCTCCAATCTTGATGCTATGTTCTTCTTCATATAATCCAGCATTTTGGATAATTTGCTCAAAACACAGATTAGATGAAGATGGTGACTGATACGACCCTGCTGTATACCTTTCCTGATTTTATACCATGCAGTATGTCTTTGTTTTAGTCAACTAACTGCCTTTTTGTGTATGTATGAGGTTCTGTATTAACACAATGAAATATTCTAGTATTCCCATTAATTACAATGTTATTCACAACTTATGATCCACACAGTCTGATACCTTTGTTATTGTAATAGTCAACACAACATAGGTAAACATACATATGATCCAAGATCCACCCAACATCGGCAATGATAGCCCTCTTTACACATCTTCTGAACCTGCCTTTAATTTCTGACAGTTCTCTGTTGATGTACTGCTGCAACCATTTCTGAGTCATCTTCAGCATTTTATTTCAAATTTTATATACATAGAAATTAATTAAAAATAAAATTCATATACACAAACAACATGTTGGATTCACTCTTCTGTCTTTACTTAAAAGGAATGTATTGTATTTATTGCCATACTACAGTTGAGCTTTTGTGTCTATTTGAACTTATTTCTCTTCAGATAATTTATGGCATCATTTTAAGCTTGTTTGTTTGAATTCTTCTCAAATTCTAATTCAGAGATATTAATAGATTGTTAAAGTTGATGTTTGCCAGGAGCAATTCCGAAGTTTACCTAAATGCAATTTGGTTATCTGTTTGTAAAAGTGTCAGAGAATCTGAACTCAAACTTGTTAGGGTTATTGAGAAAAGCTTTGTGAATTTCTCCACTTTTTTCTTGTATCATTCATATGTAAATGATTTTTTATTTACTTATTTTTGCTGTAACAATTCATGTAAACCTACAGCATGCCAGAAGCTGTGATTGATCAGCATTTACCCAGGCCATTTAGGATTTAACAAAAGGTGAAATGGAAGACATACATTTACGCCATAAGACAATCAGAAAAATAATTCTTTTAAGCCCATTCTTGTCAGCCTTTTATGGTCCCTATGCTGCAACTGTAATTTATTTGTCTGTCTGTGAGACGATGAAAGGCAGTATTGAATAACGAAGACAGGGCGGGTTTGAGACTTCATGTCACAGGAAGGGCCTACCTTTTGAAAAGGGATTGAAATTAGCATTTCTCCAGATTTGTGAGTCCCTTATTTGAGGTTATCTCCAATTCCAGCAGTTCACTGTATTTGATAAACAGTCCAAATAGACATTTTATTTATTTTGAAGGGGAAAGGTGATGAAACTTTTACAAATTTCAACTAGCATTGCACTCTGTTGATAAGAATGGCAGTTTGTACCGCTCTGAAGAGATTACATGAAGTAGAATTGGAAAGCAAATTGTATTTACAAAAGATAGGATGGTGTTCCTAATAGGTGAACAGAATAGACTATTCACTCTCTTATTCTGCTGAGCTTTACTAGAAATAATGTCATTTCCAAAATAAAAGAAGTGTGTGTGGAGGAGGCGGGTGTGTGTGTGTGTGTGTGTGTGTGTGTGTGTGTGTGTGTGTGTAAAAGCATTCTCTCTCCACAGACGCCCGTCTAAAGGGTTTATATTAAATTTTCCTGATGGGCACACCACAGTGTTTCATGTTGGATCTGTATAAACTGGTAATGTGGAAAATAACAAATCTAAATAGTATACATGATTGCTTCTTGAGCCCAACCACTTAGATGATTATATTCATGTCTGTGATTTTGGAAGAGATGTTGTCTTATGATGTTCTGACAATCACTGTCAAAGTAATAATGCTGGGATCTATTTTCATCTTGTCGCTGAGGTAAAGTGATTGAAATTCACAGTTGGTAGGTCAGAAAGATCATTTACTATCTCTTGTTATCTGCGGTTCAATGCTGACCTAAACAGTGACTGTGTAATGTCAGCATTATCCCAGTGGCCAGGCTGCAGAAGTGTAACATGCTGCATGATTGAAGACATTTCCTGTCCGCAGTGGAGATTCTGAAAAGGCCGACAACTATGTGCTACAGTGGGTTAGAAGATGCTCAATCGCTCATTTTTCCTTTCTCTCTTTCCCAATTCATTTTAGATTTTGGAATTAGTAAAAGGGACACATTATCAGGTGGCCTGTCAGAAGTATTTCGAGATGACCCACAATGTAAGTAAAAACAATGTGTAAATGAATGACTATGATTGTGTTTCAGTAGAACTTTACTTTTAAAAGCAGCTGGGTTTGACCCACTGACCTTATTAGTTCTCCATCTACAATCTTTTCACTAGGTCTACAATCTTTGCCACAGCTGCCCTGGGAGAATTTTTGTCATATTGCTTGCAGAAAATCCATGTCTTTTTTTGTGTGGCTGTCACCTCATGTTGCTCCGATCTACTTCCCATGTCCCACAGTTCCCTGCATAGTAGGCACTAGGACATATGTGCGCCCCCCTTCCCCCCAACTGCAAGGAAGGCAGGGACATGTGGTTTTTATCTTGCCTGTCTCCTTAGTGTAAGAAGGTCTACTGGCAAGTTAGAGCGAGTACACAATGACCCAGCCAGTGACAGAGTACAGTTTGAAAAGCAGGGCTCACAAGCTCAGACAAAGAACTCCAAAGACTTAAGCTGGCTGCGATTACGACCAGCGATGGTTAAAGAACGGCAGCACACTGAAGAACTCTTCCCTTGTCACAGAGATTACCATCGACAACTTTAAGATCACAGGCCCATCAGTGATCTCAGAGATCGTAAGCATGAACCCCAAACCTGGGACATAACGTCTAAGAATGGAGTTTGAGGGTCCATGCACTTATTAAGACATTTTGTCTGTGAGAACATAGGGCGGGTTTTTCTGAAGTCCATGGTATTTGCTGAGTTACAAAGGGAGCCACGGCCCTCCCTGACTGGTGTGGGTTCTCATCATCAGCCACACTACCGTGTTCATTTTTGCAACTATTATTCATGTTTTCTATTCTGAGAATGTAGAATTTGCAGAGATTTCGTCATAAATTATTTCATAGAATAGATCTTATACCAATCATAAAAACATAAACAATACCAGCCAATTTCTAAGGCATGCTAGGCAGAGCACTGAGTACTTTAAATGCATTATCCCCTTGACTTACATTACATCCCACTACACTAGGTTCTGTTTTTAATCCCCATTTATGAATAGAGTTAGAGAAGCCAAGTAACATGTGCAAGGTCATGTTGCTTTTAGGGAGATGAAATTTAGATTTGAACCCACACTGTCTAACTTATCGAAAGCTTATAAATCTAATCATAAGTGCATTCCTCCAATGTAATCTGATACTGCATTTATAATAACTACTGCTGAGATCATTAGCATTTTCTTTTCTAGATTCATAGAATAATAAGCATAGATGGACCTTAGAGGCCATCTGCTCTAACTTTCATAGTTTATGTACAAGAAACAGCGACCCAGCGATTCTAAATGACTTGCCCAAGTACCACAGCTGGTTAATGGGTCACCTGTAACTGGAATCCCCATCTATTGTAGGTTTTAAAGGATGCTAGTTATCTTTTTACCACACCTAATATTTGAAAGTATTATTCATTTAAAGACATACAGAATTTTTATATTCAAAGGCATATCATAATGAAAATCCATTAGTTTGGTCAGACTAAGAATTTCACCAGATAAGCCACGTATTAAGCTGTTATCATCAAACACTATCTGACCTGACTTTTTAAGGTATTGCATTCCTTAATTTGCTCTCTTGGTTTGAGAACTTTAATTCCACATCCATTCTCAGTGATTTGTGGATTTTTCACTTTGTGACCTCAGAACTTTCAAAAAATTAAAGTCAGGACCGGCCTCCTTCCTTTGCAGAAAACTAAGTAAATAGATAATGAAAATTAAGTCAAAACATTTATTTTGTGACATAATCATTTCAAAAAGAAGAATTGTACTTGTCACATCTGCTTTTGTAGTCCATTTCTCCTAATGATTATTCTCATAAGAATATTGCTGCTGTTGCCAATTTTTAAAACTTGCCTTACACAATGACAGTCTTGAAAAGACATTTATCTAAATCTTTCCATCTGTAGGAATAGTGCAACTTAAATTTCATTTGAATGATATAAATAAAGCCTTGTTTTGTACTCACTAAATGTTCCACTGTAGACTTTTAGTTGAGAATATCTTTCTTTGGTTATTTCATCTACTTTAATTTTAAAATAGGATCAGTTTTTATAGTCAAATTTCTGCCCACCGCCCCAAGCCCTTTGTTTATTTTCCTGCACCCTCTGATCAAATTGCACATAAATGAAAGTTTTGAAAATGAACCAGTTAATTGATACCATTTGCAGCAACACTATGATAGTTCCATATGGCTTTTTTGGTAATACCAGCTGCCTCATTATAAGCTGTCATTGTAAAACCTCTTGATTAAAACCCAAAGATCCCATAGGTAAAGCAATATTGTTTCCATTCCTTCAAAATCTGCATTTGCTGTGGCAGAAATATGAGATCCATGTTTGTATGAAGGTCACTGTGTGTAAAATGTGTTGCTTCCAAGCAAATGTTTTAGTGACAATCATTTAGAAGGTGTCAAAAGCTGACCTGCTTTGAAACCTATTTGCCCCAATATTTTTAGGAAGCAATGTTCAGAATCATTGTAAACTTTACTGTGGTTTTGTTGTTGTTACTTTTTGCATACTCCTTTTGTTTATGAAAATATTTGTGTAAAATAATCTCTGATCTTAATGGGAAGTCATTATCTTATAAATAGAGCTTTTTCGTCACGGACTCATCCAAGATTCTATTTCAAACAATTGGGTATAATTTTTTTTCTTCCACAGATACATCTTTATGAAATTTTCATTATAAAGTGTCACATTCTCCTGCAATCTTAAACAGGATGTGCCAAATATAATTAAGCCTTTTATGAATTACTCGCTGTCATCATTAAGGATATCAGTTAAAATACTGGGCTAGAAGAGCCATCATCTCTTATCTAGTGTTTGAACTCATTTCCAGCCCTGGTGCCACAATGGGCTACACGTTGGGCTGCAGCATTTCAGATCCACCAGCTTCTCCTCAGGAGAAAGATGAGGATTTCTATGCCCACTAAGAGTCGCAGAAACTCACAGAGCAGTTCTACTGTCCTCTGGGGTCACTATGACTTATGCATGCCCCATTCCAATATTTTGTCGATGCATGTCTTGCTGGAGAATTTAAGTAACAATTTATAGAGTCTTTGATGGCATGCTATTGTTCTTTTTTTTTTTTTTAACATTTTATTGGGGGCTCATACAACTGTTATCCCAATCCATACACACATCGATTGTGTAAAGCGCATTTGTACATCGTTTCTCAAAACATTTTCTCTCCATTTAAACCCCCGACATTAGGTCCTCATTTTCCCCCTCCCTTCCCGCTCCCCCCTCCCGTATGAGCCCTTGATAGTTTATAAATGGGTATTTTGTCATATCTTGCACTGTCTGACGTCTCCCTTCACCCACTTTTCGGTTGTCTGTCCCCCAGGGAGGAGGTCACACACAGTTCCATGTAATCGGTTCCCTCTTTCCTACCCATTCTCCCTTTACCCTCCCTGTTTTGCCACTCACACCACTGGTCCTATAGGGCTCATCCATCCTGGATTCCCTGTATTTTCAGTTCCTATCTGTACCAGTGTACCTCCTCTGGTCTAGCCAGTCTTGCAAGATAGAATTCGAGTCGTGGTAGTGGGAGTGAGGAGGAAACATTTAGGAACTAGAGAAAAGTTGTATTTCTCATCATTGTTACATCACACCCTGACTGAAGTCCTAAAATTTTAATGTAGCTTTTGTGTGGAGGTCACTTTGTACAAAGACATGTTAATTCTAAGCCAAAAAATATCCATCGCCCTACCTTCACCTTCCTATTCATCCAGACTCAGCTCTACTCATCCTGTTTCACATCCTTTGTCGTTTATTGAGCCTTGCAAGCAAATGTTGCAGAATGGATAGTGCAGTTGTACAGATGCATAGTCCAGTTTTGCTCCCCTGATCCTTTAGAAAGGGACTAAGGAATGAAAATCCTTTCATCTCGAAAGCATAACCAATAACAAAACTGGGGCAGAGAAAGAAACAGAAGACTCACAGCGGATGAAATTGTAAGATTGCTCACTTCCTATCCAGTATGAAACAAAGTGAGCATTTTTACTTTTGCATTCTGATGAGATAAAGAGTAAGTTGAGCAAAAGTAAGTGAAATGGGAGATTTAGATGTGGGTACCACTTTTTCCTCTATGCTTTCTCTTTTTTGATTTTACAATTGGATCTATTTTATTCTGTTAGATTTCTTTTCCTTTTCTTCCTTTGCCCTCCCCCACTCACATGTATTCTCCTGAACAAAATTGAAGGAGACTAGATAGAAAAATCCTAAGTTTATTTTCCTATTGGAAATTAAATGCAACCATACACTCTTTTTAGTGCAAAAATGAAAATGAAAGCAGTAAAGCACTCAATAGACAACAATTCACATGAAACATTTTAAATAAATTATCAAGGGTTTATGAGGGAGGAAGGGGGGGGGAGGGGAAAATGAGCTTAAACCACAGGCTCAAGTAGAAAGAAAATGTCTTGAAAATGATGATAGAAGCCTATGTACAAATGTGCTTGACACAATGGATGTATGTATGGATTGTGATACATAATCGGGAGAGCTGTCCGAGCCCCCAATAAAATGATTAAACAAACAAACCTGGAAGTATGGAGACAGTCTACCTTTAAGAGATACCAAACAAAATAAATTTGATTCTATAAGGAAGTTATCATGAAAATGTCTGGATATACATAAATGTATTAGGCATGAAAAACTATGTTCATCAACTTATGATGAGAAATATGTTTTCAGTGAGGATATATATTTTCATGTAAATGAGATTTTGAAAAAGATAAAATTGGAATATGTATATGTACCTTGCATTTCTAATAAATTATGTGTACAGTACTATGAAATTATAAGCTTAGATAATGGGGAAAAACAATTTCTGGAAGAAAGTACAATTCATGAGCAATTCTTAATAATTTCATCATGTGATCAAGCAACTTAGTAGACCCAAGTCCTACAAAATGTGCTTAAAGGGGAGGAAATAACAGAACTAGTAAAGAAAGGACAATTATAGATTTAAGAAAAATACAGAAACATATTGTCATGTAAAATGATGGTACAAGTTCCTTTTTCCTACGTATTTTTTCACTTTTTTCATTTGGTTGACTAATAAAAACTAATCAATGGAGAATTATAAAACACGAGGAGGTCCACAAAAAACGCTGAATTGTTCTGGGTGGGAGCGGAGCTTTTGCAGTACTCATTATTCCCACTAGGCAAGCATCAAGCAATTTGCTCTGAGTCGGTGCACCCAGTGGCGTCACCTAGGAAGGTTGTCTTTGGTCACAGTGAATTTTTTCATAACAACAGTTTAACTCGAACCTCGTTTATTGTAATGGCCAATTTAAGAGAACAGTGTGCCTCTGAAATTTGTTTTCTGCTCAGGAAAAAATGCTGCAGAAACTGTTATGCTGTTGAACACAGCTTACAAGGACAGCATGATGGGAAAAAACTCAAGTGTATGAGTGGTTTTCTCATTTCAAAAAATGTGGAATGTTGATTGACAAACCTTGTTCTGGATGTCCATCAACTCCCCAAACAGACAAAAATGTCGACTCATAGTGCATTTGGAGTTCATTTCACCAGGTCAGACTGTTAGTCAAGCTTTCTATGTAGAGGTTCTGAAAAGATTGCATCTAACAGTGTGTGACCAAAAAAGGCCTTGTTTGTGGCAGAGGGGGGACTGGTTTTGCCACCATGACAATGCACCTGCTCACACCACCATCTTAGTTACACCAGTTTTTGAAAAACAAGCAAACAAACAAACCAAAACACCTAGCATGCCTCTCTTACCCCATGCCTTACTCACCTGACCTCACTCTGTGGGACTTCTTTTTGTTTCTGAAAATGAAGAGGGACATGAAAGGACAGTGATCTAATGAAGTACAAGAGGTGAAGAAAAAAACACAGGAGGTGCTGTCAGCCATCTGAACAGATGTGTTTGAAAAATGTTTCCAAGAATGGAGTTGCAGATTTGACAAATGTATTAAGTGTAAAGGAGAGTACTTTGTAAAAAAAAATTTTAAATACATAGCTTTTGGGAGAAAATTTTGGGTTTTTTGGGTATTCCCTTATGTGTACATTCCTAAACTTCATATTTGAAAGTTAAGACACTTGAATACAATTCATTTGGTAATATTTTGTAATGAGGGTGAGGCATTTGGTTTGAATGCAGTGTCCTTGATTGTAATTTCCTTTCATATTTCCTTTAATAATCATAGCCAGATTCCCCTGTGGTTCCAAAGACATCTGGTACTCAAAAACTTTTTTTTTCCAGGTTTAAATCTTTTTTTTTTTTAAACATTTTATTGGGGGCTCGTACAATTCTTATCACAATCCATATATCCATCCATTGTGTCAAGCACATTTGTACATATGTTGCCATCATGTTTTACCATCTTTAATAATGGAAAGAAACCACTTTCCTTCGTTGCTCTATGAACTTTTTAATGCTTTTTTTGGAGGGGGTGATATTTCTTATGTGTATACTAATTGATAAAAGTGTTTGTCATCAGTGATTAAGGAGGACTGTATCTAGAACAGGTTTTCTCTTTGGTGACCTCTCCAGCTCTGATCTGAATATTTCTGTAAGGTTTTATAAACAAAGCCAAGGCTACTGCTCATTAACTGTAAGAATGTACTTTAGGCATATTTAACAATTCAGGCTTTCAAAATAGATATATCAGTGACTGACAATATCATTTTAAGACAATATTAAAAAATTTGACAATTAGATATACCAGAAGACTTTCTTTAACATAGAAAAGGAACTTAATGATCCTCACAAAGCATGGTCGTTTTCCCTAAATGTTTGGGAATTCAACTTTTTTTAAAAAAAGTGACTTACTGTATATATACTTGTGTATAAGCTGAGTTTTCCAGCACATTTCTAGTGCAGTTATTGTGGTAAAATTAGGTACCCTGGCTTTTATTCGGGTTGGCGTGTACTCAAGTATATTCGGTACTTTTCCAGAGAGCCCTGGTAGCATAATGGGTTATGTGTTGGGATTTAAACCACAAGTTCAGCAGTTTGAAACCACCATGCCACTTTACAGGAGAGAGATGGAGCTTTCTACTTCTTTAAAGAATTAGAGTCTCAGAAACCCACAGGGCAGTTCTAATCTGCCTCCTATAGGGTCACTATGACTTAGAATTGACTCAATGGCCATGCAATATTTTTAGTTCTTTACCACTTTTCAGTCTTTCCAAATCATTTGATGAAAAATTGTATAGAAACAACAATTTTTATATTCAAATTTCTTTAGTTTCATACTGTAAACCTGGTTGTGCATGGTCATTATTATTTCTGCTTCATATAGATAAGAAAAGTGAAGCTTAGGAAGATTATATTTCATTTTGTCCACATACAAGAGTAATAGTTCAGCTTAATCTACAGAATCGTCTTTCTGTTATAGTAGATGTACTATAATTCTTAACAACTTGAATCAGGCTGTAGGAAAAAAACCCCAATAGCACAAGTTGTAAGATTCTTTTGCATGAAGTAATACCACCATATTTTCTATATTCATTATAGCATAGATTAGCTAATACGTATTTCAAATGAAGATATCATTATGAGTTTACTTGACTTTGAATAAAACACCTTTAAACATATTTCAGATGAACTGAACTAATCCAAAGACCCGAATTCTAGACAAAACCATTTACTAATTCTATGACTTTGGGTAAACTCTGAAATCTCTTTAGGTTCCAGTTTGCTAATCGATATATAGGAAGAGGTTTAATTAAATGGATACTCAAAGCCCTATCAATTACTGATGTTCTCGGTGTATAAAACTTAAAACTTTCTAATAGAACTAGGTTACTCAATAAATTTTCTTTATATGAAATTCTCTAAAAAAACATAAAGTGTTTATTAACTCTCCAAGTGTTTAATGAATTGGGTAAAGAAATTGACTAGAGTAAAGGAAAATTCACAATTTACCTACTGTTATTAAAAATTATAGCTGTATCACAGAACATTAGGAAGTGTTTTATAACTAAGCAGCAGGGGAGGGGATCAAAATTTCTTCTCAGCGATCTGAGCAAGACTGTTTACAAAGATCAGTCTGTATACTTATCACTGCACTGTACACTGAACTTACTGTGAATGTCAGCCCACATTGTATCAGCAACCTACTGAAGAGAATCCTGGGTGAAATGTGTGCGTTAGCAGAAGAGACCATGTTCCTGTCTACTGACCCCCCTGTTAGAAGTGTTCGTTCTGGATCATGGCAGCAGTTCCTTTTGGCCTCTGCTAATCCATTGTAATGGAACCCTGCCACAGGGGCAGTTCTACTTGCTGTGAGTCAGCATTGACTCAGGGGCAGTGACTCTGGTTTTTGGAGCCCATTTTAATCGATCCTAATATTGTGCCGAGATCGAGTCACAGCACCTCCCTAATAAAGACTTGTGAGTGACTTCTTAGGATGTAGGGAGACTACTTCTTAGGATGTAGGGAGACTACTTCTTAGGTAGGTCGAGACTACTTAGCATGGTCAGGGCTCTCCATCTGGGGTCTTTCTAGGCTCATTTTCTGTTATTCCCCTTATGTGCTTTTCACACCAGACCATCTCTTTCCCAAACCTTCTCTCCTTACCTTGCTTATGAGGCCCTGCTGCTCGTCATGCCTTTTTCTACTATTATCCCAGCGATGTAGTCTCTCCCATCCAATATCCAATGCATAACGCTTCCCTCACATTCTTCCTTGATCTCCCAGCTAGAATTTCTCTCTACTGTGGATTATAGTTGGCCTCTCTCTGTGACCCTTACCACGTTCCTATTCTTGATGGTGATTTTTTAAGTTTATGTCTTAGAGTTAGTCTTAGTCAAACGCACATATGCTGAAAGCTGCTAGTTCATGATTTGTACATAGTAAGTCTCCAATTAATATGTGAAATGTACAACTATTGTAAAGTGGCTAGTTTGGGTTCAACTCAACAAGTATTTACTAGATACCTACTATCTGCAAGTTGTTTCAGTATAATGAACAGTAAGATATAGTAAAACTGATGAATAAAAGGACTATAATGCTGTTCAGCTCTTATAAGAGATATGAAATGTAAATACCTCCTATATAAATGAAAATAACTAGCCTGATGAAACTGCAGAAGGCAGGAGAAGGGTGAATATTTGATTTGAATATTTGAAAAAAAAAAAAAGACTATGCAGGAGAACCATACTTTAAACAAACGGCCATCTAGCTCAGAAGCAACAAAGCCCACATGGAAGCAGCACACCAACATGTGTGATCATGAAGGGCCGAAGGGACCA
>NW_022107432.1:7968500-7970931 GCF_000313985.2 Echinops telfairi | reverse complement strand
TATGTATTGTGATGAATTGCATGAGCCCCAATAAAATGATTTTTAAAAAAGGGAAAAATGTCTTTGTATGCGAAATTTAGCTTTTATATTTTGCTTTTACCCCAATTAAAGACCCCCAAGTTATTAGGAAAGATAGCAAGCTTTAATGAGTGACTGCAGTACAAAAGTATACTGGTTATGAGCACTGACGTGGAAATTCGTCTGCCCTTTCTAGCGCTCCCAATGTGTATGATCCTGGACAAATTACTTTTCTCTTCCTTAGATGCTTCATTTGAAAAACTGAGATAATATGGATAATCTTCCTTCAGTGAGGATTAACTGAGCGTGTGTGTGTGTGTGTGTGTGTGTGTGTGTGTGTGTGTGTGTGTGTGTGTGTGTGTGTATTTGTGATGTGTGGCACAATGTCTGGGATCTAGTTGGCATTAAATTTATTCGGTGTTTAAAGTAAAGTAGTGCTTGCTGAGTCTTCAAATACTAAAGTGATTGACACCCCAAAACGGTTCATTGGGTGTTAAAGTTACAGAATTATGGGTCATTATAATTGAAATGATATTAGAAGTTAAATCCTAAACATAGTAGTAGTAGTATTTGAGGTAATAATTAGGTTGAAATTAGAACCTAGCTATCTTTGTCCTGTTGTAGTTGTTGGGTCCATCAAGTCCATTCTGACCCGCAGCAAGCCCATACGCACCAGAACACAGCGCTGCCAGCCTTGTGCCCTCCTCACAGTCGTTCCCGTGCTGGAATCATGTCAGTACCTCTTACTCAGGACCTTCCTCTTTTCACGGTGCTTCTGCGTTACCGAACAAAGTGCCCCTCCTTCTCCAGGGACTGATCTCTTCTGACAAGATGCCCAAGTACATGAGATAAAGTCTCACCATCCTTGATTTTTTTCCTATAGGACTTATCAGCGCCATTTACATTTACACCCATTGTGGCACACACACACACACACACACACACAGGTGTGTTTCCCAGACATATTTTTATTAACTTTTTCAACTTTGTACTTTGAGGTAATAGTCAATAAGACTTGTTAGTAGTTTGTATATGGCCAGGTTGAGAGCATGGGTTGGAAGGGATGTCGGGGATGGAGAGGTCAAGGAGTTAAAGTCCAGGAGGCCCCATAGAATGAATTGTAATACCAGTTCTTGAGGGCCATGGGCAGAGAAGAGGGAGAAGGATGAGTTTCCTGTCAAGTTTGATCTGCTTTGCGCCACTCACACTGCTGAGTAGGAGATGGATATGGAACTAGAGTTGGATTGGGAACTAAGTTTAGGTTGGAAATAGGAATTTGCGAGTTAATAAGATTTAGGTAGGTTGAAGCTCCCGGAATACTATACACTTTAAGTGACTGATTGAGGGTTATAAAGAAGATCCATATCTGAGGTAAGAAAATAGATTTTAAATGAGGGCTGGGGCAGTTTTTGAAACCTCTAGCTGTATATTTTTGCTATATATTAATGCAATATTAATTTGCTTTCTTGTACAGGTTGATGATTGTGGCTTTTCTTTGAATCATCCTAATCAGTTCTTTGTGGAGAGCCAGCGGATTCTAAATGGTGGTAAAGACATCAAGAAGGAATCTATCCAGCCAGAAACTCCCCAACCAAAACCAAGTGTTCCGAAAGCCAAGGATGCCTCCGCTACTGTCGCCGCTTTAAATTCCTCTCTGGATATCGATATGGCGGGGCTGGAAGATTACTTCAGTGAATGATTCTTAAACAGTTTAGTTAGCCTCTCTTCTCAGCCTTTGTTGCCTCTGTTTTGCCATTTGCAAAACTTCTCCTTCCACCTTCCTCCTCACTTCATTACAGCCATATATGCGTAATGACAGGAAAATGAAGACCTTGGCAATATCTTGTTTAGACAAGCAAAAAGGGATGGGATCCTATTGTATGTCGACTGCAACTTGAATGGTGTGATGCATGTCCTATTTTAAGAGATTCAGACAACCTTCTGGTCTGAGACAAGTCCCCTAGAAACAATAAAATGGAAAATAATATTTTAAAAACAGAATACTTATCACTTTGTAATTTTGACTCTTTTTCAGAATTGTTAGTATAAAAACACCTGAGTGGTCACACAGGCTAGTGTGCTTCTTCCTTGTGGGCTTTGTTGCTTCTGAGCTAGATGGCGGCGTGTTTACCTGCAAGCCTTTAAGACCCCAGACACTGTATTTTTTGATAGCCAGGCACCATCAACTTTCTTTGCCACATTTGCTTATGCACACATTTGTCTTCAGCAATCGTGTTGGGAAAGTGTGCATCATGGAATGCCAATTTAATAGAACAAGGTTTTCTTGCATTGAGGAAGTACTTTAGTGGAGACCCAATGTCTATCTGCTCATTTAATACTAAACCTATAAGTATGTGCACATAGATCTATTCCCCATCATCCTTTATAAATATGTTTACATATGTACATGCCT
>NW_022107432.1:7957116-7967577 GCF_000313985.2 Echinops telfairi | reverse complement strand
CACATGGAAGAAGCACACCAGCCTGTGTGACCATGAGGTGTCAAAGGGATCAGATATCAGGCATCAAAGCACAAAAAATCATATTGTAAATGAGGGGGAGTGTAGAATGGAGACCCAAAGCCCATCTGTAGGTAATGTGGCACCCCCGTACAGAAGGGTCGCTGGGAGGAGACGAGCCAGTCAGGGTGCAGTGGAGCAACAATGAAACTGGAAACACAGGGAATCTAGGGCGGATGATCCCTTCAGGACCAGTGGTGTTAGTGGCGATACTGGGAGGGTAGAGGGAAGGTGGAGTGGAAAGGGGGAACCGATTACAAGGATCTACATGTGACCTCTCTGGGGGATGGACAACAGAAAAGTGGGTGAAGGGATACATCGGACAGGGCAAGATATGCCAAAATAATAATTTATAAATTATCAAGGGCTCATGAGGGAGTGGGGAGTAGGGAGGGAGGGGAAAAAATGAGGACCTGATGCCAGGGACTTAAGTGGAGAGCAAATGTTTTGAGAATGATGAAGGCAATGAATGTACAAATGTGCTTTACACAATTGTACGTATGGATTGTGATGAGTTGTATGAGGCCCTAATGATTTAAAAAAAAAAAAAGAAAAACAACTTTCCTCTAATTCTTAAATGCTTACACCCCCACCTCCATCATGATCCCAATTCTACCCTACAAATCCAGCTGGACCAGAGGATGTACACTGGTACAGATAGGAACTGGAAGCATGAAATCCAGGACAGATGATTCCTTCAGTACTAGTGGTGAGAGTGGTGATACCAGGAGGGTGAATGGAGGGTAGGGGAGGAAGGGGGATCCAGGATCTACATATAACCTCCTCCCTGGGGGATGGACAACCAAAAAGTGGGTGGAAGGAAACATTGGACAGTGTAAGATATGACAAAATAATAATTTATAAATTTTCAAGGGTTCATGAGGCGCAAGGGAGGGGGAAAATGCGCTGATACCAAGGGCTTAAGTGGAGAGCAAATGTTTTGAGAATGATGAGGACAACGAATGTACAAATGTGCTTGATGTAATTGATGTATGTATGTATTGTAATAAGAGTTGTATGAGTCCCCAATAAAACGATTAAAAAAACATCTGAATGTATTTGTGTGGGAGTTATTGTTAGGTGCTAGCCAATCGGTCCTATAGCAACCTTATGCACAACAGAAAGAAGTACTGCCCAGTCCTTTGCCATCCTCATAATTGTTTCTAAGCGTGAGCCCATTGCTGTGGTCTCTTTGGCAAGTTGATAGGATGGGGCTCTACCATTTGCTGACATTTAATAGACTCATTGACAGAGCAGTGTCCCTGTGGGTTCCCTAATCTAACTAACTCCTTCCTTCTGGTCTGGGCTAACCCAGCCAGTTTTGGAGAGAGTTAGAGCTTGAAACAGCTTTTCCTCCCATATTACCTTGAGTTGTGAGAAAATTTAATAGTCTATGCTAATACTTCGACTTTATAAACAGAGGCACTTTTCCCTTATCTTTTTAAATGTATCAGATGCTAACAAAATTGCCTCAGTCATTGTGTTACAAACAAACAAACAAACTGGGTGGTTAGAAGCACTGTTTTTGCTTTTAGTTTTTAAAAATCATTTTATTGGGGGCTCATACAACTCTTACCACAATCCATACATACATCCATTGTGTCGAGCACATTTGTACATTTGTTGCCATCATCATTTCCAAAACATTTTCTTTCTACCTGAACCCTCAGTATTAGCTCCTTATTTTTTCCCTTCCCTCCCCTTGAATCCTTGATAATTTATGTTATTATTTTTTCATGTCTTACACTGTCCGATGTCTCTCTTTACCCCCTTGTCTGTTGTCCATCCCCCTGGGAGGGTGTTATATGTAGATCATTGTGATCTGTTTCCCTTTCTCCCCCGACCTTCTCCTTACCCTTCTGGTATGGCTACTCTCAATATTGGGCCCCAGGGGGTTATCTGTCCTGGATTCCCTGTGTTTCCAGCTCTTATATTTACCCATGTACATGCTCTGGTCTAGCCAAATTTGTAAGGTAGAATTAGGGTCATGAATGATGGGGGTGGGGGTCGGGGGAGGAAGCAATAAACTAGAGGAAAGCTGTGTGTTTCATGGTGCTATACTGCACCCTGGCTGGTCTATCTCCTCCCCATGACCCTTCTATAAGGGGATGTCCAATTGCCTACAGATGGGCTTTGGGTCTTCACTCTGCACTCCCCCACACACCCACCTCCATTCACAATGCATGATTTTTTTTTTTTTCTGAACCTGATTTCATCAACACCTCATGATCACACAGGCTGGTGAGACACACTGGTTTTAATACTTTTAACACTTTTTAATTCTTTTAAAACTATACTAAATGACATCAATATAAGAATAAGGATTTTAATAGGGTCAGAGCCCCAGAACCTAAGAACATCAGCTCACCAGGTTTATATTTTCGGCTTCTGAGTCAGATTTCTTGGCATATTAAGTAACAGCTAATTAAATATCTCAACTTTTAGTTGTCTTTATGAGTTATTATTACCTTGTTTGGGAAATCGTATTATTCTGCTACAAATTACCACAATAAATCTTCCCCTCCTGAAGCCATCTGCTCTTCCTTTCATCATGTATGGTTCTCAACAGGAATCTGATGACTACCTACCACTTTATCCATGAGCTGCACAACTACACGTGTCTTTTTTAAAAAAAAACTAAGAGCAAGAGCTACATTGGGGCTTGTTAAACCATGGAATTAAGTTAGCTTTAGAAAGCCAAGCATGGGGATTGAGGGCTCAATTTCATTAAAAGAAAGGAACTATTAGAAGCCCTCTCACTGCTATAGTTCAATGAGAAATCTTATGACAGGATATTTCATATCTGGCCACACTTTGCACGGCTGTCTTTTTCTACTGTCTCGTGGTCTCCTTTTATCAATCCTGCTCTTGCACCAGCTAAGAGGACAGTCATTAACAGCATGGTAGTTGTGTCTTAGATGGCTTTATTTTAGACTGGCAGGCTCAAGAATTTGTTTCACGTTACTTGTGTGTTTTATACGTGTTTAGTCACACTAAAAAGTAACAGTAGTTCAAATATTAGTTGCATTACAAATTCAAGTTCTTTTTAATAGGGTTTGATCTCCTGTCATGTACTATACAGAATACATAAACATTTTGTGAAGTCCATAGATTAGAGGTTAGAGGTTTGTATAAACAGATAGAAATTAATGCGTTTCTGGTGTTTCTTGGGGTTGGAAAAAGCAATTTATTTTTCATGCTTCACAGATCTTGACAATTTTGACTTGTTTTCTTTGAAAGCAGACCTGTTTGAATTGGATGATGTAGGAAGAACCGAAAAGAGAAAAATAAAAAAAGTCAGGAGCCTTTTTTCAAAATGAAAAAGAATACAAGTCTTCCTGATCTTTTAACTTTTACCCTTTTACAAATTCTTCAAGGAGGAGAGGTTGTCTGATTATCAGAGGGGTGGTGGTGGGGGACCAGCAAAGGAAACGAACCAAATTGGAAATGTGTAGTTGATTCAAGTAGCGGCATCATTAGTGGAGATTCTATGCTATTTCTTTCCTGTTCCCCCATGATGTTGTTCACTCTGCCTCTACAATACAACACTCGGAATCGCAATCCACTTAATTCTAGGAAGATTTTCAATAAACGTTTGGAACTGCTTGTGATAGAGTGATAAAAGTGAATAGTTACAGATTTTGAGTAAGAGGGAAAGAAATCAGGTGATGGGAAAAGTCATTCATTCATACAGAATTTTAATAAGCGGAGGGATTTCTCTCTCTGAAAGCAGGCGGGATGTTTGTTTGCTACCCTTTGCTGTCTTACTGATACTCAGGGTCTTCGCAAGCAAACTTCTGTAATTCTTTGCAAAGAAGAAAAGAAAACTTTGGGGATTTAAGCTTGAAAGGCAAACTGAGACAACTCTAAAATTGTAGTTTGCTTAGAGTGTACTGTTTGCAAATTTAATCAAGGCCTTCCACAGGCATCAGCTTGACATTAAACTTAAGTGCCCATTAAAGTGAGAGTTTGACAGCAGTCCTGAATGCGACGTTGAGTCTGAGGACATCTTTACAGCTGGAAGGGAAAAAACCCCCAAATGTTGAGAAGCCTCAAACCACTGTGGTAATGAGATCCATTTGTTAACCTTTTTTCTGATCCTGGGAAGGGGGCTGGTGAAAGGAGAATCAGGAGGGCTTGGCACCAAGGATGGCAGAAGCCCAGTGTTCCCTATGGAAAGTGGGCAAAAACGGTCCCCTGTGTTACATAAAGTAATGGCGGCTACCCCGTCTGGCAAGTGGAAAAGATGAGGCGGGTGGGGAGGGGGGATCATTTTAAAATTGCAGTCGGTTTGCTAGCTGTGCAAGGTGAATTTGGCACGGACATGCTGGTTTGGTTGTCAGGCGCTTTGGTAGACAGCAGGAATGTGTAAGAGTGGTCCAGCGTTGCCTGAGGAGTTCATTTCCCACAGGGTCTAAAACTTCTATCCAGGTAATCACTGATTTACCCAAAGCATCTGGCCGCCTTTTCGATATTGAGTTCCTTTTTGACAAGCAGTGATTGCCCTCGTCTAAGGCTTCTCACTGTAATTGGCATTGTAGGCAATTAACTTTGTGACTGTATGGAGATCTTGTCACCTGTAGGAAATTATCTTTCTACTTATCTGACCTTCCTGCCAAAAATGATACTATTTCCTGATATTGGATTTGCTTTCTGCTCTGTAAGCTCTTTTCATCCATTGCTTCATGACATTTTATTTTCTCCAAGAATTATCACTGCAGAACCTTATCAAAGGCTAAAGAATATGTCTGTATATAAGGCGCCTGTATTTCCCCCGAGTCTTCAAGTGCAAGGCTGGTTCTGAACATTGTTGACAAGCGAGTGAAACAATGCTGCTAATAAATGCATGATGGTTTTCAATTCTGCCTTGTGTTTCTAGGCATTTGTTCACATAATCAAACGAAGAAGCTTTTAGGGTGCTTTAAAAAAAATTACACTGAAAGGATATATAGAAAATACACCAACAGATGATATATTTCAGTCTCTTTGTAATGAGAAAACTAGCCATTGCATGCAAGTTATTCTCCACTCCCCCCCCCCCCCCCCCCCCCACACACACTTTTTTTTCTTTCACTTCATCTCCCAGTTAGAGGATACCAAGGTCGTCCCGACCAATTTAAAAGGACAGAGTGCTGTCTCCCTATTCTTGAAAAATGCCGGGATGATGACATAATCCTTGTCTTCCATTGTTGGTCCTCACAAGAGTTCCTGCTTGTGCTCTTCTTAAACCCAAAGTCTCCCTGGGTGAGTGCATCCACTCCCATGGTCTGACTTCCATGTATATGCAGATAATCCCCACATCTGGGTCTTCTCCTGAGATGTCTGCCTGGAGGACAGACCCAGCCACTCACTTGCCTTCTTGACTTCTTTATCAAGATGTCACACAAAGTATCTCAAATTTATTGTGTCCAAAATGAAACCTATCTTTTTATTTTTCATATCTACTTAATTTTTCTCCTACCTATTTTTGAGGGTAGAAACCCTGAAGTTACCCTTGACTCTTCTCTCATTTTCCCTGCATATCCAAGTCCCATGCTCTTTCATACCAACATGTTCTAAACCATCAGTGGCTCTAAATGTTGGCAGTTTTGACCCTCAGGGACATTTTGCAATGTCTGGAGATATTTCTGGTTGTCTCACCTAGGGGGAAAGTCCCATTGACATCTACTGGGTAGAGGCCAGGGTGCTGCTAAATGCCCTACAATATGTCCTACAACAAAAACATAGCCAACCTAAAATGTGAGTAGTGCCAAGGCTGTCCCATTTCTTGACTTCTCCTTACTGTACTAAATTACTCTCTGAGGACTCTCACCTGTGTTACCACAATGATCTCTTACTCTCCCATCCTCCATTTGCCTCCAACACCTCAGCCCCCATCCTTTCTCGCAATGTAATGAGTAAATTTTCACCCTGAAAGTGATTGCTTTCTTTTTATATTAAAAAGAAAAAAGATTTTCATTACTTTTTCAGATGCGTTTGGTTTACTGTATGAGATCTTCCGGGACCAACCCCTTGCCACCTGGATAAGAAACATTGCCGAGACAGTGGGGAAACTGTGCAGAGGCCACGTCTGCCCTCCTCCTGCGACACAAAGGAGAAAGAAACCCGCCTCCCTACAAACCCAAGGAGCAGACAGGCATGCACGCTCCGTCCTGCTTCTCCTCTATTTTGATTTGACACCAGTCTTCTTCTGACGGAACTCTCCCTCTCTGTTGGGTTCAACAAAACATTGGAAGGGCTCCCACAACTCCCGGCCCATAGTCCAGGGAGTCGATTACGGAAGTGACAAGTCAGGATTCCTAAGCAAGAAGGGTGCAGTCCTTGGTCGACGGCAACACTTCTCTTCCTCCAGTAGCCAAGTCTCTCCAATCTCAACCTCTCAGCCATGTGGTCCCATGGTCTGCCTCACTCGCAGTCTCTGTGCTGCTTCTCGGTTCTGTCTCCTGGGCTCTGTGCTGCAGCCTCTGGTGTCTCGCCTCTTGACCTCCCTCCATCACTTCAGACTGGGATCACAAACGTGTTCCACTGATGGTTTCTCTTCCTTGATAGTTCTGGGATTCCTGACTCTGAGATGGCTCATTTTTAATGGCGAGGGAGGTGGCAACCAATCCCGACCAATCCCCTCTATTTGCTTTCCACACACCCTACTTGCATGACACCAACCCAGTCATTAGGAGGGAGTTACAGAAACATGAATGTTGTTGTTAGGTACCATCGAGTCGGCTCCGACCCATTTTAACCTTCTGCGCAACAGAAGGAAACACTGCACGGTCTTGCACCACCCTCACCATTGTTGCTGTGCCCGAGCCCATGGATGCAGCCGCTGGAAGCATGGATAGAAGAGGCAAATTAAGAAATCTCGCATCTCCACAAACTTGATCAGCAACTTAAAAAGCAACCTGAGCTTTAAGGCTTCTGCGTGTAGAAAGAATCTTATCTCTGTTTCTGCCAGGCCCTGCCACCATGGGTGTCCCAGCTCCTAGACCGTCCTCAGGATGGTTCAGTGGGTTTCAGTATGTAGGAGAGGGCTCGAAAGCACGTGGACACAACTCTGCTGTAAGCATGATCTACAAGCAGATGTCTCGATAGGCTGCACAAGTGTGGGGAGGAGAGTGGGAGTGTACTCACAAATACGTAAAGATTTGACAAAGGATATTTATGCTTTGGTATCGACTTCATGTATCTCCATGAAGATAGTGGAGCCCATGGGGGGAAAGTTTCTAAAACCTCTTAACTAAACACCTGTAGGGAATGAGTCTGTGCTGGGAGGCTCAGGACCATAGCCTCCAGGGGTCCCAAGGTCAACTGACACAAGATAATCCACAGAGACCAGGTTCTGTATATTTACTTTGATGAATAGTGATGGGATCCCAATTGCTTGTGAGGAGCCATTTAAGGTACAGCTTTTGGACTTTCCCTGGCCGGAGGAAGAAGAGTGAGATACAAATGGAAGATACCTGAATACCAGTCGTCCAATGGACTACAGGACCACAGCCACAACAGTCTCCACAACCCTGAAACTAGGCGACTAGGCAATACCCATCAACCACTACCTGTAGCTCTGCAAGGGATTCTATTAGGAAAGCCCTAGGTAGAATAGGAGAAAAATGTGGGCCCAAACTCACAATCAGCAAAAAGACCATGCTTCCTGGTGGAAGCTCTGAGACTAAGACCTGTTTAGTCAGCCTTTATGCCTGAACTGGACTCAGGGCGCAATTTTCAGCCAAATAATACAGGCAACAGTCCCACAGGGAGGTCTGCATTTCTTAGAAAAGCCAGCCCCTTTAAACCAAAAGGACAGCATTTTACTAGTCAAGGGCCAAGTTCAGGAAGGTTAGGAAAGGAGAAATGGAAATGGGGAAGAAACGGGATAAATTCTGTTATAGTGCGGGGATTGCAATCAATGAGATGAAATAAAATGTGTATGAATTGTTGAACAGGAAACTGATCAGCTCTTTAAACCTTCACTCGACATGTGATAAGAGGTTTTTGGGGTTTTTTTAATTGTGGGAAAATAGAATGAAAATGGAATTTCCCCCCGCAGCACCGTGGTTCAATGAAGGATGCCGTGTCCTGTGGTGGGGCCGGCCCTACGGTCCTCCCTGTGCATTGTCTGGTCCGAGCAGGAACATCATCCTCAGGGCTTGGTGGCCCAGGATGTCCTTTCCTCCCTCTCCATCCCTTTTTGTTTCTCCCGTGCGCCCTAATCTGACGTGCCCCTCTCCCCAAGCTGTAGCCCCAATGCTGTTCTCTGAAGTGCATTCTCCTGAGGGGTTGGGAGGGGGGCTGTCCACATAATTGGGATTGGGGCTGACCCCGCAGACCGCTCTATTGGTTCCCTGGTACATGCTGGGATGTTGTGTTCATGTCTTGGCACATCGGGTTGAAGCCTGGTCTCTCTCTCCCTCTCCTGTGGAGATATAAACAATACCCTTCGCTTGGGTGGGTTAGTGCCCTGCTCCCCCTACCCATGTCTTTTTTTTTTCTCTCTTTCTTTCCCCCTCTTATTTAGTTGGCTGCTGTGTGTATCTCTGGATTGGGTTTGGCCCCTGCCATAGTTGCTGGACCTCTCCCCAGGGATGTATGTATAGAGTAGCTTTTCCCTTATGCCTGTTTTTTTTTTTTAAGCTTATCTCAGTGGACTCATGTTGTACTTGTCCTTTTGTGCTTGGATTACTTCACTTAGCGTGATTTCCTCCAATTCTTCCCTTGTGGCAATGTGCTTCAAGCGATCATTGCTGCTTTTTAGGGTTGCATAGTACTCCATTGTATGTATATACCACAGTTTTTTGATCCATTCATCTGTTGATGGAATTTAGGGTTGTTTCCAACCCTTTGCAATTGTGAACTGTGCTGCGATGATCATTGGAGCACAGATGTCTGCCTGTGGTTTGTTTTTTGTCTCTTCTGGGTATATGCACAGTAGGGGGATTGCTGGGTTGTATGGTAGCTCAACTCCATCTGTTTTAGATATCACCAAATCAATTTCCAAAATGGCTATACATATGTACAGGTCCACCAGCAGTGGACGAGAGTTCCTGTCTCCCCACAGCCCCTCCAACACTTATTGTTTTCTAATTTTTTGAATTGGGCTATCTTTCAAGGTGTTAGGTGGTATCTCATAGTTGTTTTAATTTGCATTTCTCCTATGGCTAATGATTGGAAACATTTTCTCATGTTTATTGGCCATTCGGATTTCTGCCCCTGTGAAACTTCTGTCCAGGTCCTTCGCCCACCTCCTTAATGGGGGACAGCACTGGAGACGCAGTGCGGGAATAGTGTATGGTCTGGTCCCATCATGCTGGGGCGAGGCACTGAGGGCATGCAGCAGAGCAGCAGGGGGAGCAGAGTGATGAAACCCCCAGGGAATACCAAAAATAGACTTTGGAGACAGAGTATGACACCCCATCAGACTTGACTGGAAAACACTCCTAAAAGCCAACAAACAGATCTTGAACTATTCATAGGCTTTTCTACTTTTGTCAGTGGCTTTCTTTTTGTTATTGTTATTTTATTTTTGTTTTTCTGTTGTTGTTATTGTTTTGTTGGGTTTGACTTCCTTGTTGTTTTATTTGGCTTTGCCAGGTTTTTGGATTTATTAATGTATCTGCATGTCTTTCTAGATAAGATAGGTGGGATAAATAATTCAGAGATGAAAAGAATGGGACCAATGATTTCAGGGGGATACGGGGGAAGGAGAGGTGGGAGAAAGGAAGGGGTGGTGGCAAGTGAACTAAAATAAATGGAAGGAAAGTTGTAGGATGCCTAGTGGAGCTTAACCAAGGGCAATGTAGCAGTAAGGAATTGCTAAACCCTAGTGAAGGCTGAACATGATGGTGGGACAAGAAGAAAGTAAAAGGAAACAGAGGGAAGAACCAGAAGGCAAAGGACATTTATAGAGGCCTAAATATAGGTTTGTACTTATGCAAAACAAACAAACAAACAAACAAATAAATAGATATAAACTGAGAGGGGACTGGAACTATGTGCTCATCATATCTATATGTTAAGAATTAAGGTTGCAGATGGACATCAGGCCTACTCCCTCAACACAAGAACACTGTTCTAACAATCCAGTATTCTGTAATGCTCACCTTCCCAACACGATTGCTGAAGACAAAATAGGTGCATAAGCAAATGTGGTGAAGAAAGCTGATGGTGCCTGGGTATCAAAAGATATAGCGTCTGGGGTCTTAAAGGCTTGAAGATAAACAAGAAGCCATCTAGCTGAGAAGCAATAAAGCCCACATGGAAGAAACATACCAACCTGTGTAATCATGTGGTGTCGATGGGACAAGGTATCAGGCATCTAGGACCCAGAACAAAATCATACCCAATGTGAATGGGGTGTGGGGGCATGGAGTGGAGAGGAGACCCAATGCCCATCTGTAGACAATTGGACAT
>NW_022107432.1:7943292-7956671 GCF_000313985.2 Echinops telfairi | reverse complement strand
AAGAAATGGGGAGCTGATACTGGGCTCAAGTGGGAAGAGAATGCTTTGAAAATGGTGATGGTGGCATATGTGCCAATGTGCTTGACACACTGGATTGTGATAAGAGATGTAAGAGCCCCCAATAAAATTATTTAAAAAAAAAAAGAATTTTCCATGAACTGGTTAGAGCCTCCTCATAAGGATTCCTAAAGAAAACAATGTTTTGCACATAACTTCCAAGTACTTTAAAAAGTAATTTCAGATAGTACAAAGCAGGGACCATCAGGCACCTGTAATCTGCATTTGCCTTAAAAGTAGAAAAGGAGATACGGGTTAAATCCTTTGACTTGGGTCACAAGCTTTTGACTCAAATCGGGCACTGACTCCCCTCACCATGCATCTTGGTCTCCACTATTGAGTGTGGAGGCCCAGTCTCCAGGGCTGAGCAGCCCCTACTAGATCAACCCTTCTTCTTACTACTGTAGGCAAACTCATTCACGTGTGCTTCAGGTTCTTCATCTGTGAAAAGGGAATAATAACACACCTACACCGTAGGATTGTTGTGAGATAATTTGTTTCATATGCTGGGTATACAATCCAGCATCAGGCAAATGCTAAGGAATAATTAGCTATCGTGCTTGGGATCTATTGAACCTTTTGAAAGTCCAGGTTTGTCTAAAAGTTTGCCAACTACAGTAAGAGGACTTTGGTGCCTTTAAGGGTTATGTTTCACTTTTATTCCATAGAATAAAAATTCCAGAACTCATCGGGTGGAAACTGATGTTGCACCCGGACTCTGCTAGGGCCGCATGCACCAGGCTCCCTCTCTGGCTTAGCCTGTGAATAATTGATTTGCCTTTGCTGCTTTTTCCCTTCCCAGAACCAAACTCTCTGCCATCGAGTAGATTCTGATTCAGAGCGAACCTACAGGGCAGAGTAGACTGTCCCCGTGGGTTCCTGCAATTCTTTCCGGGACTAGAAAGCCTTGCCTTTCTCCTGTGGAGCGGCTGGGGGTTCCCAATGCTGCTCTTGTGCTTCCAGAGTGCCTACTATTTTCCCTTAGAAATCAAGAATTAATGTATTCATTATTAAAATAATTTAGAGGGAAAACACTAAATTTTCAGTAAAATACCTAAAGGATCGTTCTAAAAGTAATTAAGCAGTTCTTGAATTTAGTATGGTTTGCTTGAATTATCTTATGATTTTGTTTTCATTTCCTTAGCAGTAAAAAGTAAAGCAAATAATTAGTTTGTAATTTTAAGCCTCAACTGGAAAAGTTTTGTTGAGAAGTAGCTAAACTAAAGTTTATTCTTCTAAGTACTAGAAAAAACAACAACAAGATAAAGTGTTCCATCAACTGCTGGGGGTACCATGACTCCCGACCATCAGGGCTGGGCAGTGCAGGGGAGAGCGGGGTTGTCTGTTACCCAAAGCCTTCTGACAAGCTGCAAAGTTGTTGAGTCTTTTCCCCCAGTCGCTCCCCTTTCCCCTTCTTGTCCACAAACAGCCGCCTTGTGTGCTAAGGGGCTCAGCAGCTCAGTTCACTGCCATCGAGTCAACACCGACTCCGAGGACCCTACAGGACAGGGAGGACTGACCTCAAAGGTCTCCGAAATGCTAACTTTTTACACCACCAGAGAGCCTGAGGGCGGCTGTTGATGTCAAGCAGCTGGCTTTGTGGATAGTAGCCCAGTTTGTAACCACTAGTTCAGGGAGGCAGCGAGAAACACTAAATACCCCAAATCCCCTCGCGTGCTTAAGCAAGGAGCACCGTGTTTCCCATGCCCATGTCCATGTCTCCGGGCATTGTTACTTTCGCTTCAGCGCCTGGCAGAAGACTGGCTTTTGCAGTAACTAACGGCTGACTCAGAATTACAAAACGTTTCTACTAATGGTGGCTTCCCTTGTATCGTGGAATAATCTTAAAATAATAGAGTGAGTTAGCACACAAAATACTAGGTCACTTTTTTATGCCTTGGTTTGCTCACCAGCTTCTGGAAAACAGTCAACATATCATCCCACATATTGGTCCAAATACTTTTTATTTCTTTGTCTGCACCAGAACATCTCTGTCATGTCCATTCAGTTTCTTTCCTGGGGCTACAACAGCCTTACTTCCATAAGGATGTATCTGCCTTGTTCATCACACAGATCAAGCCGAGAAGCTTTAGAGTTTTCTCTTTGTGCAAAGCCTCTATCATTAGCACTGTTAAGATGCTAAAAACCTTAAGACACATCCAACTTCTGTAGACTGACCATACCACTTATCCATTCACATCTTCTTTAATAACTGGTATCTGTATATCTCAAAATATGATAAGTACCATGGTTACATGCAGCTTTTATACACACTCAAATTACAGGCTCTAAAAAGCACCAGGGCACGCATCTTGCCTCTGAGTGACGTTATCTTTGCGTGGGGAAATGCTGCCTGCCCAGCAAGCTGCTAGCCCATTGGCAAAGAGAAGGAAGCTCATGAGAAAGGCTGTCTACGTGTTTGTTACTGAAGTCGGGAGAATAATCCCACACCAATTCCATTTGTGAATTCCATCTATTCAGCCTCTGTTACATATTTTCCACTTTGTGGGCCCATGGACTCTGCTACAACTACATAAACCAATGGAGTGGATGTGGGTTGACCCACAGCAGGCCAGTTTTGAGCTGGGGGACCAGTCTGCCCATGTTTCTTGGGGAATTTAGTCTCTCTGTTCTTGAGAAATGGCAATCAGTCCTATTCTTTTCTTGGAATGTCATTGTCTGGTTTGGGTATCAGGGAAGTACTAGCCTCATAATATGAGTTGGCCAAATATTCTGCTCCTTCATTTCTGGAACAGTTTGTAATACAGTGATAACTAATCGCTTACAGTCCCTGGGTGTCTGATACATGAACTCCTGACTTACATCCAACCCATAGTTAGCTCTAATAAAGCCCATTATGTTAAGAATGTGAGGTTCATTCAATGGCTCATAATAATAAACAGGTGCTATTTTACAAAGCACATCAAAACACTATTATTATTACTGTATTATTATGGTAACGATGTTTTCATGTATCTGGAAATGTTCCTTTAATGTTTTGTATACATAGCAAACTGCGCTATATACTAAGACAAAGATTTGATGGATGTCAAACGGACTTGGGAATGGAACTTGTTAGTATTCTGGGGCTGCCTGCATAGGATGCTAAACTGTCCTTGCCATGCTGGGTTAGACCCCACTTGTTCATGATGTATTGTCCTTTTTATCAAACAGACAGCATGGGAGGATGAAGTGGAGCTGAAAAGTAAAAGGAAACAAAAACCCATTTGATAAATGCAGAAAAATCATTTGATAATGTTCAATATTAGTTTATGATCAAAGTCCCGGTAGCTGAACGAAAGAAGACAATTGACTTAGCTTGATGAGGGCATCTGTGAAAATCCTGCTCCCCTACTGCCATCAGGTGGATTCGGACTCACAGCAACCCTATTGGGTTTCTGAGGCTGTAAGTATTTATGGGAGTGGACAGCCTCTTTCTCCCATGGAGTAACTAGTGGGTTGGAACTTTTGACCTTGTAGTTAGCAGTCCAATGCTTACCTGACATCACCAGGAGGGCTCCTGAAAACCCTACCAATATCATCATATATAATCATGAAAGACTGAATGCTTTGCCCTTAAGATCTGGAACAAGACAGGGACGTCTGTTCTCACCACTTCTCTTCCCCATTGTCCCAGAGGTCTGAGCTAGTGCAATGGAAAAGCAAGAAACAAAACCAAACTCACTGCCATTGAGTCGATGCTGACTCATAGTGACCCTATAGACCAGGGTAGAACTGCCCCTGTGAATTTCTGAGACTATAATTCTTTATGTGAGTAGAAAGCCCTGTCTTTCTCATGAGGATTGGCTGGTGGTTTCAAACTGCTGACCTTGCAAATTGCAGCTCAGCACATAACCACTACACAGCAGGTAGCAGGGACCCCTGGCTAATACATAAGGGGATAAAAATCAATGAAAGGCATATGGTTTGAAAAAGAAATAAAACTCATTTTATTTATGAATGATATGATTGTCTATGTAGAAACTCCTGGGGAATATTTAGATATTCACTAGAATGATTAACTGAGCCATCCGGTCATGGAGTCTGGCCAATATATATAAAAAAATACTTGTAGTCCCATACATTAACAACAACACTAACAAAACCCCCTTCTATCAAGTAGAACTGCTTCCTAGGGTTTCCAAGGCTATAAATCTTTACGGCAGCAGAAAATGTCATACTGGCAACATACAATTGAAAAAATTTAAAATGCTACTTGCAAAATCATCCAAAATATGAAATAATTAGAAATAAATTTAACACAACACATGCAAGAGCTGTACACAGAAAACGACAAAACACAGCTGCAATTCAAGGACTAAGTAGATGGAAATATATAGTATGTTCTCTACATGGATTGACGCTGTTTAGATATAATCCCTAAATTAATCTATAGATTCAAAATAAACCCAGAAAATTCCACCAGTTTCTTTTTCCTTCTTTCAGATTTGGCAAGTTAAAAATTTCATGAGAAAGCAAAAGAGCCAAAACAATTTGGAACTAGAAAAACGAGATTAGAAATTTACCTTACCGATTCCACGACTTACTGTAAACTCAAGCCCCTAGCTATCAAGTTGATTCATGGCAGCCCTACAGCACAGACTGGACCTGCTTGTTAGACTTTCGGAGATTGTAAATCTTTATGGGAGCGCACTGCCTCATCTGTCTCTCAAGTCGTGACTGGTGAGTATCAATTGCTGTTTTCGTAGTTAGCAGCCTAATGTTTGACCCACTGCTTTGCGGGGGCTCCTTGGACTTACTGTAAAACTATAATTATCAAGACTGTGTAACACTGGTAAAAGGATAGGTAAAAGAAATGAATCAAGAGACCAGAAACAACCCATTCATATGGGCCAATTAAGTATATTTACTTTTCTGTTCCTTATAATCCAGAAGTAGCAGAAATCTTAGTCTACAAAAGGCCATTTTAATATCCTAGTCTTCTTTTGTGGGCTGTTTACACGCGTTTCAAAACTCACTGCCCTGGCGATCATCTATAGAGAAAGTTAAACAGACTCTGTGGGTTTCTGAGACTGTAAGCCTTTATGGGAGTCAATACCCTCGTCTTTCTCAACAGGAACAGCTGCTAGATTCGAAGTGCTTACCTTGTAGTTAGCAGCCCATTGCATAACCCATTATCCCACCGGAACTCCCTGCGCGCACACACATTAGGTGTGGATTAAAATTTTGAAATTCTATGTAACGATGTTATATCCATTTAAGTGTGCATACATATTTTACATCTGATAATGTTTATCATTTTTCTAAGATCTACTATAGTATGCCTGTAGCAACATCATATTTTTGGTTTGTTTAATATTTGTTTGAAATCTCTTAACATAGTTTGATTTTTTTAAACATTCTGTGTCCTTATAACTGATTATCTCTTACTAAGGCACATACTGTTTGGATTTTGTGTTTAATATAATCTATTAATCTTTGTCTTTTATGTACAATATTGACCCATTTGCATTTGATGTAATTACTGATATATTTAGGTTTAAATTCATTTTCTTACTTTTTGTTTCCTATTTGTCTCTTCCATTCTTTTATTAATTTTTATTTTTGCTTTTCTTACTCTTTTGGTTTTCTATTTATTTACTAATTACACATTATTTTACTCTTTTTTCTTCTGGTTATGATAGATGGAAAAAGAATCCTTTTTCAAATCTAAAACAAACTAGTACTCTTACCAAATTCAAAGCAATGTAAGTACTTTAAAAAATTCTACTTTTCTCTGTTATCATGAATTTTAATTTTGCATATATATTTTTTCATAGTTAAATCACTTTTTATTTATTAAATGCTTTTCTTGTGGGCTCTTGCATCTCTTATCACAATCCATACATTCATCCATTGTGTCAAGCACATTTGTACATATGTTGCCATCATCATTTTCAAAGCATTTTCTTTCTACTTGAGCCCTTGCTTTCAGCCCCTCATTTTCCCCCTCCTTCCCCTGCCCTCCTTCCCTCATGAACACTTGATAAGTTATAGATTGTTATTTTCATGTCTTATATCGTCCTCTGTCACCCATCACCCACTTTTCTATTGTTCATTCCCCTGGAGGGGGTTATATGTTGATCTTTGTGATCCAGTCCCTCTTTCTCCCCCCACCTTCCCCTTATCTTCCTGGTATCTCTATTCTTATTGTTGGCCTGAGGGATTTATCTATCCTGGATTCCCTGTGATGCAGGCTCTTATCTGTAGCAGTGTGCATGTTCTGGTCTAATCCGATTTGTAAGGTAGAATTGAGGTCATGATAGTGGAAGGGAGGAAGCATTAAAAAACTATTTCATTGGTGCTATACTGCACCCTGACTGGTTCATTTCTTCCTTGTGACCCTTCTGTGAGGGGTTGTCCAATTGTCTACAGATGGGCTTTGGGTCTCCACTCCTTGTCCCCTCTTCGCCCCAATTCACATTGGGTATGATTTTGTTCTGGGTCTTAGATGCCTGATACCTTGTCCCATTGACACCTCATGATCACACAGGTTGGTGTGCTTCTTCCATGTAGGCTTTGTTGCTTCTCAGCTAGATGGCTGCTTATTTATCTTCAAGCCTTTAAGACCCCAGACACTATATCTTTTGATAGCCAGGCACCATCAGCTTTCTTCACCACATTTGCTTATGCACCCATTTTGTATTGAGAGATCGTGTAGAGAAGGTGAGCATCACAAAATGCCAGATTGTTAGAACAAAGTGTTCATATGTTGAGGGAGCACTTGAATTGAGGCCCAAAGTCCATCTGCTACCTTAATACTTAACATATAGCTATGAGTACATATATCTATTTCCCTCTCTCTAGATAAATATATTTACATAATATGTACATGCCTGGATTTGGACCTCTATAAATGTCCTTTGCCTCATGGTTTTTCCCTCTGTTTCCTTTTACTTTCCTCTTGTCCCACCATCATGCTCCGCCTTCATTCGGGTTTAGTAATTCCTCACTGTTAACATTGCCCTTGATTAAGTTCCAATAGGCATCGTATGCCTTTCTCTCCACTGATTTTAGTTCACTTGTTCCCTTGTCCCTGGGTTGGTTGCCCTCCCTCGCTTCCTTTTTCCCACCTCCCCTTCTCCCGTATCCCCCCTGGAACCGTCAGTTCCATTGTGTTCGTCTCCAAATTGTTTATCCCTCCTATCTTATCTAGATAGACATTAATAAGTGCAAAAACCAGGCAAAGCAAGCAACAAAGGAAGACAAAACCAACAAAACAATAACAACAACAAACAACAGCAAAAAGAAAGCCAATGACAAAAAGGAAAAGTTAAGTATATATAGTTCCAGGTCTATTTTTTTACCTTTAGGAGTGTTTTCCAGTCGTCTGATGGGGTGCCACATTCTTGTCTCCAAAGTCTATTTTTGGTACTCCCCGGTGATTTTATCGCTATGCTCCCCTTGCTGCTCTGTTGCACGCCCCTGGTGTTTCGCCCCAGTATGATGGGGTCAGATTGGGTGCAATTCCCGCACTGTGTCTCCAGTGTTGTCCCTTGTAGTGCTATGGTTCAGTGAGGAATGCCATGTCTCGTGGTGGGGCTGGCACTGTGGTCCTCTCTGTGCATGGTCTGCACTGAGCAGGAATATCGTCCTTGGGGCTTGGTGGGCCAGGATGTGTTCCCCTCCCTCTCCATCCTCTTCATTTCTCTTGTGTGCCCCCATCCCCAAGCTGTAGCTTCAGTGCTGTCCTCTGAAGTGCATTCTTCTGGAGGGGTGGGGTCCACATAGTTGGGATTGGGGCTGGCCCCACTGTCCTCTCTATTGGTTCCCCGGTACACGTTTTGCATATATTTAAACACCACAATATATTATTACTTTATTCAAACCTAACTACACAGGTACTCTTTTTACTACTCTTCCTTGCATTTCTACAGGGAACTATTATTGTTGTTTACCTGAAAAACCCCTCTAGTCTTGCCCTTAGTGTGGATATGCTGATAACAAATTCTCTGTTTGTGTTTATCTGGCGATTTCTTTATTTGACATTTGCTTTCACATGACATTTTTACTGTGTATAACATCCTAGCAAAGGAAAGCTGGACAATGAATACAGAAGACAAAAGAAGAATTGGGGTCTTTGAATTACATTGTTGGTGAGGAATGTTAAACATGCCATGATCGCCAAAAGAACAAACAAATCTGCTTGGCAAGCCAAGTCCAGCCCGCCTGCTACAGCTACTCACTCACTCACTCACTCACTCACTCACTCACTCACTCACTCACTCACTCACTGCCAAGGAGTTGATTCTGCGCCCTAGCAACTCTAGAGGGCAGTGTGGAACTGCCCTGTGGGTGTCGGAGATGGAGAAAGCCCCATCGTTCTCTCACAGAACAGTGGCGCTTTCAAATTGCTGACCTTGCAGGGAGCAGCCCAATGCACAACCCACTTCGCCACCAGACACCTCGGAGGCCAGGAGCAGAGTGCCAGAATCCAACCAGGAATGGGTCTCATTTAAAGCTGGGTTTTAGTGTGAAAGCTGGCCATATATTGGCTTACTAGATATTTTTGAAGGTTCCAAAACGAATTCACAGGTGTTGAAGTGTATGCACCTTTATCTTGTTGGGCCTTGAAAGGTTGACTAACCTGTTCCAGTTTGTCTAGAACTTTCTTTTTTCGCTCTCAAGTTCCTGCCTTCTGGGAAAGTCGTTCTCCAAAAACAAAACAAACCAGAAAACCTCATTGCCCTTGAGAGGATTCCGACTCACAGTGACCCCGTGAAACAGTCCAGGGCTGGTGCTGTGGGCGTCTGAGCCTCTAACTCTTCTTGAGAGCAGAAAGCCTCATCTTTCTCCCTCAGAGTGGCTGGTGGTTTCAAACTATTGACCTTACAGCTTAGCAGCCTAATGTGTAACACAGCATGTCACAGCTCTGCAGAGGAAGTTGTTCATCCCTGGAAAATTGGCATGGTGACCTACCCTAGCTCTGAACCCCGTTTTTATTTCAGGAGTTGGTTGAAAGCTCTGGTCAGCTGTGAGCCTTTGGCTGACCGTTATGAGTATCCAAATGCCCAAAGATTCCAATGGAGCTCACATTTCAACCTTAGGGTGCTTGAACTTGCTTTGCCTTTGCCTGGCATGCTCTTCTATTAAACCTGCCTCTGAGTGTTATTATTCAGGATTCAGCTCGAAAATCACCTAAAATTTACCTAAAATAACTTTAGGTAAAGTGACCTCATTCTCAGGCCAGTCCTGTGTATTGTATCATCTCTTTTGCTTTATTGTGGTAAACACAGATGTTTGTTATACATATAACAAAACATTTACCTATTCAACATTTTATTTACATGCACAATTAAGTGACATGTGGTGTGACTAGTACCACTATCTGATTCCAGATTGTTCCAGCACCATTACCAGGCACTCAGTACTCTGTGTAGTGACTCACCTCTTCCCCTCCCTGCCGTGTCTGGTGACCTGCAACACATTTTGATCTCTATACATTTGCCTATCCCATAGTTATTTCATATGAGTGTGACCCTATAATATTTGTCCTTTTGTAATGGACTTATTTCACTCAGCTTGTTTCCATGGTTCATTCATGTATCAGAACTTAATTTCTCTTCATGGCTTAGTAGTATTCTGTGGTTGTTCCATACTTTGTTGTCAATTTGAGACTTACGAGTAAAAGGATGGAATTTAGCCTGCCAATCGGATTGCAGCTTTATGACCTCATTTGGAGGTGCTAAGGAGATAAAAAGCTCACTGGAGGTGGGTCAGAGGCTCACACCCTGGGAGACATTGCAGCTGACAAAATCCAGGGAACTATGCTAGTGCCCTGAGCTGGAGGAGCCACATGGAGACCCCTGCCAGCCCTGAGATGCTTATAATGCCACTAGATCCACAAGACTTCCCACCCATTGGCCTGTGATCTTCCTGCATCATTGCATGTGTTTCATGAGTCTGAAGAGGACTTTGTTAGATTGGTATTGACATATGGGCTAATATCAGACTTATGGACTTGATCTGGACTGGACTGGGATGTTTTCTCAATATTCAATTGCTCTTGTATATAAAGATCTTTCTTATACACATATGAGTGTTTATGAATTTGTTTCTCTAGTCTACCTGGACTAACATATATTCTATTATGTACAGGTAACACATTTTATTTAACCCTTCATCTGTTGGTTCACATTTAGGTTGTTTTCACCTTTTGGTGATTGTGAATCATTCTGCAATGAGCACTGGTACTCAAATTTCTATTTATGTCACTGTCTGACTGACTACAAATGTGCCTGTTTGATGCACATATAGACATAGATCTAGGGAAATTAAGTCTCTCAGAGGAGGGAGCTTGTCCATGTTGCTTGTGTCCTTATAGACAGCATGTAGAGCAGTTTCCTGGGCATATTAGACACTTAGGAAATATATATTGAATGACTGTGTCCTATTGAGTTGCCTTGCTGATGTTTTCAACGTCTTAAGCCTGCTTTGGCAAGTTATATCAGAGTTAGGCAACCCTACCTGCCCCCACGCTCACCTAGCTTCTCCCTCAGAAGCAGAATCCTTTAAGAGGCTCACTGGTGCAATTATTGTTTTAAAGTAAAACCAAAGAACACACAACCAGACTCAGAAGCTTAACTTAAATAATTGGAAATCTCTAAGAACTTTACAGCTCCGCCTCCCATGAATATCTTCATGAGTCCTTCGGAAAGTCATACAGGGGTGGCTTTACGCTCATGATTAGTCTGTCAAAGCAAAATGCAAATCTTGTGAGTTGCTTTGTCAAGCGCATGTGTGAGTGCTTCGGACTGTCGATGAGCTGAAGGGAGAGGTCCCGCCCGGGGACTCACTGGCAGAGAACCTCGCCAGAGCTCTAGCCTGAGAACCTTCCCCATCCCTGAGACTCTAAAGGGGACATAGAGAAACCAGAGTGGGAGCCTGGTTCTGGCAATGCTGCTGCTACTGCTCACGTGATGCTGCTTGTGAAGTATATTCTTCACAATACATTTTAAAACATGGTTCCTGAAATTTAATTTCTGTGGAGGATGCTTCCCAGTGGAAGGGAGACTGCCTGTCTGACCCCCGACACAGTAGTATGGGGATCTGATAGTGGGCAAGACATCATATTTACTGAGTGTTTGGACGATTCCAGTTTTGAAAAAGCAAGGTATATAAACAACAATCATAGCTGTCATTTATTGGGTGGACCAGAATCCTTATATCTCAGGTTTTTTCCTCTCACAAATCCTGTTGCCTTTATTATCAAAATGCACCTGAAGTATGACCCTTCCCCACCACCTCCAAGGCTACTCTCCTGCCCCAGCCTCTTAATGTAGTCTTGCCTGACTTGTGTCCATGACCTCTAACCTGATGTCTTCCATCTTGAAATTTGTGGAACGTCTAATTACAGCTTGAGCAAAAATCAAACAAACCATTATTTGTTCATAAACAGCAAGGCACACACCACTGAAATCGCTGTTTTTCTGATCATTTGCTTGGAAAGGAGGAAAGTTAAAGCTGAGGCTGGTAAACTGCAAGCCTAATCCAATCTGTCGCCTATTTTTGTAAACAAAGCTTTATTGGAACACAGCCATGCCCATTCTGCACATACTGTTCGTGGCCGTTTTCACTTTCTATTGGAAAAATTGAGTAGTTACGACAGATATTATCTGAAAAGCCTAAAATATTTGCTATTTATTTGCATACATAAATAAAAGCATACAAAGTTTCTATATGCTTTATTCTTCAACTTACAGAAAATTTATGCAAAGGATATTTGTCAAAAGTCAACCCCAAGTACAATTGCCTCCTCTAACATAGTCCTAGTGTTTCCAGGAAGTACAAAACTTCGTTCCAATGATCTGAAAATCAGTGTCCTGTCAATTGAAAAAATTAAAGTCCTTCATGTCACTGCAATTTAAATTAGTGCTTTGGCCAAATTGAAACAAATGTCTGGTGGGGCTTCATTTTCTGTTTATGAATTGGATTAGATTGTTATTTTTTAACTGATATAGAATTGATTTAAGGAAGAACATCTTTTTATTCTAGAAACGTCCTAGAATGCACTGCTTGTGCATAGCACGACACGCGGTACTCTTAGCAATGGGCTGTAGAGGTGCCACCCTTCACCATATTACAAGATGGAGTGGCCTTTGCGCTTCGTGGTAGAAGAATCATTTTTACTAGTTTGGCTGTATCTTCCTGACCACTGTCCCAGGGGTCAGTTTTCAGTCCTCCCCTCTCTCCGTGTCGCTATATTGATAGTTTCATCCATTCCCAAGGCTTTAGGTTTGCATGGAGCCAACTTGGACCACTTCCCTCTACTTCTTGGCATAGCCAACATTTTCCTGTGTCTTAAAATTGTCTAAAAATGAACTCTTGATCTTCACCAAGCCCTGACCCCACAATCTGCTTCTTTTGCAGACGTCCTCATCTATGCAAGGCAACACCATCCTTCTGTTCTCAGAGGCCAAAATAACCGGCATGTGTGCCTGGACTCCTCTTTCACAGTGTAGATCCAACTTACTGGAAAATTCTACTAGCTTCAAAATATATACTGGCTCTGCTCACTTCGCACTGTCTCCCCTGCTTTCACTCAAGCCCTAACCACCATCAGCTCTCCTCGAATGACTTCAACAGTCTTCCAGGCAGTCTTGCCCTTGCGCACATCAGTTCATTTCAAACAGTAATCAGAGTGGTTCGATTAGCCTCTTTACATCACTCATATGCTCCAAACCCTATCTTCTGACTGGCGTAGTGTAGCAAAATTATGAGTTGGGACCACTTGACAGCACCTGGTTGGTTCTGTCATATACTCAGTTCTAGTGGCCTGTCCAGAACCAAACCCACTGCCGTCAAGTCAATGCCGACCCTAAGACAGGGTAGAACTGTCCTTGTGAGTTTCCAAGATCGTAACTTTAGGGAGTAGAAAGCTTCGTCTTTCTCGTGTGGAGTGGCTGGTGGTTTTGAACTGCTGATCTTACAGTTAGCCACAGGGGTCCTCAAACTATGGCCTGCGGGCCACATGCGGCCCACTGAGGACATTTATCTGGCCCGCTGGGTGTTTTTGCCGCCGCTGCCTGTCCTGCTTAGCAGCCGACTTGTCCAGTGTGCACAGGAATTTGTTCATAGTTTTTTTTAAACTAGAGTCCGGCCCTCCAATGGTCTGAGGGACAGTGAACTGGCCCCTGTTAAAAAGTTTGAGGACCCCTGCACTACACCATCAGAGCTCTTCAGGAGCCTGGAAAGCATTACAAAATCTAGGTCTTTTTTTTTTTTTAATAGTTTTATTAGGGGCTCATACAACTCTTATCACAATCCATACATCAATTGTGTAAAGCACATTTGTACATTCATTGCCCTCATCATTCTCAAAA
>NW_022107432.1:7930036-7941919 GCF_000313985.2 Echinops telfairi | reverse complement strand
GATGTACAAATGCGCTTTACACAATTGATGTGTGTATGGATTGGGATAACAGTTGTATGAGCCCCTAATAAAATGTTAAAAATAAATTAAAAAATTAAAAAAAAAAAAAAAGCCTTTTTACCTTTACCCTGCCACTGTATACACTAGCACACCTCCCTTACCATCACTCTCTGCCTCAACCGGCTCTTGTCTAACAGTTATCACCATCTGTCATATCTCTATATCTAAAGTTTAATTTATATTATATGTGTAAGATGATATGCATTGTCACATGATATATATAATGTTTATAATCTTAGAGTAAGGACTTTGTTTAATCCAGGGATATAAATTCAGCACCTAGTGTAATACTTAGTATATAGATGGGTAGGGCTTTTTTTCCAACGGTTTTAGGGTAATAAAAATTATACAGCAAAATACTTGACCATTCAACAGTTTTACACACAGAATTCATTGATATTCTGGTCACTAAGCTGTGCAACACTCCCCACTATGTGTTTTCAAATTATTATAGTGCCGTTACCAGGCAGTCAGTGCCCCTCAGCCATGGCTTCCCTCTCGTCCTTCCCTTAGACTTCTGGTGACCACTAACAACGTTTGGTCTCTGTTAATTTGCCTATCTCTGCTAGTTCATGTAAGTGGGATAATATATGTCTTCTTTTTTGGTGACTGGGTTACTTCACTCAGGTTCACTTTCGAGGTTCATCTCTGCTGTGGGATCGCCCAGTACTGCATTCCTCTTTCTGACTGAGTAATATTGCATTGTACACGTGTGTCACTTTGTTCATGCATCATCCTTTGCTGACCTTTAGGTTATTTTGCACCTTTTGGCTATTGTGAACAGTGCTGTGATGAACATTGGCTTTAAGGTGCTATACTCCAAGAATCCAAATCCATTGCCATTATACGAGTTCCCTAGTGGGCTGGAAAGAACTCCATGGAGTGGCTGCTTGATTTGAACCACTGGCATTTTAATTAGCAATCAACCTCTTAGCTGCTGTGACACCAGGACTTCTAGGAAAACAGATAGGAGACCCTTAATACATCTTAAGGAAGAAAGCATGTTCCAGATTCTATGTCCTTTATATCCTTGATATTGTTGACTGACCGCAGCAAAGACTGAGTCCGTATTGTTGCCTTTTTTAAATACTGATGGGAACTTTCCCTATGTCACACAGCAGTAAGTGCACCAGGGTTTTCTGGTTTCAAATCACTAAGTCTTATCATCACTATGTCTTATGAGAAATCTAGAAAATGATCACTAGTGTTAAAAGATGGGAACTGAGCTATAGGGATTCCTAGAACTCGGAAATGGAATAAATTTGTGCGATCCAAAGAAAGTGTTTGTATTTCATTGCAAAGCTCTTTCCAATGGATTCGTTTCCATTTCAGATGTACATGAGGTACTGAGACAATAACTATTTAGCTACTTCCACTTTCCAAACTCTGCAGCACCTTAAATGGTAATGCATACTAACTACTTTCTTAACGTTTAGCTATTACTTTACGGGGAGAGAGTAAAAGAGTTGAAGTTGTATTGGACAGGTTGGAGATTAGAGAGGGGTTTCTCTGTGTCTCTCCTAGTTAGGATGGAGAGCTTTTCCCACCAGGCTAACACGAGAGTTGAATAAAAATGTTGTTTGCAAATGTTTGGTAAGAATGTAGGGAAGCCACAAGGTATTGCACTAACCTAGGCCTCCTATCGTCTGGCCACCGTAACCAATCCTAGGACTCAGGACAGAGTCAGAAAAGAGTCTGAAGAAGTGACTGAAGGTTGCCTCGCTGAGGAAGGATGGACTTTGGATTTCCCATGTAGCCACTTATATTCCAACTCGAATTCTATGTAAGATCTTATGGTGGACATTTTTTCTGCAAATACCTGTGGCCTTACCCGAGAGGTTTCTCTGACCCCAGAAGCTGTTTGGCCATGTGTGGAGCAGATTGAAAGTCAGGAAAGTGAGCGCCCCAGAAGCTGCTCCCAACCAGCGAGGGACAAACATCAGTAAGCAGCGTTCTAGAGTTGTAGAATTTCTAGGTCTGTTCTCTCACACCTCTGTGAGGTACGCCAACAGGATTGAGCCCCTGATGTGTGGGGGCAGAGTGGACTATTAGGCATCGGGCTGCTGGCCAGAATGGTCAGCAGTTCCAGACCCCCAGCTGCTCCACCGGAGAAAGATGAGACTTTCCACTCCCATAAAGATGTGCACTCTTAGAAAGTCGCAGGGACAGTTCTACTCTGTCCTAAAGCATTGTTATGAATCAGAATCGACTAGATGGCAGTGAGTTTTCTAAAGTTTGGTCTCCAGTATAGGAGGGACTTCCATTCTTTTCTGGTCTCACTCTCTGACTATCTTCTAGGTATTTCTTTGGGTCACTTTCCAAATAGTCCATCTGCATTCAAATCCTCGTTTCAGGCCTGCTTCTGGGGGATCCCAACCTAAACAGACTTTAGAAACCGCTACCATCCGTGTTGTGTTGAATCAGGAAGGCCAGGCTGTCCTGCAGGCATTGGCACAAAACAAGCCTAAAGGAATTGACAGACTCTTTATTCAAATATTTTACCTAGCTGATGCAGCATTGGAAGTGCTCAATAGTCTACACCAAGAAATATGGAAGACAGCTACTTGGCCAGTCACTAGAAATAATCCATATCTGTGTCCATTAAAAAGAAAGTGACCCAACATAATGTGGAAATCATTGACCCATATCATTAATTCACATAAAATTTTTCAGAAGATAATTTTTAAAAGGCGGCAGCAATATATCAACAAGGAATTGTCAGAAAGTCAAGACAGGCTTAGAAGATGACATGGAATTGGAGATATGATTGTTGGCATTAGTTGGATCTTGCCTGAAAGTAGATGGATGTTTGACTATGTAAAGACATTCAACTACGTGGATCATAACAAAATATTGGAATTTCTTAGTTCGATTCTGAAGAACTTTAGATAGCTAAAGCCATCTACACATTGCAGATGTAAACAATTCCACAAACTATGGAGGTTCCATAACAGTTAATTGTGCTCATGTGGAACTTGTACACAGATCAAGTGACAGACTTTCAAACAAAAGAAGCTCCTACTTCGTGGTGTGGTTTAAAATCAGGAAAGCTGTGCATCTGCGTTGTAAACTTTTACCATGTGTATTCAATTTCAATGCTGAGCATATGCATATATATATAATTTAAATCATTTTATTGGGGGCTCTCGTACAATTCCCATCACAATCCCACCATCCATCCATCCATTGTGTCAAGCACATTTGCACATTTGTTGCCATCATCATTCTCAAAACATTTGCTGTCTACTTGAACCCTTGGTATCAGCTCCTCATTTTCCCCCCTCCCTCCTTGCTTCCCCCCTCCCTCATGAACCCTTGATAATTTATAAATTATTATTATGTCATGTCTTACACTGTCCGACGTCTCCCTTCACCTACTTTTCTATTGTCCATTCCCCAGGGAGGAGGTTATATGTAGATCCTTGGAATCAGTTCCCCCTTTCTACCCCACCTTCCATCCACCCTCCCGGTTCGCCTTCGCTGAGCAAATCTTTTAAGAAGCTGGACTATATGAAGAAGAATGCAGCGCTGGGAGTAGGGAAGCTTTCTTAACAACCCATGATATGCAGATGACATGACCTCACTTGCTGAAAACCAAGAGGACTTGAAGTACTTGCTGATGAAGATTGATGACGTTAGTGGTATGAATTATACCTTAACATAAAGAGAGCAAAATTCCTCACAACTGGACCTATATGTAAATCATGATAAACAGAGACAAGATCTAAGTTATCAATAATTTAATTTTACTTACATCCACAATCAATGCTCATGGAATCAGCAGCCAAGAAATCAAATGACATTGCATTGGGCAAATCTGTTGCATAATATCTCTTTAAAGTGAAAAGCCAGGATGCTAATTTGAAACTAAGGGGCCCCTGACCTGGACCATGGCATTTACCATCACCTCATCTGCATGTGAAATCCGGAGAATGAATAAGAAAGACTGCAGGAGAGTCGATGCATTAGAATGATGATGTTGGCAAAGGAAGGTGAAAGTACCATGGATGCCAGCAGAGCAAATAAATCTGTCTTGGAGTCTTGGAAGTCCAGGCAGGATGTTTCTTAGAAGCAAGGACGGAAAGACTTTGTCTCATGTACTTTGGACATGATACCAGGACGTACCAGTTGCTGGAGAAGGACATCATGCTTGACAAAATAGATGCCAGTTTAAAATAGGTGCGTGGACACAGAGTTGCAACTGTGGGCTGAGTCAACTATCGGGGTGGACAGAGCCAGGACACGTTCTGTTCTGTTTACACAGGACCAATATGAATTGGAACCTACTTGATAGCACCTAACACAACAACAACAGCAGCAACAAACATCTATGATAAGGGGGAGCTCAGGAATGCTCAGCACAGGCATCCAAGCACACCATTAGGTCATTGCCTTATTCCTGGGGCCAATGCAGATGGGGCAACCGTTTCTACTGACCAGCCCAGCCCCCCTGACTCTGTCCTGGTGAGAGAGAATGAGAAAAGGCAAAGTGGAGCGAAAGGTCACCACAGTCTACAGACAAGGCATCCCCGTGTTCTGTGAGCGGCAAGTTGGAGGGGAAAGAAGTCGCCGCTATGTTTGAGGTTATCCGGTGCCAGTGTCAGACAGGGCAGCTCACATGTGGTCTTACCCACTTTCATCTGAGATGAGAAAACGGGAAGTCTACTTCCAGGTCGCCCGTGTTCCCCTTCAACTGGGCGGAGGGGAGGGCGTGACAGGTGAGGGGCATCCACCACATGTAGAGTACATATTGACTGACTGATGAAATGTTGCGTTCATTAAACCACCTTAGAAAATATTCATAAGGGAAATTAAGTTCAACTAGGACAGGCTAGCTGGAGACTGGCCAAATGCAGCCTGTTATTGTATTTTCTACGGTGCCTTTTCTGTGCATTATGAAGAACTTTAGATAGTTAAAACCATTCTATACATTGTAGATAAAAACAATCTCACTGTTCCTTAGCTACTTTATTGTGACTTAGAGCTGGTATAAATGTATATACTCCAGCAGTTAAACATTCAATTTATTTAAATTCTCTGTATAGGAACCTGTTCTGTGAAGACCAAATATATGTCACAAACTCACTTAAATTTTATTTGTCAAATCTCTACTGGTCTCTGGAAGAATGTGTCATTATTCGTGTTCCTATTCTGTCTTCTGGTTAAAAAGAAGCAAAGCACTTCTCCAGCTTAGCTCTTAACATTCCGAACCATCTTTTGTTTTCAACCATGGCATATATGGTTCAGTAAGATCATATTGTACCTATCCTAGTACATAAATTTTATGTGCAGCTTATTGCTTCTTAAACATATTTTACCATCTCTTCTTATATTTCCAATTATAAGTAGATGCTTGCCTAATTTGAAGAAATTAGCTTTCCCTCCACAATGTATTTCTTTATTACCTGAGTGCTTTAACTATCATTTTTCAACATGACATCTCCTTTATCGTAGGAATACATTTTCAAGTGCAGATTTCATCATAATTATAGAATTAAAATAACCTTAAAATATGTACATACTTTTCTTTATAGAAAGTCATCATGTTATCATGGTATTAAATCTTTTATATATTAAGTATTATGGGCAGTTAACTGGATTCTATGCTAGATTTTCTGTGGGCTTCATGAGTACCTAGCAATCCTATTTTGTATCTTAAGTTTCATGATATATGTACATGGATGTGCTCATAACTTCACTTTTCAGTTGTTTCATTTTATCTTTCTGGTGGCCATTTTTTAAAAGCAATCTCCTCCCTCTTCACCTAGATTTTGTCTTAGGGGTGGATGCACTTTGTTTATGAATTTGACTCTTTCCGGGGCATTATATACGTAAGGCTGATGTGGTCTGGGCTGTGTTACATTCATCTATTTAAGTAGTATTCAGACCCCAGCCTTCCAGGAAGGACAGTTGGAGCTCGGTGGAGAAGAGGCCTGTCGCGGCTAAGAGGTAGCAGTAGCCCCCACTTTCATTCCCATCCCGGAATGTTACTGCAGCTTTACTGAAACAACAAAACTGCCTGACAATCGTTGAGGGCACATAACTGAGTTGTGTTTCTAGTTCTGCCACAGGACTTGACCTTGGGCAGGCAAGTAAAAAATATCTCTCTGTTTTGTCAGTGTGAGAAATGAGAATAATAATGCTGCCGACTTTACAAGGGGAAGCCTTAATGAATTTTGCTTTTGTAGAGCATTGTGAGATCCTGAGGCAAGGGGTACGGTGAAAGGATGGGCTGCTGTAGAAATCTAAAGTGCCATTGCTTTTGGTTTCCAAGGTTATTCTCTCGGGGTCACAACGGTCTCTTACCACCATAGCTTTGAATTATTGCAATGAATAAAGAATAGAATCCAGGTGGGAGAGACTGGAATTTTTGAATTAATTTTTCATCTTGACACCTGACCTGGGTTTTCTGTATGTGTCAGTACAGGCAATTAGCAGTTTATTTCTTGTAAAAAATGCTACACAGAATTGGACCACACTATCTGCCACTTTGGGCGTAAGCATGGAATAGACATTCAGAGATCCAACCTTTAGACATGGCCAGTGGTCTGCCACCCATGTCCGGGAAGAGGGTGGTGATGGCACCCTGGATGTGGAACTGTTTTCTGAGAGTCTGCACAATGGACGCGGGTAAGGCTGTCACTCACTGGTACAATTTTTAGTAGCTACTAGGCCAGCCCATTTCTTCTTCGCAGGCCATTCTTAATCTGGAAGCTCTGCTGAAACCTGTTCACTTTGGGTGGCTTTGCTGATAGTTGAAATACCAGTAACATAGCTTTCAGCATCGCAGCAACACACAAGCCACCACAGTTCAACAAACTGACAGACAAGGGGTGAGACAAGCAATGCTAAGCATATGTTAAACTGAAAGAATGAAAGAAAAAAATTCAGGCTTAGAGTTTCAATACTGAAAGATTCTATGGGCAAAATAGTGAATGATGCAGGAAGCATCAAAAGAAGATGGAAAGAATACACAGAGTCACTGTACCCAAAATAACTAATCAACACTTAACCATTTCAAGAAGTACATATTAACAAGAACCAATGGTACTGAAAGAAGAAGTCCAAGCTGCATGGAACGCATTAGCCAAAATTAAGGTTCCAGGAATTGATAGAATACTAAGGAAATGTTTTAACAAGCTGATGAAGCACTGAAAGCAATCACTCGTCTTTGCCAGGAAATTTGGAAGACAGCTACTTGGCTAACTGACTAGAAGAGATCCACAATTGTACCCATTCCAAAGAACAGTGACCCAGCATAATCCTCCATTTACAGACCAATAGAAGTACGTAAAATGAGGCTGAAGAGCTGCTGGAGTTTCAGGCCAGACTCAGAAAAGGACTTGGAACAAGGGATTTCATGGCCGATGTCAGATGGATCTTCTCTGAAAGCAGAGAATAGCAGAAAAATGATTACTTGTGTTTTATTGACTATGTCAAGGCATTTGACTGTGTGGATCGAAACAAACTATGGATAGTCTTGAGAAGAATGGGAATTCCAAAACACATCATCGTGCTCATGAGGAACCTGTACAGAGCAAGGGGGATATTGCGTGGTTTAAAATCAGGAAAGGCGTTGATGAGGGTTATTCATTCCATTTGAATGGGGAGAAAATAATTAGAGAAACCAGATTGTATGAAGAAGAAGGTGGCATCAGGATTGGAGTCAGGGTTATTAAGAAGCTGAGGTATGCAGATGACACCGTCTTGCTTGTAGAATGTAATGAGGACTTGAGGCACTTGTTAATGGAGATCCAGGATGGCCACTTTTTGTATCAATTACAACACACTGGTAAGAAAACAACATCTTCACAACTGAACCAATCAGTTACATCATGAAAATGGAGAAGATTGAGCTCATCCAGGATGTCATCTTTCTTGGACCCACAATCAATGCTTATGGAAACAGCAAGCAGGAGGTCAAATGACACCGTGCATTAGGTAAATCTGCTGCACAAAACCTCTTTAAAGTGAAAAACAAAACCCCAAATCTCTTGTAAGTATTGGAAAACAAAGATTATTACTTTGGGAGTAAAGTATACCTGATCTAAGGTCTGGTATTTTTAATTCCCTCATCTGCATGTGAAAGTTGGATATTGAATAAGGGAGACTGAGAAAAAATGATACATTTGAATTATGGTGTTGGCAAAGAATATTGAAAGTACCGTGGACTGCTAAAAGAATAAACAAATCTGTCTAGGCAGAAGCACATCCAGAATGCTCCTTTGAGGCAAAGACAGTGAGACTCGCTCTCAGGTACTTGGGACATATCATCAGGAGAGGTTAGCCTGTGCTTGGTAAAGTGGAGGGGTGATGACAAAGTAGAGGAGTCTTGGAGTGGGGCTGGGTTGACTAGAGAAACAAAGTCAGTGACATTCATAGAGGCATAAGGAAGAGCTTTATATCATAGGGGCACCCCAGACCAGTCCATGCGCCCAATGCTTGCCAGACCCCTCAGGCTCCTGGAGCAGCAGGCTAATGACACGGAAAGGTGAAGCTGGATCTAGGAAGGTCATAAGCCAGTGGGTGCACAGTGGAGTGCATCCAAGGTCAGTGGAAATGTGATAGGGTGCTGATAGTTCACAGGGTCCTGCGGCCCACATGAAACTGCCCCTGGAGGAAGACACAGAGCTTCATCAAGCAGGAAGGTGAAAAGAGAGAGAGAGAGATCCCTGGTGTCTCTCTTATAAAAAGGCCACACCTTCTAGGAGGGGTCTTCAGACTGTGACAAACTGGACTCCATCCCTGTACCTGCATACAAAGTCAAGTTGACATAAATCATAAGTACCACAGCCCTTGGCGAGATAGATTGGCACAGTGGCCGCAAGAATGGCTCAAACAGAAGAACCATTGTGAAGATGCTGCCAGCCTTAGTGGGGTTTCGTTCTGTGGTACAAAGGACTGGGGTGGGTCAGAATTGACTTGTGGGCACCTAATGGCAACTGGTACTGAGGTTGTGAGCTGGGCTGCTATCCATAAGATTGACAGTTCAAACTCATCAGCTGCTTCCAGAGAGAAAGACGTGGCAGTCTACTCGTAAAGACTTACAGGCGTGGAAACTCCATGTGGCTGTTTATAGGGTAGCGATGAGTCCGAAGTGACTTGACAGCACTGGTTTGGTTTTTTTTTAATGGCCTAGAAATTTGGCTGAATCCCATTATGAAGCCCCCTGATGAATCTTTCTCCATTTCTGTATCCACTGTCAATCCGATCAGAAGGGCGTAGTACAATGGTGTGTATAAACACAATTCCCATTCCTGTTTTGTAAACAGTGAGTATTCTTAACTGGGATGAGCCATTTATCACTCAGCAAGAGCCTCCTTCCTGGTATCAGGATTCCCCAGACTACCGCCAATAGACTGCTCAGGGAAACACACCCAGGTCTCTCTGTCTCTTGTTTGAAAACATCTCAACTCTGAGCTCTGCCCACAGGAGTGATTCCAAATCCCCTCGGCAGGTACATCAAACTATGCACAGTCTGGCCTCATCCTAGTCCCAGCTCCTTTATTCCGGCTCTCTGTAATCTTTTGCCCTACGTATCAAGCTTCACTGAAATGTCCACTATTTCTTTAAATATCGGGGGAGGTCGTTCACTGTGCCTTTATGCAAATTCTCCTGTTTTTCCGGAAGCACTCCTAGCCCATCGCCACTTTAGACACCCTCATCTAGACCCTCTTCACAGACTGTGTAGGGTTTGCTGGGCTGTGGCTCCCTAACTGCCGAGTTCACCGACCTGCCTGGCCTCCCCTGCCCTCTGTGATCTCTTACCTCAACCGCTCACGGAGTAAAACTCATCCTAAGGGCAAGGCGTGCACCTTCCGACTCACCTCTAGCTTGAACCCTAGAGCCTCGCAGTAGTGCTGAGTAAATAAACGGTATTTCAGGTTTGCAATTTATACGCATGTTGTGCAGTTCTAGGGGCGATGCAAATTACAAATCAAACTTGAGTAGATCCTTGTTTTAGATGACAGTTTTAGAAGCGATACCAGGCTCTGAAGAGCCATTTTTGACCCACTTCGATGGCGTCCACATGAACTCATGTTTCATTTTCATTTTCTCCCGTGCCAGCAGCCTGCTCTATTTCTTCGCTCACGTGGTCAGGATGTGCTCCCACGTGTATTCCTTAGAGGGGTCACCCATTTAACCTAGTGCAGCACCTAAGAAAATTGAAGTAAAAGAAGTTGGGGAATTGTCAAGACAACACAATGAGTGTGTAACAGAATTGAAATTTGAACCTTCTCTCACCATACTCTGAGACCAGGCCACTACACATTACATTCAATTGTGGCCATTCTGTGGCCCTTCTCTGCTACTCAGCCGACCAAGATGGCAGGGAAGGAAGATAGGTGTATTTAAATCAAAGCAAGTGGATGTGAAAAACAAATTGACCCTGGTAGACCCCACTGACCCCACCCCAAACAGTGACTGCAGCCCACTGCCCTTTTGGCTAAGTGCTGATGATGATTTAAGAAGGCCAAGGACAGCCTATTGATACACCGAGTCTTCCCTTCTTTCCCCTTTATGCCTACTCTTCCTTTTCCCGTTGGGTTCCTGTGCATCCCTTCCGGAGTTTGACTTAGCCCCTTCCCTATCCCAAGGTACACCTTGTCCTCTTAGCAGCTGGGTTCCTCAGGGAAGATCTTTGCATTCCGGTTTTAAGGAGAAAATATGAAAGGAAATCTAACAAATCCATAATAAGTGCATACTGCATGCCTTCGTCGAGGTTTATCTGAAGTGGCCAAGACTAGATGTGTGAAGGGGCTTCAAAAAGCCACAATTTAAAAAAATAATTACATGAATAACAATGAATACAAAGAAGAAGTAAGTTTATCCACAAAAAAGAAGAAGAAAAGAAAAATGCAAAAGGGGCACAGGGAAAAAGCAACTGTATACAACCACTCCAGGGGTGAGGTCCAGGTAGTAAGGCAGGGGGCAGATCAAATCCAGGGGTACATATGGTGGCCAACTAAAAAGGAGGGGGGAGAGGGAGGAAAGGGAAAAAGAGATGGGTGGCGGGGGAATAGGGCACTGACCCACCCAAGGGGAGGGTATTGTTTTTTTCCACAGGGAAAGGGGGACCAGACTTAAATCCAGTGTTCCGGGATGTGAATTCAGCATGCTGGCAAGGAATGGGGAGCCAGTGGAGGGGCCTGAGGGCTCAGCGCCCATACCAGCTACGTGGACAACAACCCCTCCCCCCAGAAGAATTTACTTAGAGGATGGCACTGAAGCTGCAGCTAAGGGAGGGACATGTCTGATCAGAGCACACGGGAGCAAATGAATGGGGAGGAAAAGAGAGTGGAGTGTGTCCTGGCCCACCAGGCCTGGAGGATGATATCCCCACTCTGAACAGCCAATGCACAGCAGTGGACCATATGGCTGATCCCACTATGAGACACACCATCCCTCGCTGGCCCAGGGCCCTACGGGGGACAACACTGGAGACTCAATGTCGGGACTGGCCGGGACTGACCCCACGACACAGAGGCAAAACACTAAAGGTATGTGGCAGAGCAAAGGGGGGAACAGAGCAGGGAGCTCCTGAGGGAGTACAATGGACAGACTCTGGGACCAGAGTGTGGTACCCCATCGGACTTGACTGGAGGACACGCCTAGAGTTCAATAATCAGACCTTGATCTATTTACAGGTTTTCTTTTTTTTCATTTTTTTTCTTTTTCCTTTTAATTAATTTATTCTTTTATGGACCATTGGTTTTCTTTTTGTTGCCATCACTGTGTTCTCATTCATGACCTGTCTTGCTATTCCTTGTGTTTTGGTGCATATATTATCTCTACAGACCTATCTAGATAAGATAGGCTGGA
>NW_022107432.1:7923825-7929936 GCF_000313985.2 Echinops telfairi | reverse complement strand
ACATGGGAGAGGGGGAGGCGGGGTTAAGGAGGTGATGTTGACCAACTAAGGGATAGGGGAGCAACAAGTGATCCAAAATTAGTGGCAAGGAGGGTGTGAGAGGCCTGGTAGGGATTCAACAAGGGCAATGTAACCAAGAGAAATGACTGAAACCCAAATGAAGGCTGAGCATGATAGTGGGACAAGAGCAAAGTAAAAGAAAATAGAAGGAAGAACTAGGCGACAAAGGGTATTTATAGAGGTCAAAATACAGACATGTACATATGTAAATATATTTATATAGGATGGAGGCGAAATAGATCTACGTGCATATATTCATAGGTTTAGTATTAAGGCAGCAGATGGACATTGGACCTACACTCACGTACTTACTCAATGCAAGAGCACGTTGTTTTATCAAATTGGCATTCTATGATGCACGCCTTTCCTGACACGATCGCTGAAGACAAATGTGTGTATAAGCAAATGTGGTGAAAAAAGCTGATGGTGCCCGGCTATCAAAAGATATAGCATCTGGGGTCTTAAAGGCTTGCAGATGAACAAGCAGCCATCTAGCTCAGAAGCAACAAAGCCCACGTGGAAGAAGCACACCAGCCTGTGTAACCACGAGGTGTAGAAGGGACCAGGTATCAGACATCAAAGAACAAAAAAATCATATCATTCTAAATGAGGGTGAGTGCAGAGTGGAGACTCAAAGCCCATAGGTGGGCAACTGGACACCCCCTTACTGAATGGTTGTGGGGAGGAGATGAGCCAGTCAGGGTGCAGGGTAGCAACGATGAAACATATAACTTTCCTCTTGTTCTTAAATGCTTCCTCTCCCCCACTCTCATGATCCCAATTCTACCTTACAAATGTACAATGGTACAGATAGCAACTGGAAACACAGGGAATCCAGGACAGATGATCCCTTCTAGACCAGTGGTGAGAATGGCGATACCTTGAGGGTGGAGGGAAGGTGGGGTAGAAAGGGGAAACATTACAATGATCTACATATAACCTCATTTGGGGGATGGACAACAGAAATGTGGGTGAAGGGAGACGTTGGGCAGTGTAAGATATGACAAAATAATAATAATTGATGAATTATGAAGGGTTCCATGAGGGAGGGGTGAGCTGGGAGGGAGGGGGGAAATGAGCTGATATTAAGGGCTCAAGTAGAAGGTAAATGTTTTGAGAATGATGATGGCAACAAATGTACAAATGTGCTTGACGCAATGGATGTGTGTATGGATTGTGATAAGAATTGTACGGGCCCCAATAAAATGATTAAAAAAAAGATTTACAGCCTTGGAAACTCACAAGAGCAATTTTTGTGTCCTATGGGGTCGCCATGAATTATAACTGACTTGCTGGCTGTGAGTGAAAACCCGGGTGCAGAAGTTATCCTTTGATAGAAGGAGGCTGTTCACAGCAAGTTTCAATATAGGGAACAGGCAGAAAGTTTTCCCTGACTGAGAGAAGCTTGCAGGCTTAGTGGTAAAAAGTTGCCTTCTATGATGTCTGGATTCTCCCTCCATCTCTACCCTTTTCTGCTCGGTCTTACTGAGTTTCTCTTTGGTGCCTCCCAGTCAAAGGATGATCCTGGAGTATCATCTTCACTCCCTTGCTCTCTTTAATATCTTCCACACTCTTCTAGGGAGATCTCATTCACATAAATAGTTTTAATTGATTACTAGACATGGACAACATCAAAGATTTATACTTAGCCCTGAATTTCCCCCAAGGATGTCTTTTCTGAGGCCAGATTTTAATGTGTATTAATTCTCTTAGCCTCCTTTGCCAAGGCTATTCTTCCGTCTACATTCCCCATCTGTGCAGTTGCCAGCCTTCCCCACTCATCCCAACGAGCCAGAAACTGAAACGCAGCCTGGACTTCCTCACGTCTTTAACCTCTCAGAGTCCTGTTGATTTTATTTCCCAAATAACATTTCAGTTGACCTATTTTGTTTCCTCTCTTCTGCTACTGACTCCATGACTAGCTTCTGCCTGGATCATAGTCAAAGCTTGTGAAATGGTCTCACTGCCAGTCAGGCCAGCCCTCCACTCGGTTCTCCAAGCTGCTCCCCACCAGTGGGCTCACTAACGTGTAAATCAAATCAGTGCTTCCTTGCTTAAAAGTCCATGACCTTCTGTTGCCTTCAGGATAAAATGTTCCCTCCTTTGCATGACATATAAGATCCTGATGTTTGGCACAGTGGGTAAAGAGTTTGGCTGTTAACTGAAAGGTCGGCAGTCAGCTTCCATAAGGATTTACAGCCTTGGAAACCCTATGGACGGTTCCATTCTGTTCTTCCAGAGTTGCCCTCTGTCTGAAGGGGAAAGGTTCCTGATAGCCACAATAATCAATTATGCAAATAGAGTTTGCTCCACCTGGAATGCCATTGTAAACATAAACGAGCCTCATTAATATCTCACTGTGGTCAGGGGGCTGGTTTTCTGATTTTCCCCACTTTGGGGACCAGAATTTTTTTTATTGCAAAATATTTCAGGCTCACAGGAAAGAATAGAGAAACATAGAAAGACACGACCATGCTTTGTCAGATTCTAAAACTTAGACATATTTCCTTCCGATATATGTATTTTACTAAGAAATACGTAATTGTAGATGCAGCTGAAACCTTTCATTCCTCCCTCACTATCTCCAGCAGTAGCCATTCAACGGAATTTATTTTTCATTTTCTATTATTACCATATTGTTTATATTTCCATAAATTATCTATAGTACTTGCCTGGGACACTTGCAAGTGGTATACACATGGTACGTATCCTGAAACTTGCTTATCTGCTCAATAATGTATTTGAGATTTATACAGAATGCTACATGAAGCTCTAATTCTGAAGGGCTAATTAGTATTCTACTGAATGAACAGACTGCAGTTTATTTATCTCTTCTCCTATTTAGGTTGTTTCCAGTTTTCTATTACAAATAATGCTACAATGAACATTTCATATACATATCTTCCTGTGCACTTGTGAAAAGGCTTGCCTCTTCTATACCTAGAATTGAATTTCTAGGAGGACATTCCCAGCTTAAACTTTAATATCTTTTTTTTCCCTACTCCCAAAATAAAGTGTCCATTTTTTTCTCTGGAGGGAAAAGAATCTTGACCTTATTAAGTAGTATGTTTCAACAAGTTCAAATGCAAATACCTGACATACCTAAGATGCAATTCTTAGGAGCCTTGGTGCCACAGTGGTTATGCATTGGGCAGCTAACTGTAAGGTCAACAATTGGAAGCCACCAGCTGCTCCGTAGGAGAAAGCTGAGGCTTTCTGTTGCCGTAGAGCTCAGGCTCAGAAACTCATAGGAGCAACTCTACCCTGTCCTATAACGTCTCTATGGTTTGGAATTGATTCCATGGTAGTGAGTTTGGTCCGAAGACAAAGTTCTTAAAGTAGTGCCTTTATAAAGTTTATATGAGGACTTCATAAATGAATCCATATTTAATGATGAGAATTCCATTGCCAACCTTTGTATGTAGGAGACCCTGGGTACTACCGATGGTTAAGCACACAACTACAAGATGAAAGATCACCCAGAGGCATCTTTGAAAACAGGCAGGGAGAGCTGTTTCTGAAAGACCATAGGTTTGAAACGCTATGAAGCATTTTCCCTCTGCACATGGAGGGTCACTGTGAGTCTGAATGGACTTAATGCAACTAACAAGAACAGCAATATTGACAGACAGGAGCATAATTTGTAGTCTGTAAATATAGGTAGCATAGGAAACTACATGGTTCCGTCATTACTCTTTCACGGATGGTCACGTAGGTTGTCCTCAGGATGTGGATGGATTTGGTGGGCATTGTGCTGACAGAAACTAGTTAATCACAAAAGGACAGTTACATGAGATCATTGTGATAAAAACCAAGATAAAGGAATTTATCCCATATGTCCGATAACAGTCTATAAATTCCTCTTCAGACTCATGCCAGACATGCAATGACACTGAATGCACGAAGATCACAGGCTACCAGTGGGTAAAGAGTCTTGTGGATCCAGTGGTGGTGGAAGCATCTCAGCGCTCCTCTAGCTCCAAGACCCTGGCTGCATGGCACCATATGGCTTGTCTACAGAATGTCAAGCAGAGAGAGTATGTGTCTTGCCTCCAGGGAGGAAGACAGGGATTCTCGGAATCCTCCGGAGAAGGTCCTGCCCATGCAAAGGTATTATTGGCTATGATCTGATGGACAGGGTAGACTCCACTCTTTGCTCAAGTTGACAGGAGCTTACGTAACTGCCACGATGATCATGAAAGCACATACGGAAAAGGTGCTATTGAAACACAGACTAGACAAGGCAGGAAGTGAGCGATGCAATAACATGAGGAAAGTGATTTTGAAGCAGAGAGAACAGTAAGTCCAAAGGCTCTGAAGTGGAGAACATTCTGTACTTTGAAGGGTGAGGGTGGATATCAGTGTGACTGAGGCAGAGTGAGCAGAGAGGGAACAAAACCCAATGGGGGCTACGATTAGGGGTGTCTTATAGGGAGTTACCCTTAGGCCACTGTAAGAGTTATTGAATTTACTCTGACTTAGGAGAGACATCATTGGAGGGATTTGAGCAATGGAATGGCATCATCTGATGGTCAGATGGAAGAACGAGAAATGCAATGTGGAGGTCATTTCAATGTGATTACAATGTTATTATGATGTGATAAGTGAGAAATGCTTGTGGAATGGAACAGGGGTAAGGCAACAGAGGTACAGAGAAGAGATGAAATTCTGGATAAAAGAGGGGCCAACAGGATTTAGTGTTAGATTGTATGTGGGGTATAAATGATGTTAGAAAAAATCCTAAGTGACATCAAGATTTCTTCCTAAACGGTGAAACAATGGAGACACCATTATCTGAGGTGAGGAAGATTAAAATAGGAACAGATTAGAGGAGAGTTAAGGAGTTTCTTTTGGGATGTGTTAAGGCTAATATTCTTATCATTCTCCCAAGTAGGAATATTTAATAGGTAGAGAGACATTGGAACTTGGAATTTGTGTTTGAGGTCTGCACCAGAGGTATGAATTTGAGAGATATCACCATATATGTCCTCTAAGAAATATACCTAGGAGATATCCTAGAGAGTTCGTTTGTGTAGATAAATCTCTGGGCTGACTCTTGGGTCTCTTCAGCATTTAGAATATTTATAAGTGGGTGGGGGGCAATAAAAGTGACCAAAGGGGTGGTTGCTGAAATATGAGGACATCTAAGAGACTGTGGTGTCCCCAAAGCCAAAGGTTAAGCTTGTTTCCATAAAGATAATGTGGTACTCTATCATATGTTGTTGGATCAAAATTTTAAAGATTAAAATTTGACATTGGATTCAACAACATGCAGATTACTGGTAACCTTAACAAAAGCCAACTTAGTGGAGTGGTGGCATCAGTGGTAGGAGAGGTGGCACCAAAAGCTTGATTAGAGCATATACATACAAATCTGTACCATTTAAAGGATGCTTTAGTCCTTTTCTGTCTGATGTGGCTCCCACAATGGCACAATCATGCCATTTTGGAAATCCCGTTTTCTTATTGATAGCAAACCAACTATCATCGGCTTCTGGATAAGGGTCACACACAGGAATTTGATCAGGAGGTAAAGTAGAAGTAGTAATGAGTTTAAAATCTGGAAATGAGGGAATTATAAGTGCTAACATCCAAAGGTGTCTCTGCTTGGCTCTAGTAACAGGGGAATCAGTGACCAGAGTTCTAATCCCCAGTGACACACAAGGCCCTGGAAGTGGTGTGTGAAGATGGGATCCGCAAATAGGAGACAGGGAACTATTACCCCTGTAGGTAACATTACATGAACTTTTAGGGTTAATAAAGGAACTGCAGTGACCCCACAGGAGGAAGGAATTATTTGTAAAGACCGGCACTTCAGGTGTCTCCCAGGAGACCAGATGCAAAACCCAAGGTTCTGGTATGTAAGACCAATGGGTTTCAGCTGTGACGAATCCTGGGAATAATAGCTGGCACGTGAGAACTGCTAGCAGAGCAGTAAAAACAACCTCAGGGGTGGGTGCCGGTCCTTGTGAAGCAACAGGTCAAGGGCTCTGTTGCTGAGCTTCTTCAGTTGTCCCCCTGTCGGCGGGAAGACAGTGCGGGTGGAGAGGG
>NW_022107432.1:7920098-7921955 GCF_000313985.2 Echinops telfairi | reverse complement strand
GGAATCGCCCACTAAGCTCCATAAGGAGAATTTCTACAGGGATTTCTTCAGGCCCATGTTCATTACAGTATTCTTTTAATTCTTCCCCTACTTTAGTCCATGTATCTAAATCGACGGTACCTTCTTCAGGAAACCATGGACTGCATCGCTGTACAAAGTTTAAAATCCCTGTTATCTGAGGAGTCGACACATGGACCCCTTTTCCTTTAAGAATTCGTTTTAGAATTTCTACAAACAACAGTCGTCTCTCCTTAGACTCACTGTGGCCCATACTTCTTACTTATGTTCTTTACCTGTTCACCCCTACTTACCTGGTTGCCTTGTGCCAGGGGTCTGCAGTGCCCTAGGTGAAGTCCTATCCACACCGAAAATGAGAAAGGATTACCTTCAGGTTCGGGTGTCACTTGTCGGAGTCCAGCTCCGGGAGGGAGGGTTGAACTGGATACCTGAAGGAGGTGTGGAGTCGGCGAACACACACTTTACAGACACGAGAGATGTGCTGGTGGAAGCACTCTCTGCTGAGTTCTTCCAAACAGCTCTATTTATACCATAAAACGTTTTGCAGACCACTACATAAAAACAATGCCCTATGATTAACTCCAAAGTCACCCTTATTGTTTCCACTAAAACCTGATAAAAGACCATTATAAGGTCTGTACTTTTTCTATTACTTTCTGTCCTCTTCCTGGTTCTTTCTCTCTGGACTGCTTGTCTTATGCGTCACATGCTATTCTTGACTGAGGTGTTCAGAAAATTTGGTTAGACTCATATCCTACTCACTGCCCTGTTTTTTGCTCACGATGTTCCTTTTCTCATTGACTAACTTAACACAATAAACTACCTCATGTGCTACTTCAAAGCCTAATATCTACAAGCAGAGTTAAACGCTTCTCAGAGTTAAATATTTTCCTTTACAAACTCTCCATGGTAACTGTTCCATGGTCTACCTATGTCTCTTTTATTTTTTATACTCCTGAGGCACCATGGGGAGCCAAACCTTCTGATTCTTTGCCAAAGACTTAATGTTTCCCCTTTTACGTGTTTTCTATTAATGTTAACCATTCTTTCTCCTTCTATGTAAGCTCCTGTCCAAGGTAAAGGGGCGTCAATTGGGGGAGGCAGTAGAGTCTCCCACCACCTAATCTGGATGGAATCCAGGGTTTTTTGGTGGGTTTCATTTTCTCCTCTGACCTCAACTTTGGGGTTTCTTCCTCACTCAATTCCCACATATCCTTCTCAGAATTCCCAAAGATGTCTTGTTGTCTAAGCCTCTCAATGCCTCAATTAAGGAAAGCCCCGTCATATTGAAGCAAGTTTTAGATCTGGTTTCATTCGTACTTCTCAAGACTGCCCTTGCATCCACTCCAGGTGTGGTAAACATGACAATGCACAAAATTCTCAGGAATGGATTTAACAACAGCAGATATTTGAGGGATGTTGGGATCCGTCCCTGGGAAGCTCTGCTCTGCCGAAGCTCCTTCCACCAGGCTGTAGCTTTGCTAGACAGCATGGTTGGGATGGCTCCCGACAAAGGTGAATTCCTATTCAGGCTTTCACATCACAGGGAGGCACTTTTTCCTGTAGGGAATCCTTTCTGGCCTTTTGGACAGAATGAGCCATTCTGGACTTTTCGTATCTGTTTTTCCTTCATTCTTTAAATTTTTGAACAGTTTTATTGACATTTAACTCACACATCATGGAATTCAATTATTTACATATATTAAAAAGAGTTGTGCAATATCCCTACAATCAATTTTAGAACATGTTCTTCTTTTTTAAAATCGTTTTATTAGGGGCTCATACAACTCCTATCACAATCCCTACATACATCAATTGTGTAAAGCACATTTGTACATT
>NW_022107432.1:7892302-7919225 GCF_000313985.2 Echinops telfairi | reverse complement strand
CTGCTGCCTTAATACTAAACCTATAAATATATGCACATAGATCTATTTCCCCATCCTCATATATAAATGTATTTGCAAAAGTACATGCCTTTATCTAGACCTCTATAAATGCCCTTTTCCTTCCAGCTCATTCCTCTATCTCCCTAGACTTTCCTCCTGTCCCACTATCATGCTCAGTCCCTACCAGGGTTTCAGCCATTCCTCTTTGTTACATTACTCTATTGATCATGCCCTACCAGTCCTCCCACACCCTCCTAACCACCAGTTTGTATCACTTCTTCCCTTGTCCCTGGGTTTGTTAACACCACTTTCTTTCTCCCCACCTTCCCCTCTCCCATGTCTCCCCGGAACTGTCAGTCCCGTTGTTTTCTCCTCCAGATTGTTCAGCCTATCTTATTTAGACAGACCTGCGGAGATAATAACATGCACAAAAACAAGACAGAGCAAAACCAAGCAATAATATACAACAAAACAACAACAACAAACCACTAGCAAAAACTGAAACAAAACATAACAAGAAAGAAAAGCTTGTAGTTAGTTCAAGGATCTTTTGTTGGCCTTTAGGAGTGTTTTCCAGTCTAGTCTGTTGGGGCACCACGCCCTGCCTCCGTGTGGCGGGATCAGATTGGGTGTCATTCCCACACTGTGTCTCTGGTGCTGTCTCCCACAGGACCATGGGTCAGTGAGGGGTGTCATGTCTCATAGTGGGGCTGGCCAGAACATGTTGTTCTTGTTGTTATTATTAGCTCTCCACTCTCTACTCCCCACTTCCCCTGCCATAACAATAAAAAACTATTAACCCAGTTCTGCCTCTATAGATTTATTTATTCTGGTTCTCATATACAGAAAAGCCTAGAAAAATGAAAATCAAAACAAAACAAAAACCCAATAACAACAACCAAATAAAACATAGAAACACCTCAGTTGAAAAGATAATAGAAAATAATTAAACCCAGAACAAAGTTAAAAGGGAGAAGAAATAATGTGTTACATTTTAACCTATGTACATCTGCATTGTATTTGTGATTGCCTTATATGCATGTGAAAGTTGAACATTGAATAAGGAGACTGAAGAAAAATCGATGCACTTGAACCATGGTCTTCGTGAAGAATATTGTGAAAGTCACATGCACTGTCCAATGTACAAACAGATCTGGCTTTGGAAGAAGTTCTACCAGCATGTTCCTTAGAGGCAAGGATGGTGAAACTTTGTCTCATGCGCTTTGTACTTGTTATCAGGAGAGACCAGTCCCTGGAGAAGGTCATCATGCTCTTTAAAGTGGAGGGGCAGGGAAAAAATAGAAGGCTCTCAATGAGCTGGATTGTCATCGAGGTTATAGCAATGGGCTTGTGTATAGGAACAAGGTGTTTAGTTTTTTTTGAGGTAGGGTCACTATGAGTCAGAAGTGATGCAAGGGCACCTAACAACCACCACCACACATCCTAATGAGTCCACCTTCCAATTCACACTGCCTGATTGCAAGGCGTTTACTTATGTTTGTAGGGTTACCGCATTGTAGTCTTATCATTTATCCCTCAATAGGAGAGTGCGGAGAACAGATTGCCAGGCTAATGCTAAGATAATGTTGGCTGAACTTAACTAAATAGTTTTGAACAATTGTAAGATCCAGACTTATATTTCTAAGAGTCTATTCCTCTTGGTGGCATACCAAGTTACTTACAAGTTGAGCTGCCAACTACAAGGTCAGCAGTTGAAAACCGGCTGCCCTGCTGGACAAAGACGAGACTTTCTACTCCTTTAGAGATACAGCCTTGGAAACCTGCAGGGACAGTTCTAGTTCTACCCTGTCCTATAGGGTCACTCTGAGTCGGAATCAATTCAAGGGCAGTTAAGTTTGAGATTTCCCTACTCTTTTTGCAGGGAAGGCGGGACATTCTTCAGCCCTGGGTGAGCATGAAATCGGGTTCTTATGGGGAGCTTAAAGGGCACCTTCCCTTCTTCCTGAGTAGAAGTATTTTCAGTTGAAGTTAGAGGAGGCCTCACTGACGGGCTCCACCAGTGGAAGCTGCAGCGTGTCGTTTGTGCATTCCGTCATGCTGATTTGTGGTGACACTGAAGTTGGTGACCCAGGAAGGTGCCTTTTCCCATGCTCCATTAGGCCAAACTGAGGGCTCTGATCAGTTTTTCCCTCAGGCAACTGTATTTCCTAATGTGCTTCTCTAAGCACTGACATAATTTCATTCATAGCCTGTTGTTTTTTTTTTAGTTTGCAACTTCAGAACCCTTTTGAGATGACAAATTATTTATGTCTCTATGCATTCCGCTGTGCTTTTCATTTCTCTGGTTCTTCCTGACTGAATGTCCCTATATGATTTGTTTGGGTCTGTATGATGCAGCCAAGAAGGACAAGTGTGAAAACATTGTTCAAAAGCACTCCTAAAGAATAGAGTCCTTTTGAATTTATGTTTATCTTGGGCTTCTGCTATTAATTAGTGAATTCATTTCCTGATAGCCACAATGAGGTTAGGATGAATGTGCCTGGCTCAGTAGCTAGCAAAGCCCAATGTATTCAGAGTGGTAACAAGAGACCAATTCTATTCTGATAAACACCATTAAAAGGAAAAGATAAATCAGAGCCTATGGCCTTCGTCAGCAAGTTCTATTTTACAAAAGGAGTCTTAGCCGAACCGCAGCTGTAATTTGGAGTCTTAGCTCAAAGTGACTGCTTTGTATTTTTCTCAAGGGTCAGAAACATCAAATCTGTATTCTGCTAGTCTGGCAGACCATAAAGAGTGCCACCTTCACCTGGGTTGTTTGGAAGGCCCATAAGTCTTGGTAACTTGGTGGATTTTGATGCACGGCCATGAGTTCCAAAGGGCATTAATTCTGCTCCATTGCTTGTGCATTTGAAATAAAGAGTGTCAGCGAATACATTATACTTGGGGACCTCCAAATCCCACTTTAGTTTGTCGTCATTCTCAAGGTTACTGATCTTTGGCTGTTATCATTTCAGAATCCAGAGCACATGGGAAGTTGGCTGTTGCGTCCCTGTATTTTTGACAGCTGTGTTAGCTCTAACTGTTGAGGAAATTAACATTCCCTTTGGTTCCCAAAGCAAGATTATTTTGAAAGGTTAATGTATGTAGCATATCACTCTGGTATATTTCTGTACGGAAATATGTCTGCTGTATTTCCGCAATGCCCTGGGTTGAATGCTGAACTTATTTATGGCCCATACACATCTAGAAGTGATCACTGTAAATTCATTTGCTATTTGAAAGAAACTGCATTCATTTAGAAGATTTTATGAGGGCCTCTACTGAAGGAAATGACCAAACCATGCCGACAGACTTGATTTTCTGGGGACTGTGGAAATAACAGTTGATCTCAAGACTTCCTGTGTCACTGGGAAGGCACTGTAAACTATTTGCAGCGCTCTAAAGGAAGAATAATAATTAAAATAAATCTTTTCACATTTATTTAGTGTTTCCATTTTAGTGAAATGAGCTAAACCATGATAAATCTATTGTATTTCTTCCGACTTTTTATACATATGGATCTTATGCTACTTACATTGCCAATGTTTAAGGTAGAGTCTGTACAGGCTCAGAAGAGTAGAATTCTCTAACCCAAAGAAACCGCACACATCAGTAGCTCTTAAGGGTAGGTAGAGAGATATAGAAATAAAAGTGGGAGTTGCAAGAAATCATGTTTTCCACAAGAAGTAACTGAATTATTTTGTTATGAGAATTCTGATCAGAAATTTGTGCACAAGCTGCATGAATGTTTTATTGAGAACAATAGTGGGTCAAGAAGGGTCTAAGTTTGGCATATGAATAGTGGATACAAAGCAAGAGTACTGGCTTTATTCTTACCTCCCCTCGTTTTCATTTGTTACTGATTCTTCTTATGATTCTGTATAATGTAACTTTAATACAATTAAACTCAACAGCACAGACTTATATGAACTTAATTGTATTTAGCCTCAATTCCAATCATGAAGCGAGCCGTCTTTTAGCAGTTTGTGCTGTAACAGCCCAGGGTAGGTCGTCACAGGGACCTGCCAGCTCCCTGCTGTGGCTGAAGCCCTTCTGTGATGCTCTGATGAACGTGGGTTTTCTTTTGGAATTCAAACTGGGTAGCCATATAATTTAGCACCCAAGCAACCAAGGGTGTGGTTAATAATTAAATTTCGATATAAGCATCCCTATATTATCAGTAGAAATACATTTTTAAAGTATTTATTTTTATCATGAAAATCTGTTTTTTTCTTACGTAATTTACACAGAGTTGAATTCGCATAACATAGGCTTTACACTCAAAAAAAGTACTTTTATATAGAAAAGACTGGAAAAGATTATTTCCAGGACCAATACGTGCTGGACTTTGGACACAAACAACATTTGCTTTGATTTTTCTTTCTCAACCTATTCAGCTACCCTGGGAGAGAACCCCTTGAAAGGCTGGTTGGCTGTCCAGCCTTGGAGATTTGCCCGTTCAGCGAATGAAGAGCCCGCAGAAGAAAAGCTAACATTGAACATAGAAAGGAGCAGCCACATTGGCAACACTGAAATGAAAAACAAAAGCAAATTCGCGGACTTAGATTTGATTCTGACATGAAGGGAAGAATTGCAAAGCCCCTTTGGGTTTAGAGGGTGTACGTTTTCATAGGAGCAGGAAGCTTCACCTTTGTCCCACAGAGTGGCTGGTGGATCACACTGCTGATGTTGTGTTCGCAGCTCAGCTTACACCTGCTACATCACCCGGGCTCCACAAGAGAAAAGGACCTGCTATTTCTTCTCTTCTTTTTCTTTCGAAGACACCAGACAATGTAACCATCCGGAGACCATGCACAAGATTGACTGGCCTGTGGGTTCTGGAATCCCTCGAAATGTCTTCAGGAGACACCAAGAGATTTCTTCAGCCCAGTGAAGGAAGTAAAAAAGCATCTAACAATTGGACTTTGGTATCAGATGGGATGTAGAATTATTTCCCTTTGTTTCGTTCCCTGTTCATTATGCTTCTCTGTAACTAACTAATGGAAAATATACCTGAGCTATAACATGTGCATCTGAAATCTGAACAATGAAAAAGGACGACTGAAGAAGAACCGATGCATTTGAACGATGGTGCGGGCAAGGTGTGCATCACGGACTGCCAGCACCATGAACAAATCTGTTTTGCAAGAAGCGCAGTGGGCTCATTCGAAGGGAAGATGGTGAGTTTTCATCTGCCGGACTAGGGACATGTAAGGAGAGACTAACTCCTGGAAAAAGCCTGTTGGGAAAGTACAAGGTCACCAAAAAGGAGGAAGATCCTGAATGAGAGATATTGACACGGTGGCTGCAACAATGGGCTTAAACACAGCAGCACTGTGAGGATGCCGCAGGAACCATGAGTGTTTCAGTTCACTGTACATCGGGATCTTGTGAGTCAGAACTGACTTGATAGCAGCTGATAACAATAAAAGGCAAACGTTCAGAGTAGTTGAGTATTGGAATCACTGAGTAGCCCACGGAGGGCCTCTCTCTTCCTCACAACCTCACATTGTGTCTTTAAAAAAGTGTCTTAGTTAGTTCTTATATATAGTCAGGTTTGAGAACCACTGAGTTAAGAGTCTTTGACAACACAGTCTGACGCTATAAAATGAATTTCCTGGGGCAGGGTAAGGACTGAGATCTTTAGAAACGATTTTCACTGGGTATAACATTTTATGGCGCCATCATGGTTGAGTGGCTAATGTGCTAGGCTGCTAACCAAAAAGTCAGCAGTCGGGACCCAGTCACTGCTCCATGGGAGAAAATGGAGTATTCTGCTTCCAGAAAGATTGACAGCGTGACACGAAGCATTGAATCAATAGAGAGGTCTGCAGGGTGGGCCCCAATCCCAACTACTTCAGAGGACAGGCTCACTTCCTGCAAGACATCACCAAGGAGAAGCCACATGGACCTACCCCGATGCAGTCCTGGGTGCTGGAGCAGCCGTGTGGAGCCCCCTGCCAGGGCTGAGATGCTTACACCTTCACTGACTTGGCTTTCCTCCTGCAGTCGGCGTCATTGCGTGTGTTTTGTGAGATGGAGGAGGGCTTTGTGGATTGGTGTCGGACATATGGGCTAATGTTGCAGCAGCCACTGTGTCAATTCATACTGTTGAGGGTCTTCCTCTTTTCATTGTCATTCTACTTTGTCAAGCATTACGCCCTCTTCCAGGGACTGGTCTTTCCTGATAACATGTCTGGAGTACGTGTAGCAAGACTTACCATCCTTGCCTTTAAGCAGTATTCTGGCTGTACTTCTTTCAAGACTGATTTTTGTTGTTCATGTTCTTTTGGCAGTCCCTGGTACCTTCATTGTTCTTCACCAGCTCCATAATTCAAATGCATCGATTCTTCTTTGGTCTTCCTTTTCAGGGTTCACCTTTCACCTGTGTAAGAGGTGATTGAAAATACTATGGCTTGTGTCAGGTGCACCTTAAAACACTTTAAAGAGGTCTTGTGTAACAGATTTCCTGAATACAATGTGCCTTTTGATCTCTTTATTGTCCCTTCCATAAACATCGATTGAGGATGCAAATAAGACAAAATCTTTAGCAACTGAAAGCTTTTCTTAAGATTTAAGGTAACATTGAGTTTTCTCATGATGTTACCTCTTAGTCTGATTGTGAGGATTTTTGTTTTCTTTACTCAGAATAGTAACTCATATTGAAGATCACAATCCTTGATCTTCATCAGCTAGAGCTTCACTTCCTTCTCACTTTCAGCAATCAAGATTGTGTCATCTGCATGTCTCACGTTGTTAGTAAGTCTTGCTGATGCTGCGTTCTTTTTCCTATCATCCAGTTTCTCTTAACTATTTGCTCAGCATACAGATCGAATTAGTATGGGGAAAGGATACAACCATAAGACACACCTTTCCTCATTTAAAACAATGCAGCATTCCTTTATTCTATTCACCCAACGTCCTCTTGAGCCATGTAGAGGTTCTAAGTAAGCACAATGAAATGTTCTAGAATTTCCATTCTTCTCAAGATGTTAGGGACCAGGAATGATCACCCTCTCAATGGAAGGAGAGCAAACACAAGGCTGTAATAAGAAAGAGGCTTTGTTGTGCTAGCTCAAGCCAGGGCTGGAGCCCTCAGGTGCTTAACCACCCACACTGTCTTGGGCAAGAGCGCTGAGCAAAAGAAATTCCAAAATTTTTATTTACATACTAAGTGCAACAAGAGACTATAGACTTGAATATGAATTGTTTTAGAAGGATTTGGCAAATTGAGCTGCTAACTGAAGGTTGGCAGTTCAAAACTGTCAACTACTCCTTGGGAGAAAGATAAGATTTTCTATTCCTGTAAAGACTTACAGTCTTGGAAGCCCTCAGGGGCAGTTGTATTCTGTCTAGAGGGTCACTCTGAGTGGAAATTGACTCTATGACAGCGAGTTTTTGGAAAATTACTCTCTGGTTGCATGCTGTTAGAATGGGTTGGGGGTGGTGTCTGACCTCCTTCATCTTCACAAGAGGGAAGGAGAATCACCATCAGCATCAGCCATTGGCCAATGTCTGTGAGGCAGATGTCAGACATAGCTCCACCCTCCCAATGTATTTGCCAAGTTTGACACTAACCATTCCTTCCAAGACCCTCTACTTCTCTACTAAGGCCTTCAAGTATCCATTGCAGGGGTCAGTTGGAACTCATGGACAATACTCATGATCATGAAGCTGATTAGGGAAGTTAGTAGGTTATAATTCAGGATAAAAAAGAGCAGCTTTCTAAGCCTTGCCAATAGGCATTACTTTCTTTTTGACGCTCAGCCCTTCAATCACATGGAGCCTTGGTCTCTGCCCTCGTCTGGCAAGTGCTATAAACTCCTTTATCTCTGCCAATAAATGCCTGAGGGGCACACTGCTCTGCCATAAACGTCAGCCCAAAGTTGCTCAGTTCTAGTTCCATGTTTGGCGGACCTAGCTTTCTAGAGTGAGTGTTTACAGGCAACACGCTTTGCCAGAAAGCCTCCTTCCCAAAGACACTAACTTGACTTGCTCAACCCTGTGCTGTCTCTGCTTCTTGGAGAAATGTCTCTCATGTACGTTACCATCGCTGGTGTCACTGTGTTGTCTCCTGGAACCAGGAGGTTCAATATGCTGGGTTCTTAGGGTCCAAAAGATGTGATCCACTTCTGGCTCTGTTTTCTAGATTGTTGTGAGACTTCCCCACTCCTACTTCTGAGGTAGCTGATATCCCGTCCAGTGGGACGGCAACACTGACCAGTCCCTACATTCATTACGTACAGTTTCAGATACCTTTTGTACATGGTCCCACTAGTAATTTGTGGGAGTTACTAGAAGAGTTTCACCAAGTAATTCACTGTCCCACAGACACTGTACCACAAAATCGTAATATAGTTCCCGCCTAGACTTCAGAGTACTCCTGGATATATCTTTTGAAATGAATGAAAAGCATAGTTTTGTGCTAAAAAGTAGGTGCATTAGAGATGCTCTGAGATGGTAACAATAGAACACTTCATTCTCAAATGTCCATTGTATTTTCATTCAAATTAATATAGATTTTTTTCCTCATGATTCGCATTTTAGTTTTTTTCTATGCCTCTTTCTCTGACTGTGAGGAGTCTGAAAGTCATATGAAAGATATAAAAAATTATTCCGTCTTCTTTACTCCTCTCGATTTTCTCCACTCAAACAGTACACATTGGAGAACGCTGTTAGTTCACAAAGAGGTGGCAGTCTAGTTAGTGTGACGTGGCTTCCCCATTTGTGACACTTTTCTATACCATTCTTCAGCCCATCTCGATTGACATCTCAGAACAGCTGCCAAGTCCTTAGTGCTCTCTGTAAACAAGGCTGTCACTCACAGAGCCTCCCCTTAGCTCAGTGGGGAGTGGAGGTTAATGACTTTGGAAATGGAAAACAGAACCACCATCAAAAGGACTTTTAATACCAGGAGAATTATAGGGGATAATTGAATCAAATCAAATAAGAATCTGAATAGACCATAGTACAAGCTGCATTTGTTAAAAGGCTTCATACCCGTTGAAGTTTGGTGTTACCTGGGAAGAGCAATAAAAAGAAATAAAATAGATTGGAAATGGTTACCCTTGAGAAGTTATTTCTGACTTTTTGGCAGGATTCCCCTGTGGCTGCTGATGCCCATCTAGTGTGTCTCTTTCCTGCTATCTTTTCAACTTCAATTCTGCTTTACAAGTAAGACTGCTGATGGGTTTTTTCCTTCCCCCTTAGCGTGTCTTTGATTTATCATTTAGTTTCACAGCTAAAGAAACGAGACAGGCTCTGCATCTGGGGAAATGCTGACATTTTTAGGCTTCTGATAGGTGGCCTTTTAAGGTCAAATTCTCTAGGAGGAATCGCGAGCACTTTTTTGTTTAGACAGAACATATTTGGTCTGAATCAGGCAGTGCAAGAAACGGAAATGAGCAAAGAAAGACTTGAAAGGAACATTTTGGTGCGTGCGTGAGTGTGCACATGCACCTGGACACACACAGATATGCAGCCCGGGGGAAGAGGAATTGGAGTGATTTTTTTTTAATTAAAAGAAAAAAAAATTTAAACAGAAAGGAAAACCTGTGAATAGATCAAGGTCTGATTGTTGATCTCTAGGCTTGTCCTTCACTCAGGACCAATGGGGTACCACGCTCTGGCCCCAGAGTCTGTCCTTTGTATTCCCCCGGGGGCTCTCTGCTCTGCTCCCAAGGTTGCTCTGCCGCACGCTTTTAGTGGTTTGCCTCGGTGTCTCAGGGTCGGTCTGGGCCAGTTCCGACACTGAGTCTCCAGTGTTGTCCCCCTTAGAGCCCGGGGCCATCAAGGGAAGGCATGTCTCGTGGTGGGATCAGCCATATTGTCCACTCTGTCCATTGGCTGTTCAGAGCGGGGATGTCGTCCTCCAGGCCTGGTGGGTCAGGCTGTGCTCCACTCTGTTCCTCCCCCTAAGTGCTCCCGTTTGCTCTGGTCAGACATGCCCCTCTCCCCTAGCTGCAGCTTCATTGCCTCCTCTCAAGTCAATTCTTCTGGGGGGAGGGGCAGTTGTCCACGTAGCTGGCATGGGGGCTGAGCCCTCAGGCCCCTCCGCTGGCTCCCCGCTTCATGCCAACAAGCTTCTGGCAGCTAAAATTCAAGCATATGCAGTTGATGGACCCAAAAGAGACTGTGATACAGAAAGGAGGAAGCGTGGACCCTTGTGCTTGCTGATGCAGTGGGGCAGTAAGCTTAGTGGTGTCTGCTAGCTATTGGTAGAGCAATAGGAGTGGTGTCATTTTTATATTTAAGAGCAGGCTGCACATTTGTTTAAGACATTTGTGTCCAAGCTCATTCTTGAGTGATTTTTCCAACCAATACTTCTGAAGATCTCATATATTATTTTGCTTCATAGTCAATGGTAACTCTTGTTGCTTACAACCAACTGGCTGAGGGATACACACTCCTAGAAGGAGATTAACAATAGAGTTCCAGGTAACGGGTTGCATAGAATTGTGCATAGAACATGGATCTGAGAATACCTCTGGCCTTTGACATGATATCTTTATAAATTGGAGTCTCTGTCTCAAGCAGTCTTTTATCTGAAGTTAATCAGATGCAAACCTGGATGCTCCGCCCCCTGATAATTCAAGACTGGTAGTGAATGCTCCTATGTCAATTTGCATATGTCCTTCACATCTTCAAGGACTGTTCACTGGGCTGCTAACCACAAGAAAGGCGAGACTGCACTTTGGGAAAGAGTCACAGTCTCAGAAGCTCCCAGGGGCAGTCCCACTGGGTGCTTTAGGTCGCTATGAGCTGGTTCGGTTTCACATCTTCCTCTCCAGCTTGGTCTGCTCCTGTGTTTGCTGCTGCTGCTGAGCTCTAGCCCAGAGTGTGGCCTGTGACAATCGAGTGCCTTTGGATCTGATCCTTTATGGATTCCTTGGCTTCATTCTCACCTCTTCTTTGAAGAATGGAATCCAGAACAACCTCTCTCTCATTTCACATTTGAAATATCAGCTTTTTGATCAGTCTGCTATGTCTGAACCCTCGGTTCCAAGTAGCCTGGGAATTTTAATGGGGACCAGCCTAGCCCCCTTCAACCCATTTTGCTCAAAATCTCTGGATTCAGGGGAGTGTCAATTGCTTCCCGGAGTAGAGAGAGTTGTATCTCATTGGAAATATAACATGAAAAGAAAGAAGCACTGACATTTGAGGGGAGATAGTAGCTTTAATATTCCAAATGAGAGGCTTGAGAGGGCACCAAGCCACCTGGCACTTACAGATCACACTTCCTAATTCTCCTACTGCGAGATCTCCAAGCTAGCTCCTATCCTTTTTCTAGAGAGAAGTCTAGATTAACAAGACAAAAGGTTTGATTTCTTCACAGAGAAACAAATCCCAAAGAAGAAGCAGAGCCCACAATTAAAAAAATTAATTCAAAGGGTTTGCATTTTTAACGTCCCATCTCTGAGGTGATTGGGCAAAATACTTATCCCCAGAAATTGTGTATTTTGTATGTAATTGTGTACTCTCCACAACAAAGAAGATTTTCTAATCCTAACCACATTGTTTTCATTTCTAAATTTTATATTGGGCTTTTGGAAATGGATGAATGGACAGTTTTTGAGACTCCCAGAGTTCACCCCTCCTCTTGATTCATTGGACTGTACAAATAGTAGCGTTTGAAATGCCATTCGCTATAAAAACAGGTAGGTTATCTGTTCCGTTTATCTGATTTGAATGCATGCAATGACTGATCCTAGATTAAGCAACCAGTTGCTACCAAATATATCCTTATTTGTAGCACCCCAGTAGGACAGAGTAGAACCATTCCTTAGAGTTTCCAAAGCTGTAAATCTTGATGGCAGCAGACTGCTCCCTCAGAGTGGCTAGTGGCTCTTTTCCCCACAGAGTGGCTAGTGGGTTTGAATAGTTGGTCTTTGGATTAACAGCCTAACCCTTCAATTATGGCCCCACCAGAGGTGCTGATATTAAATCGGGGCCTTATACTTCTTACACAGAGTAGTTAGCATATTACTTAAACAGCCCTTTATGAAATGGAATTGAAATAGCCTGTGTTAATCCCGTGACCTTGCATTTACTTCCTGAATATGAGACCCATGAAAGCTTGAACCTGTGTAAGGTAGAACCTGTGGTTACAGTTATTGTCAGCTCCCTCACGGACGTTGTGACTCACAGTGACCTTATGGACCCCCCTGCCCATAAGGAAACCCTGCCCAGTCCTGTGCCATCCTCACAAATGTTATCTTTAAACACATTGTGGCAAATACTGGGTAAATCCACCTTGTTGAGGGGCTTCCTCATTTCCAATGACCCTCTACTTTACCAAGCATGCTGTCCTTGCCCAGGGACAGGTCTCTCCTGATAACATGCCCAAATTACGTGAATGAAGTCTTGCCAACCCTACTTCAAAGGAACATTCTGACACTACTTTTTTTTAATAATTAATAAATCATTTTATTGGGGGCTCCATGCATCCATTATATTAAGTGGATATGTACAAATATTGCCATCAACAATTTCAAAACATTATCTTTCTTCTGGAGCCCCTCAATATCAATTCCTATTTCCCCGCCTCCCCTGTTCTGCCACCCTTGTGACCATTAATATATCATGTATTGTTATTTATACATATCTTACACTTCCCTTTCTATCCCTTCACCTACAATCCTGATATTCACCATCATCGAGGGGGGTTATTTTGCCATCATTGCTATCAGTTCCCCCTTTCCCTCCTTCCACCTTCCCCCATTCCTTCCCTTCTTCTCCTGAAGTCATTATTCCCATTACTGTATCTGAGGGGCTATCTATCCTGAATTCCATAAATTGAAAGCTCTTATCTATACTGATGTATGAATGCCAGAGTGGCTGGATTTGGGAGGTAGGACTGAGATCATAATAGTGGGGGTGGGGGTAGGTGGGGAGGAAGGATTAAGGACCTAGAGAAGTGTCTGTTTCATCGTACTGTACTGCTCCCTGGATGTATCTTTTCTTCCATGTGCCTCTCTGTGCTGGAATGTCCAATTATCCCCGGGTGGGCTCTGAGTTTTCTTCACCCTGATGAGATTGTTTAATTTTGAACTTCTGATACCTGTTCCTATTGACACTTCACGATCACACAGGCTGGTGTGCTTCTTCCATGAGGGCTTTGTTTAATCCCTGCTAGATGGCCGCTTGTTTGGCTCCAGCATTTTAAGACCCCAGATGCTATACCTTTTAAAGTTGGCACCATCTGCTTTCTTTGCCACATTTACTTTATGCACCCAGTTTGTCAGCAATCATGTCAGGAAGGTGGGCACGGGCCATTGCCAGATTGTTAGAACCTTGTGTTCTAGTGTTGAGGGAAAACTTGAGTAGAGGCTCAAAGTCCATCTACTACCTCAATGTATTGCCATATGAAATATATGTACATAGACCAATACTCCAGTTTTTATGTATTAATATATTTACATACGTACATGTCTATGTTTGTACCTCTATAAATAGTTTTGCTTCCTTGTTCTCTCCTCTATTTCCTTTTACCTTCCTCCTGCCCCACTATTATGCTCACCCCTCCTTTGCCTCTCCGTAGTTCCTGTTGGCTAGATTACTACTACTCCAACCCCTCCAGGAACTCTACACCCCCAGCACCCTCGACTTTACATCCCTAGTTGTTCCCCAATTCATGGCTATTGGGCCGGCACCAATTTGGACTATGCTGAGTACATCCCCAGAAGAATGTGCTATAGAGAACAGCACTGAAGCCGCGGGTTGCAGAGAGGGGCTGGTTTCCCCACTTGCCTACATGGGAGCAAACTAAGAAGGAAATAAGGAGAGGGGGAGGGGCTACACCCCATTCTTGCACACCAAGCCCTGAGGACAACGTCCCTGCTTGTAGCAGCTAAGGCACAGAAAGGACTGTAGGGCTGACAACAGCTTGAGATATGATGTCCCCTCACGAGAGCACAGCAATATGGAGGATAACACTGGGGACACAATGTGGGAGTAAATCTGGTTTGACCCCCCCACAGTAAGGGGATCCAAGAAGGGAACATAACAGATCAGCAATGGGAGCAAAATCAGGAAGCCCCCGAGGAATCCTGAAAATAGACATCATACTCGGAAGGGCAGTGCCCAGAGCCCTGCTATATGTTTTATTGGGATAACAAACATGAGGATTATCAAGAAGTTAGTAACTAGAACCAACTTCATGGAGTTGATGTGGACTCACAGTGGTCTTATCAGCCAGGTAGAACTGCCCCTGTGGGGCGCCGTGGCTGTAACTCTTTGCTGGAGTACAAAGCCTCATCTTTTCTACCCTTGCAGTGGCAGGTAGGTTTGAATTGCTGATTTCATTGTTGGCCGTCAAACTCATAACCCACTACACTAGAACAGATGAAGTACTCGCCATGCAAATAATCCAAGATCAGAATGTAAATATACACTGAACGTGCTGCCTTGAAATGAGCCCTTGTTGTGCTGTCAGGTGAGCACTGGGCTGCTAACTGGAAGGTACCTTGCTCCACCAGTTGCACTGTGGGAGCAGGCTGAGGCTGTCTGCTCCCAGAAAGATAAAGCCCCATAAAATATTAGGTCACTGTGCCACAGATTGGGCTCAATGGCTGTGGGTTTGTGTTTTGCTTATGCACCCATGAGGTATCCAGTTGCAATGCTAAAAATAACTTGATTTTGTGTATTTCTGAAATCTTTTTTGGATATCTTCCTTTCAGTATCATGCTGTCCCTCTTACTCAGGCACTGTGTATCTCCCACGCTCTGTATTCTGGCCTCACTTGGACAGCTAAATCAAGCGCAGGCTTGTCATCAGATAACCCTGGTCAAATCACAGTGCAATGAGAGGAAACCAAATTCTTAGCACCCCTGATTTCTACTTTTCTCTTCAAACTGTGTGAGATTGATTGTTATGCACTTGACATCATGGTCTTGAAACAGAAGTATGTTTAATGGGATGTAGAAATCAAATAAAAGTTCTCTCCTATTTCATTTTGTCTAAATCGGTTTCATTGTGATAAACAGCAAACCTACAGAAAACTATGCATGTGTAGCTTTATGAATTATTATAAAGCAGGAGTATTTAACCATCACCCAGGCAAAGAAATGACATTGCCAGCACCCCCGAATCCCCTCACAATTGCAACTCCCTTTCCCAATCACAACTCTCTTCCTACCTACAAATTAACCCTATTCTGACTTTTATGGTAATTACTTCCATGCTTTTCTCTATAATTTACCACTAGGTATACATTTCCAAAAACCATCATTTTGTTTTGTCTGAATTTTTAAAAAAACTTTACATAAATGTGGTTGGTAAGGGCTTGGCCCTGGCTTTGTGTCTGTCAGGTTCTGGGCAGGAAACTAATAGCATATTCTAGGAGACTGTTTGCAAAACGTGGGCAGGATTAAGGGAAGTCAGCAAGGCTGTTGCAGTACCCCAGGGCAAGCAACAGCAGCACTGGTGGGAGCCAACACTGTCCCTCGACCAGAAAGGGCAAAGGACGCACCTTAAGAACCCCTGCTCACTATTGCTGTAGAAGAGAGCTGCTTGCTGGGAGACTTGACCTTACAACCAGACAGTCCCTGTGCCCTGGCCGAGAGGGGATCAAAAGGACAAATATGTTCTCCACTTGCCGGGAAAAATGGCATGCATCTATTTCAGCTTTCAGGGGTCACTCCAAAGTGTTTTGCTGAATTATTGCACCAACGTATCACCCACTGGAAGTTCATGAGATTCTATTGGTTGGAATCAACCTGATGGCAACGAGGGTCTTTCTCTCTCTCTCTCATTCGTTTTTTCTTTCAGACGTTCATGTTTCTTTTGTTCCATGGCTATCTAAATCTCAGGTATTGTCAATCTTTACATTTTCCTCACACTGTTCTCGACTTTGGAGATTGCTGGAGTGGGTGGGTGAGGTGGAGAGCTGGGGAGGGAGGGTCAAACAGGGTTCAAGTGTTGAGAGTGGATATTTGGTGAAATGTCAGATCATAGTCCACGAGAAGGAGAAGAGAAATCAAGGTGCTGGTGACAGGAGAACCACGGAGGGGGTTGATCAGTAGTTTGACTTATTGAATACCAAGTGGATGATCTGAAATGTAAACCCTCAACTAATTTACAATTAAAAGATGATTAAAATGAAATAAAATGTGATTTGTTATTGAAATAATCTGGAATTTCTGGAAAAAATAAAGAACACATTGCATACTTTCCTTAGGCATTTCGATAATTTTTATTTTTTTATTTTAACCGTTTTATTGTATTGTCTTCTTGTTTATGATGAAACATAGTACATATGTAATACACACATAGCTAGTATGAGGGGGCTTCAAGAAGCTTGTGGAAAATGGAATGAAAAGATAACACAATTTCTGTGAACTTTGAAGCCCCTCGTTTATTTTAATTGCTCGTCTTTGTTTTATCTGCTGCAGGTATTTTCCTACTTTATGCACGTCTTTTCTCATTCCTGATTATGTATTTTGAGGAACAAGTTTTTAAGTATTATTTTCTAATTTATCAGTCTTTCCTTATTAATTGATACTTTTGTGTTCTCTATAAAAACAATTCCCTCACCATTACCTTAGATATTCTCTAATTTCCCTTAATAATGATTTGTATATTTTTTTGCTTTAGAAGTATTACGTACCATCTTAGCTTTATTCCTAGGTATTTAAAAAATATAATGCTATAGCAAGTGATATCTTTTAAAAACAGTTTAAAAAATGCTGCCATTGTAGAAAAATAAAAATATTTTTAATATTAATTTACTACGCAGAAAGCAGACTATTCTATTTTAAACAGAGAATACTTAATAAAGACAATTAATAACACATGCTATAGAAGAACTGAGAATCCAAGGAAAGGACTTAATGGAAGAAGTCAGAAATTATAGAGAAGGAAGCTGTTTCCACTTCCGTACTGGAGAGGGCAAAGGGGGAGCAGAATTACTGAAGCTTAGAGACTTGGGCACTCCGCGAAGCTAGAGAAAATCAGCAGTTACCTGAGGTTTCACAGGAACTAGGAAAGGAAAGGAAACACCCTAGCTACTCCCTTCTCTACAAATTAATATTCAGTCAATGCCTCTGTTGGCTTAGTTTATGTAGAATGCAGAAGGCCAATGAGACTATGCCTTTAAAGCAGTGAGGAACAGAGGCGGAATGGAGGACAGCTGAGAGCAGTTGACCGGACTTAGTGCTCAATTTACTAATTCTTATAGTTTAATATGTTTGCAAATATAATATTTCTCAAAATTGACGATTTTACTACTTCCTTTTCAATCTTAATATCTTTTATTTATATCTCTTGTCTTATTGCACTGGCTAGATGTGGGTAGATGTATAGGCTTCAGGGATGACCAAAGCATCCTGAGTTATCTTAAGGAAATTCAGAGTCCATCTGCTGACCCTTGTAGGACAGTTTAAGCATATCTGATATTTCTTACTTTATATAGCTTATTTTTTAGGATTACAGACTCAGAATTTCATAGCTGGATCTAAGAAATCATTTAGGTGAGGGCTTTGCAAACAATGGAACTTACTTGCTTGTTGTCTATGGACTATGCTGGCACAGTAGAGTAGTTGCAACAGAGGCTGTGTGGCTCATAAAGCCTACACTATTGGCAAGTTGTGATAGATACTGCATCTTTGGCCCACACAGGTCTACACATTTTCTATCAGGATCTTTATAGAATAAGTTTCCTGAGCCCTGATTTAGTCAATCCTCTTCATTTAACAGATGGCCAATTTGATTGCCACTTGGAGTCATAGTGTCAGAGTCTGGATTAGAGCAAAGACCCCCTAACTCCTGAAATCTGTCCCCATCAGGTTGATTGTGACTCATAGAGACTTTATAGGACAGAGCAGAGCTGCTCCCTAGGTGTCCAAGCCTGTAAATCGTTATGAAAGCATAGTGCTGCTTCTCTCTGCTGAGGAGAAGCAAGTGGACTCCCCAGACTCAGTAGGCCAGCTTGTAATCACTGCCTTGCCAGACTCTTTCACGGATGTTGTTTTCAATGTACCACAGAATGAAAGCCTCTCACCCTGATTCAGCACGGAGGGGTGTTTCATCGGGCTTCTCCTGGGCAGGATGGAAGTCCCAAAGTGGAGCAAGCAGGGGCCCAGCCAGTCAGATGGGAGACAGCTCAGATTTGGTCCATGAAGACTTTCTTGTCTGTCATGACCTTGCTCTCTACCCAGCTAAGATACTTACCAGCAAGATAATATCTTTTGTGCTTGAGCTATTAAGCAAGTAAAACATCACATACACCAAGAACATCTTCTCTTCCTTCCCATAGTTCTCTCCCCTATATGCAGGACCAGTATGATGCTAGGTTATGTTTAGTGACAGTCCAGTAGAACAAACCGCAGCACCATCCTGTGCCATCCTCACAAACCTGAGTCTACTCTTGGACTCACCGTGACAATCCATCATGTTGAGGGTCTCCCTCTTTTTCACGTACCCTCTACTTCTCTCGTAGAGATCGGTCCTTCCTGACATATTTGTTTAAATTATATGAGACCAAGTCTCACTGTTGTTGTTTCTGAGGAACAGTCTAGACAGATTTGTTTTTTATGGTCTAGTTACATTCATCACCAGCACCCTAATCAATTATGCTTTTGTCCTCATTGCTCAAGAGGCAACTACTAGGTATAAAAGGAACCAGCTGTGAAAGGTAAGTTAAAGTACCAGACAACTAAAATGTCTTAATTTTAACTTTGAAGTATTAGTGTGTGTTACTATTTACTTGAGAATTACAACTACCAAAGGACCTTGGATGATTGTTGACTGTCCTTTGTTGCCATGATTCATGGCTTCCTCGGCATGAAAAACATTCAATTACAATTTCAAGCAGTTCTACTTAGCAATGGACACAGGGAAATCTTCTATTGAAAAGGATGACCTCAAATTTATTTTTCTCAATACCTACTCCTCAACCTTCTTCCTTTGGAAAGGCATAAGCACTTATTAAAGAACATGTTAAGTAACTTTACTTTTTTTCTCTTTCACCTCCCTCAGTCCCCTATTTTTCACTGTTTCAGATAAAACACAGGGTTTTCAGATGGAAAGGCTGATTCTGAGTTTGAGTTTGTCCTTGTCTTCTTGTGTGTTCACCACCTCATTTCTTTCAGGTGTCAACTAGAACAGAAAGTATTTATTTAACTAACTAGTCTCATAAATGCAGATCTTTTAGTGAGAATGATAAAGAACGGAATTTGAGGTCTATTAACCTGAACCTGTCATTTTAAAATACTTTGTAGGATAATTAATTTTTTAAGTTCACTTCAAGTCTTTTTTGCTGCCTTATGTATCTTGGCAAAGTAGGGACTTCAATTGGACAATTGTAGGACTCAAATCAAAGAGCCCTGGTGGCCTCATGTTCATGTGCTGGGTTGCTAACTACTTGAAGTTAGAACCTTGCAGCTGTTTCATGAACGAGCTGTCGCAGGGAATAACGATTCAGGAGTCTGTTTCTGTAAAAATTTCTCATCTTAGAAACCTCATGGGGCAATCCTACCCTGTTACATAAGGCTTTACTAAGCTGGGATCAACTCGATGGCAATGAGTTTGGTAAGGAACAAAATAGTATTTATAGAATTAAAAGAAGCTCTGCTGGCCTAATGGGTTACACACTGGGCTGCTAACTGTAAGGTTAATGGTCCAAACCCTCAGAAGGGAGAAAAATGAGGCTTGCTACTCCTGTAAAGATTTATAGCCTCAGAAACCCGAAGGGGGAGTTTTAGTCTGTCCTATAGGGTCACTGTGAATAAAAATGCCCTTGATGGCGGTGAGTTTAGTTTACTTGGGCAGAGTTAAGAGCAAGATAGCTGACTTTCTTTCATGAGGACTTTCTTAAGCGCTGATCTGGTACCTTGTACCTTTTCCTTTGGACAGGTTATCAGAAAGTATCTTGATATATGGAAGGAGTCACAGATGGAGTATTTGCATCACTTAGCAGAACCCCAATCACATCGTTTCTGCATCTAAGAGATGAGATGGAGCACAATATTCTGACCTCTGTCTTTTCATGGGGGAAAAGGAATCCCCCTCAACATCAGCCTAGACTGATTCCCACATGCAGAGGTGAGGCAGGGCGACAGCCTTCAATCTTCTTTACCAATTTTGTCATCGCCTGTCTCTCTCTCATTGCACTCTCTACTTCTGTTTTTTGTTTTATAATTCATCGTAATAGGCACCCAGACAACACAGATGGTCATGATTATGAGTTTATTAGGGAATTTAACGGGCTACAGTTCAGGATCAGACATGCTCAGGACACAATCACTTGGTCAGGACACTCTGTTTCTAGACATGCTTGCAAGGAAGCCTCAATCGAGCCCTTGATTCCTCAGCTACGGTGGCCTCTTGGCATTTGACCTGATTGGGTCATATTATGAAACTCTTTTAGCATTGCTGAGAGATGTCCCAAAGTAAGCTTCCTTAAGTAAGGATCAGCCCCCAAAGTGCTGAGCTCTAGCTCCAAGGATCAACGTACCTAGCTCTCCTGCCTGGAGGTGCCCTACTTCAAAAGTGAGCCTCCTACCTGAAGGCACTCAGCTTTTCTGGTGCTTTGTCTGCCGCTGCTGCTGCTCTTCTGCCCCCTGCTGCTTCTCCTCTGGTGTCACAGTGCTCCATCGCCCACCTTGAAGAGAACCCACCGGCTGCGCTCCACATCTGGCTTCTCTTTTTCACTGAAGGTGAGATCCTCCATTTTTGTTATTTTCATAACTCATTTTAAAGCCAGTGGGATAGCAAAACTGACCAATCACCACATTTGAGTTTCATGCTATGTACATGGTTCCCCCACCCCCCCCAGTCATTTGATGAGCATTGCAGACTGTAGTTTGAAAAACCACATCAATTAATTTGCTGTATCATGCCTACATCATAATTAGTTCTGGCCATTGTCCATTGGTACTCCATAGGATGCCATTGTGTCCCTTCTGCCTAAATTACAAGTATTCTGAATCCTACAGCTTGCTCTCACTCAGAGGTTTCTTCTCTACTCCCAGCAGTGTCGCTGTTGTGTCCCAATCATTGCCAACACTGAGCCTCTAAAGAGCCCAACACTATTTTATACCACCGATCACAGAGCTGTTCACGGAATATGAACAGACTCATGCAAAGGGAAAGGAAAGTGCTCCTTTCATACGATGCATCACACCAATCCTAGATGGCACTAAATAGTACAGTTCTCTGACCTGTCATGTTATGGGAATGAGCTTTTGGCCAAGCAGCTGGCCTTTGCTGGCCTCACGGAGGATTTCAGCCAGCTTGTCCATGTGTCCATGACACGATGAGGTAACAAAATGTTCCTTCTCTCTGATAATATTTGGTGAGAGCCCTTAAGTATAAGCATTTTTAGAAAGTACCAAGCTCAAACCCATTGCTGTCAAGTTGATTCCAACTCATAGTGATCCTATAAAAATCTTTCAGTAAGCAGACTGCAAGATCTTTCTTCTTCTTTTAAATAATTTTATTGGAGGTTCATGCCACTCTTATCACAATCCATCCATACATCCATGTGTCAAGCACATTTGTATATTTGTTGCCATCATCATTCTGAAAACATTTGCTTTATACTTGAGCCCTTGGTATCAGCTCCTCATTTCCCTTCCTCCCTCTCTGCCAATCGCTCCCTCACGAACCCTTGAGAATTTATAAATTATTTTGTCATGTCTTACACTGTCAGATGTCTCCCTTCATCCATCTTTCTGCTGTCCGTCCCCCAGGGAGAAGGTTATATGTAGATCCTTGTAATCAGTTCCCCCTTTCTACCCCACCTTCCCTCCACCCTCCCAGTATCACCACTCTCACCACTAGTCTTGAAGGGGGATCCATCTGCCCAGGATTCCCTGTGTTTCCTGTTCCCATCTGTAACAGTGTACATCCTCTGATTTAGCCGGATTTTTAAGGTAGAATTGGGATCATGACAGTGGGAGGTGAGGGGGGGTGGGGGGGAAGGAAGTATTTAAGAACTAGAGGGAAGTTGTATGTTTCATCGTTGCTACACTGCACCCTGACTGGCTCGTCTCCTCCTTGTGACCCTTCTGTAAGGGGATGTCCAGTTGTCTAGTGATGGGCTTTGTGTCCCCAATCTGCACTCTCCCTTATTCACGATGATATGAATTTTTGGTTCTTTGATGCCTGCTATCTGATCCCTTCGACACCTCGTGATCACACAGGCTGGTGTGCTTCTTCCATGTGGGCTTGCAACATCTTTCTTCTATGGGGCAGCTGGTGGGTTGAAATTGCTGACTGTTCAGTTAGCAGTCCAGCACATAACTACTATGCCCCCAGGACTTCTTCCTTAGTGGGACAGGACCATGATATGCAATTCAAACTTCCACGACCTCACTTGGATCCTCCACTCAAGGCGTTCATGGTTTTCTAATGTGGCTGAATAGCAGCAAGGATAAACTTTGGCTGCTTCCGAGGTCTCAAGTGAAGTCAGGAGGTGGGCTGGACCAAAAGGTAGGACAAGGCCTTTGATATTAAAAAGAACCTCACTGCCATTGTCTCTTCTGACAAATGGTGACCCTATACTATGTTATATTATACTATGATAATGCAAGGTAGCACTGACTGACCTTGTGAGTTTCCACAATTGTCACTTCGTAGGACGGTAACGTCATTTTCACCTGCTGAGTGGCTGGTGGCTTCCAAAGACGGATCTTTCATTCAGTAGTCCATCACATAACCCACTATAGCACCAGCACTCCTTTTCCAGTTGGCTAAATTAGTCCACCACTCATTAACATGACAGAAAGATTCACATGCAGAGTGGCTACGCATGGCTCTGAATATTGTAAATGTTTCTAATCACGTCCATTCTATGCCATGTTTCAGGGTTCTTACACATTTGGATCGCTTGTCCCTTCAGCAGTAGCCAATAGTCATGGATGGTGAGGACTGGATGAATCAGGTGTCACTTTATAGGGATTAGCTCAGCAGCTTTTAAAGTGAATAGTTTACGAGCTATTTTTTCTTGGTCCAATGATGTATTATAGGCAGTAAGTGAAGCAGAAAGGATATTGTGGTCAGTTGGAAAGGAGATATTCACCTTCAACGACATGAATTTCTTCACCTATAATAATTTACTTTAAGAACTTTTATCCATACACTACCTTGGTCAGTAGAAACTTGTGTCATAAAAATTCATGAGCAGCCATCTAAAGTGCAACTATTAGTTCTCTCTGCATCTCGAGGAAAGATGAGTGATGAAAACAAAAGACATATAAAATCCATTAACTCAAAGGGCTAATGGACCATGTAGCTATCAGTTTCCACAACCTCGAGGCCAGAACTAGATGGTGTCCAGCTACCGTGGCCAACCGCTCCAAAAGGGATCATGATAGAAGGTAGGCCCTAGATAGAGCAGGAGAAAACGGCGGCCCAGAAATGACAATCACAAGAGAGACCAAGCTTAGTGGTCAGAGTGGGATTGGTGGAACCCCCAAGACTTGGGTTCTCAGGTCCCACTTCAGGTCTGGAACTGAACAACAACCATTGAAAACCAAAGGGCTGCATTTATCCAGAGACCAAGTTCCGAGGGTTATGAAAGACAGAGGGATGGAACCAGGAAAAACAAGGAGGAGGTGGTATTAGCGATGGCACTTTGAGGGGATTGCAAAGGATGAGTTGGAAGAAGATTTTCATGATGGTTGAATGGAATCTAACAACAAAATGTCAACGGGTTGTAGTTGATTGGAAAGTGTTTACAAATATACTCTGTGAACCTTCACTCAATTCTCTCTCTCTCTCTCTCTCTCTCTCTCTCTCTCACACACACTATATATATATATATATATATATATATATAGAGAGAGAGAGAGAGAGAGAGAGAGAGAATGTATGTTTGTATTCTCTCTATATATATTCTATTTATCTATTTAGCTATCTATCTATCTATCTATCATCTATCTATCTGAGAGAAAGACTTTAAATAAATTCATAGGCCTTAAATGCTCCTAGGGAAAAATTGTTGAATTTCTGCTTTTATTTTTTTTCTTCCCAACATGATATTTTAAGTAATTTACATGGGCTGGAGAAAAAAAAATTGAGTGCTGGAAAGAAACAAGCATGGCCCTATGAGCTATTGCACAGTAAAAAACCCACATTATTTGTCCCTATGGGAAATGGCTAAGCAGAGGGATAATGAATATTTGCAATAGATTCTACAAAAACTTAGCTATAGAACATCAGGCTTGTGTACATAAGTGTCTTCCATCTCAAGCCTGGCTAACTTACTATGTCCCTTATTCCAGTAAATGGTAATACCCTTCAGAGAAGAATAATATAGTGAACTGTTGAATTGTGCACATTCTCCACAAGCTTTTCTTTTCTCATTCATTAAAAAATTGTGACTCCCTAGTAATATAGCTCTAAACCTTAGGAATCTTGGCTGGACTTGAAGTTGAGTGTTGATTCGAGAACTGGTCTTTTGGATACTGCTTAAACCAGTTGAAGACTCTTGAGAGCGAGGAAAGGAGAAGGAGGGGGTATTCTGATGAGGAGAGAAGAGGGAAACTTGGGATTATATCAGCAGGGAACCTCTGTGAAACGTTTATGGAAATCTCCTAGGACATGGCTAGCTCACAGGGAAATGACTGTATGGCGGCCCTAGGAAGCCTGGTTCAGCTTCATCAAAGGCTCCTGACACCTGGAAGGAATGGAGGAGCCTGGTACAATGGACAGCTCAGTGGTAACAAGTGTGGGCAGATAACTACTGGACTGGGAGGACTATCTGAAACTGGTCACATGCTGGGCAGAGATGGAGAGAGGAAATCTAATTAGCTCAGTAAGTTGGGATTCTAGAGTTGGAATTTAATTAATGAAGTATTTCTTGCACACCTGATTATGGAATGAGGTTCATAACTGCAACATAGCCAACTCAGAGTACTTTACACTTCTCACCATTGTGCTCCATAGCAAATTTATTATACAAACTTAATATATTTTACCTTATGATTCTATGAGGGGTACCCACTAAAAAACCCAGAAAGTTTTTTCAAAGCTATGTATTGAAATTTTATTACAAAACCACCTTATCATCTTCAAAGTACTCACCACTATGCTTAATACATTTGTCAATTCTGCTATTCCATTCTTGGAAATACTTTTCAAATTCATCTGTTTGGAAGGCTGACAGCACTGCCCTCATTTTCTTCTTCATTTCTTTAAAAAAAAATAATTTTATTGGGGGCTCTTACAGCTCTTATCACAATCCATACATCCATCCATTGTGTCAAGCACATTTGTACATATGTTGTCATCATCATTTAAAAAAATATTTTCTGAACTGGAAATGTGAATAGCTTTGCAAGAGGTGAGCTCGTGACTACCCATCTCCACTTCAGGTTACTGAGTGAGACTCCGAGGCGCTCCACTGAGGACTAGGGCAGGAAGGAGAGGGGTCCTCTGCTCCGGTACCCTCCTTTCACACTGAGGCTGCAGTCAGGGAGGTGGCTGGATCTCAGGGAACTTGTGGGGGCTTGTTGTTGCTGCTGTTGTTGTTCGGTGCCATGGAGTCGGCTCCAACCCATCGGGACACTCCGCACAACAGAAGGAAACACGGCCTGGTCCTGGGCCACCCTCACGATTGTTCCTGCGCCTGAGCCCATGGACGCAGCCACTGTGCCAGTCCATCTCGTCAAGGGCCTTCCTCGCTTTCGCAGTCCCTCCACCCCACCAAACATGGTGTCCTTCTTCAGGGACTGGTCTCTTTGAACAATGTGTCCAAAGTATGGGAGACGGAGTCTTGACCGCTTTCCCTCAGGCCCCACTTCTTCCACTGCAGATTGGTTTGCCCTGTTAGCAGTCCAGGGTACTTTCAGTAGTCTTCTGTAGCACCACAATTCAAAGACATCAATTCTTCTATAGTCTTCCTTATTCAATGTCCAACTTTTTTTCTAAATCATTTTATTGGGGGCTCATACAACTCATCACAATCCATACATATGTCCATTGTGTCAAGCACATTTGTACATTTGTTGCCCTCATCATTCTCAAAATATTTGCTCTCCATTTAAGCCCTTGGTATCAGCTCCTTATTTTTTGCCCTTCCCTCCCCATTGCCCCCTCCCTCATGAATACTTGAACTTTCACATGCATATGATGTAATGGCGAATGCCATGACTGGGGTCAGGTGCACCTTAGTCCTCCAAGGAACATCCTTGCTTTTCAGTAATCTAGTGAGGTCGTGCGCAGCTGATTTACCCAATCCAATTTGATCTCTTGACTGCCGCTTCCATGAGCAATGATTATGGATCCAAGTAAGACAAAAAAATATATATTTTCTTTCTGCTTAAGCCCTTGGTATCAGCTCATTTTTCCCTCTCCTCTACCCTCCTTCCCTCATGAACCCTTTATAATTTATAAATTATTATTGTTTTTTCTTGTCTTACACTGACTGCTGTCTCCCTTCACCCACTTTTCTGTTGTCTGTGCCCTTGGGAAGGGCTTATATATAGATCATTGTGATCAGTTCCGCATTTCCCTCCCACCTTCCCCTTATCCTCCTGGTATCACTACTCTCGTTATTTGGCCTCAGGGGTTTATCTGTTCTGGATTCCCTGTGTTAAGAGCTTTTTTCTGTACCCTTGTACATGCTCTGGTCTAGCTAGATTTTGTAAGGTAGAATTGGGGTCATGATAGTGGGATGGGGGAAGTATTAAAGACCTAAAGTAGAGATGTATGTTTCATCAGTGCTATACTGTACCCTGACTGGTTCATCTCTTCCATGTGACCCTTCTGTGAGGGGATGTCCAGTTGTCTACAGATGGGCTTTGGGTCTCCACTCAGCCCTCCCCCTCATTCCCATTGATATGCTTTTTGTTTGTTTGTTTTGTTTTGGGCCTTTGATGCTGATACCTGATCCCATCAACACCTCATGATCACACAGGCTGGTGTGCTTCTTCCATGTGGACTTTGTTGCTTCTCAGCTAGATGGCCGCTTGTTTATCTT
>NW_022107432.1:7829656-7891945 GCF_000313985.2 Echinops telfairi | reverse complement strand
CCTTCATTCAGGTTTCAGTAATTCCTCTTGGCTACATTGCCCTTGATCAAGCCTCACCAGGCATCCTATGCCCTCCTTGCCATTGAGTTTAGATCACTTGTTGTTCCCTTGTCCCTGGGTTTGTTGACGGCCCCCTTCCTTTCCTCTGCCTCCCCCTCTCTCATGTTCTCCTGAACCCTTGGTCCTGTTGTTTACTCCTCTGGATTCTTTATCCCACCTCTCTTATCTAGATAGAGAAGCAGAGACAACAATAAGCACAAAAACAAGACAGAGCAAAAGAAAACAACAAAAGAAAACTAAAAACAAAACAAAACAACAAAAGCCAATGACAATAAAAGGAAAGCATATAAACAGTTCCAGGTCTGTTTGTTGACCTTTAGAAGTGTTTTCCCGTCAAGTCTGATGGGGTGCCATGCCCTGGCCCCAAAGTCTATTCTTGGTATTCTCTGGGAACTTCATTGCTTTGCTCCCCTTGCTGCTCTGTTGGATGCCTTTAGTGTTTCACCCTGGTGTGGTGGGGTCAGGTTGGGCACAATTCCCCTACTGTGTCTCCAGTATTGTCCCCTGTAGTGCTCTGGGTCAGTGAGGGATGTTTTTCTCATGGTGGGGCTGGCCCTGTGTTCATCTCCATGGATTGGCTGTTCTGAGCAGGAATATTGTCCTCAAGGTCTGGTGGGCCAGGATGTGCTCCACTCTCTCTCCTTCTCCCTTCATTTGCTCCTTTGTCCTCTGGTCAGATGCCCCGCCCCCCTCCCTTAGCTGTAGCTTCAGTGCTGTCCTCTGAAGTGCAGTCTTCTGGAGGTGGTGAGGTGGCGTCCACATAGTTGGGATTGGGGCTGGCCCCTCAGACCTCTCTATTGGTTTGCTGCTTCATGTTGGTATGTTGCATTCACATCTTGGCTCACCAGATTGAAGTCTGGTCCCTCTCACTCTCTCCTGTGGAGATATAAACAGTACCTCCCCTTGGGTGGGTTAGTGTCCTGTTTTCCTGCCACCCACATCTTTTTTTTTTCTTCCTTTTCCCCTTCTTTTTAGTTGGCTGCCATATGTATCCCTGGATTGGGTCTGGCCCCTGCCACAGTACTTGGACCTCCCCCCAGGAATGTATGTATATAGTAGCTTTTGCCCATGCTCCTTTTGCAGTTTTTTAAGCTTACCTCAGTGGACTCATGTTGTACTTTTCCTTTTGTGTTGGGCTTACTTCACTTAGCATAATTTCCTCCAATTCTTTCCATGTGGCGATGTGCTTCATGCATTCATCACTGCTTTTTAGGGATGGGTAGTACTCCATTGTTTGTATGTACCACAGTTTTTTAATCTATTTGTCCATTGATGAAAATTTGGGTTATTTCCAATGCCTTGCAATTGTGAACTCTGCTGCAATGAAGATTGGAGCACAGATATTTGGCCACTTCCCCTCTTATGTCATCAAATCGCTGCCCTTTCACATTCCTCTGCATTTGCAGAAACAAAAAGAAGTCACATGGAGAGAGGTCAGGTGAGTGGGGCAAGAGAGGCATGCTGGGGTTTTTTGCCAAAAATTGCTGCACTGAGATGGCTGCATGAGCAGGTGCATTGTTGTGGTGGCAAAACCAGTCCCCCATCTGCCACAAATCAGGCCTTCCTTGTCACACACTGTTATGCAACCTTTTCTGAAATTTTAACCAAAAACCTTTTCAGAACCCCCAAATAGAAAGTCAGTGTCTTACCTGGTGGAATGAAATCCAAATGCACTATGAGTTGACATTTTCATTCTTCCATGAAGTTGGCAGACGCCCAGAATGAGGTTTGTCATCAATCAACATTTCACCTTTTTGGAAATGAGAAAAGCACTCATACACTTGAGTTTTTCCATCGTCCTATCCTTGTAAGCTGTGCTCAACATCACAACAGTTTCTGCAGCATTTTTCCTGAGCAGGAAACAAAATTTTATAGCTGCATGCTTTTCTCTTAAATTGGCCATCACAAAAAGCGCGGTTGGAGTGAAACTGCTTTTATGAAAAATTTCACTGTGCCTAGAGAGGACCTTCCTAGGTTATGCCACTGGATGAACTAACTCAGAGGAGAATGAGTTGCTTGATGCTCACCTAGTGGGAAAAATATGTATTATGAAAGCGGAGCCCAGCACAATTCCGCTTTTTTGCGGGGGGTGGGGTGAGGGTACCCTCTTGTATTTTCCTGCTAATACTGTAGTTGTGGTGAAATTTCTATACTCTTAAACTTGAAGTAATATATCCCCATCATAATTTATTTTTAAACATCAAATTTTGTTTCAATTTATACTTATCTTCTGAAAACACATTAACTCATGAATGAATTCCCAATATTATAAGAATAAAAGCCAAATCCTTTGTTGTGGGCCAGAGATCCTGTGCACAGTGCCTCTTGTCAATTTTGCTTGCCTCATCTTTCGCCATGGTTCTCAACTAAATTCCCACTAAGACCTCTTTTTAAAAATCATTTGGGTTTAGTACATATAACATATCATTCTATATTTCAATCCTGTCAAGTAGAATTGTACAGTTGCTACCACAATCAGATTCCAACCATTCTTTTTCTACCTGGACTTCTTGACATCGTTTGCCCCCTCTCTTACCACCACCCCTGTACCCACTCCCTCCTGAACCTCTCATTCCACTTGCTGTCCCCATAGATTCATCAATCCTGGGTTTCATATACCGAAAAACAGAAATGCATATAACACAGCTTCAAAAGGGTAGCTTCCATTGACATAACACCTCTGAGATACATTGTACTATGAATGAACAATTACCAAACAATACAAACCAAAAATACAGAAAATTTTGGAAACTAGATCAGGTCCAGTTTGTATCATAGGGGGGAAATCTGACAAAGTTTTAGCTGTTCAGATCAGATTAATGCCTTTGATCTTCTATACTCCTCTTTCCCAAGCTTTCTATTTATTGACCATGTTCCTCCCATCCCTCAATTTTAGATAGGAGAGTTCTCTGGAGGTTTATTTCCTATGTAGTTCCACAAATGAATCTTGGGCTCCCACGTCATCCACCGCCTTCTGCACACCAGATTCTCACAGTTTCGGCTCTGATACTGATCCCTCCTTCAATTTCAGATTATACGGATTCCAGTCCTTCAGTGATTGATGATGGTGTGCTTCTTCCATGTGTACTTAGTTGACAGTGCTCTTAGATGGCTGCTTGTTTGGAAACAAGCCTTTAACCCCCATACCCTATATTATCTGAAAGCTGGGTGTGTTAATCTGCTTAGAGTAGATCAGCGCTGTCAAACTGGCAGCCCCCGGGCTGCATGCAGCCGCTGAGGTAATTTTTTTGTGACCCACGATGCTCTGAAATAAAATGAAAATAGAAAAAATTGTTATGAAGAAAATAGCGCTTAGGGGAGATTGAGGCAATACTGTACACACAATTCCCTCCTTCCATTTGATTTCAGAGCATCGTGGGCCACAAAAAATTACTTTGGGGCCACATGTGGCCTGCGGGCCACCAGTTTGACACCTGTGGACTAGAGAAACAAATTCATAGACACATTTATAAATGTATAAGAAAGAGGTTTATATAAAAAAGCAATTGAATATTGAGAAAACATCCTAGGCCAGTCCAGATCAAGTCCATAAGTCTGATATTAGCCCATATGTCTGATACCAATTTATAAAGTCCTCCTCAGACTCCTGAAACACTTGCAATGACGCTGGATACAGGTAGATCACAGGCCAGTGGGTGGAAGTTCTTGTGGATCTAGTGGCATTGTAAGCATCTCAGCACTGGCAGGGACCTCCAGGTGGCTTCTCCAGCTCAGGGCACTAGCGTAGTTCCATGTGTCTTGTAAGCTGCTATGTCTCCCAGAGTGTGAGCAGAGAGAGAGAGAGTGTGTCTCTCACCTCCAAGGAAGAAATCCAGGAGTTCCCAGAATCCTCAGGAGAAGGTCATACCCACACACAGGCCTCATTGGCTATGACCCGGTTGACAGACTATCCTCCACCCTACACTCTTAATCCTCAAAATGATACCATATTATGTAACTACTACTCTGGGAACCATCTAAATTCTTCACCACATTTTGCTATGTGGTCCCTTCCTGAGAGCGAGTATCCAGCAGAATCATGATGTGAGAACTAATTGCTCTTAAGTTGGAGCTAGGATTTAATGTGAGGCCCAAACCATTCCTGGATCCATGCTTTTTTCTTCTTCTTTTAATTTGCTGTAACTTGGGACTTAGTACCTATGTCACATCATTCCATAGTTCAGTCATGACCAGGATATCTTTCATAGTTTGTTCACTCTCCTTGGGATGCTTGCTAGAATCCTTATTTATTACTACTCATTTCTCCCTCTTTAGGAAGAGCTTCCTGACTTTTGTGAATAGGCCAAATTTCTTATTATTCCCATGACAATGTGGCCTCCTTCATAGGACCCAGTATACTTGTATTCTACTTTTATTATATGATCATTTGAGTCACGTTTCTCCATCATTCAACTTGAACATTTGGATAAGGAATGGATGTTGCAACTCCAGCACTTATATCTGTACCTGGCATGTCTTTGATTTTGTGTTAGAGGTCCCTGAGACCACCTTCAATTTTAGCGAGTCACTAGAAGGGCTCATAGGACTCAGTATATAGTCCTAATTACAGCTAAGGTTTATTATGGGAAATGAATAAAATTGAAAATAAGAAGAGGAAAAAGACACTTAGGAAGAAGTCTGGAGGAAGCAGCAAAAGTTTCTAAGACACTTCTCCCCGTAGAGTCATACAAGACATGCTCAGTCCCCCATCAGTGACTTACGATACTATGTGAGAATTGTGGTTTGTTGGAATAGCACATTAGTATCTTATTGCCCAAGGTTTTCATTTGGGCTGGTCATGTGGACATATACCCAAATTCTCAACTCCCAGAAGGAAGCTAGAATTTCAGCATAAACCATACTGCTTGTATACTTTAGGCACACAGACCAGTTTTACATCAGTATAGGGAATTCTTCAGCAGCCGAGTCCCCATATTTCAGCCAAACACCAAACTTTTAATCAGTTTTTTTAAAGGATAAGTAGTCTCAGGTCGGCTATGTTAACTTTTTTCAGCAGAGGATGAATAAAAGTTCATTTAACATAAGTGAGATATTTTCAGGTTTTAACCAAGGACAGAGTAAAATCACCCTTCTCTTTGAAGGTTTCCCTGGTTAATTATAGCTTGCCCTCTTCTCCCCATGCCTCCTTTTCTTTCAGGCAGTTTGAACTGAGAACCTTCTGTATGTGAGACACTTCAGTAGGTTCACAACAGTGAACCTCATCCCTACCTTCAGCTTTCTCCACAACACTCATGTTCCCCTGGTTTAGGATTTATGTCTCAAATTTCACTTTTCAGTTGATAACACATCCTTAAAATATAATGAACATGTCCTTTTCATGTAGAACATGTAATGTAACTAAGTGAAATATGTTCGGATTCCTGAAATGAATCTTGTCTTTCTTTGAGCTTTTATGCTCTAATGACAAAGAAGATAGAAAGAGATAATTAAAAATTTACCAAATTCATTTCCATCACTGTATTAAAAATCTCCCCAGTTTTGACTCCTTTGGCTTAGCTCCGCGGCTCCCATGGAGGCTTTTACAAAGCTTCTTTTTTTTCTAAGGAGCAGGGCTTTCCTACTTGGACAGTTTCTTTGTTGGACTATCTCTTGTGTCAGTGGCCAAATACGAAGCATTAGCTAGTCTTGCGGTTGATTTGTCAGCACTGTGGGGAACCTCAAAAGTAAGTGGTGGATAGCTGTTAACATCAGACTAGTAAAATTACTTTTTGTGCCTTTTATGCGCTACAACTATGCGACTCTGAGGGAGTCATCTGCCTGTGTGTCATTTTCCACAGCTTCTCTTTTAAAGCTAATATGCCTTTGTCTCAGGATGCCCATCTAGCTTTGTTAAATTTCTTCAATTCTTTGGATCATTTAAAGATGTATGATTACCTAATAAATATATAGTTTAAAAAGTTGTTTTACTGAAGATTGCTTTTTTTGTGTGAAAAGTAAGCAGTATCCATCCTCTCCTAAGTATACTTTATAGACTCAATCGTGTAAAAACTCTTTGATATTCCTTGCCTCTATAAATCTCCCAATCCCTCACCTCCCTATACCCTGCAGCTGGAGACCCCATATGCTTAGCACTGCCCTGGCCTTTGGGACCAGCTATACCTGAAAGAATAACTGAAGGAGAATCTACTCAGTCACTTAGATGACTCAAGTCAACCATTGCTCTTGTTCTATTTGGTGCACTGCGCCTAACCCCCGGACTTCTGCCACGCTCCTGGCCGGATTCCATGGTAGGTGACACAAGAACTGGGCCTCATCAAATGTTTAGTCTAGTATGGAAACAAATAATGACTAATAATTAAGAAAGTCCTGTCCTGTTCAGGGACAAGCACTAGTCAAAACATTTTGCCTATTAACTCTGATGTGGAAAGTGCTATTAATCTCTCTTTCTTTTATAGTTTAGCCATCTGAAAACAGATTGGACACCTTTTAAGTAAAACATTCACATTCAAGTTTCTTTTGGTAATCCAGCTTCTACAATGATGTGTGGCTATCTATAAATTCTATAAACATGTTAAAATAGTTGGTTTGTTCAAATAGCATCTTATATATCTAGGACTTTATCAAACCTGAAGTGGTCTTGTATATATAATAATGTAATATATATGTTATATATTATATATATCACATATTATATATAGCTATATATATGATATATGATATGATATGATATACAGATATAATGATAGATAGATAGATAGATAGATAGATAGATAGATAGATAGATAGGCTTACATTAAAAAAAATGACTCACAGAGTTGTGGAGGCACACAAGTTCTAAGGCTGGAGGCTTCCCTTGACTCACATAGTTATAGGGACTGATGACTTCAAGCTCAACAAGTCAGATGGTAGGTTTCTAGTTGCAATGGAAAATTAACCCAAGGTTGGCAGGTAAGATATCAGGCTACTAATGCCTCCCAAGATCAACAGGCAACATGGCAGATCAGTGTCTCAAGTCCAAAGAACCAGTGTTTGGATGACATGACAGATGCAGGAACAGACCCAGAAAAAAGCAAACAAGCGCTCCCCCAGGATCCATTGATGTCATAAGTAGGCCACACTGCCAAGGAAACTTCCTCTCACTTGATTGGCTGCTCATTGTAGACTTCATTATGAAAGTTATCACATTATGTTAGATTTAATCATGAGTGATTACTAAGGTTTACCTGACCAGCCACAGAGAATCCTGATACAAAATATTAATGATCATGGACAGCGGAGGTCCAGAGGAGGAAAGAGATCTTGAAGGTGGGTGGGAGACAGGAAGTGAAAGCAACTCTTATGAAGGATGCATTCTTATTGTGTTTCTATATATGAGAAACTAAAGCCTAGAGGGTTATGAAGTAGAATCAAAACTCAAGGCTCCATGTCATACCTGACTCCAGTTTTCTTGCTCCTTCCTCACCAAGCTGCCTTGAGGTAGGCAGAGCAACTCGCCAAGGAGCACACAGTAGTAGTAAATGATTAGATGGCAGATTTTTGTGGGGATTCTTTAAATAGGATACAATGAATAGCAATCTGTTTAAAAAAGAAAAACAGGGAAACATCCAAAGAAATATCATCCTTGCTGTTGCACCGGTTAGCCTGTAATTCACAAATCATCAAGTTGCATCCTGCAGAAATCTTGGAAATTCATTGTACTACATTTTATTAATGTTGATCCAGTGTGACAATTCAGTGTTTTTGTACCATAATTCATAGTAATTAGAGTGAGTAATTCTAAGAATCGCTAATACTCCCTTGGCTGTTGGTGTATGGAAAACACTGCTTAACTCTTTGTCTCATTTATACTTACAACCTCTCTGTAAAGTAGGAAATATTTTATCACTTTCTAGATGAGCCACCTGAGCCGTAGAGATTTGCCCACATTTCCACAAGCGAAGCAGGGATTCAACATCAGGTTTGTTTGTCTCCAGTGGCTCTGCTCTTAATCTCTAATATTATTTATGCAAAGGAGCTCTTGAACTGGTGGGCTCATGAGTGGAAATATTAGTTGTAGATGTGGGCAATACCCAATTAGGCTCAAGGATAGCCTAATTACACATTTCAATGTGGTTAAAATGAGACCTTCCTCTACAAGTTAGGGATCTGATCTCCCTGGTAAAAGACTTAATTGCTTCAGAGTGCAATTTTCAGCTCCTCCCTGGCGGGGCAGGTTGTCTGCAGTGAGATATCATACCTATGCTCGCATCTGCTCAGCCATCTGTAGTGGAAAATGTTGTCAATCATTTGTACCTTAGGGAAGCCAGGGGAATTTCATTTTGGAAAATTACTGTCCTGTGGAAGAATAAAGCAGGATACAAGTAGTAAAGATATTTTATCAACATCTCTCACTGTAGATGAGTTTTGGCATCTATGGATTGTAGCTTTACAATATTTAAAATACAGAAAGATCTCATAGCTAATGAAAGCAGTTCATTTTATGACTATGGTACTACTAGGTGATAAGGTTTCCTTCTAAATCTGACAGTTTAGGTGTATCAGGTCAAATGAAACCAAAAGGCTACTGGGATACAATAAACTACCCAAACCTGTTGCTTGGCCACTCTCTGACATGGATGTCTGTTTTGGGTAGCAGAAAGGAACAGGCAGTGGTGAAAAGGAGTAGGGAGGCACAACTCTGTTAGTAATTCAGCAGTTTCTGAGAAAAACAACTTAAGTGAGGTGGTCACTCTACTAGATGGGTGATTTACTTTTCCAAAAGGCTTGAAGCACACAATGCTGCCTCTGTGGTTACCAAGTCAACGGACTTTGAACAATTGGACCTCCCTTGCATATCCAAGCATCGAACACTGGTTTTTCATTATTATTTTAGCTCTATATTCCCATTGCACAAATATTGAGGGGTATCAGAAGGTGGAAGTGATATTGTGCCATTGCACAAATATTGAGAGTAGAGAACTTGGGGAGATTTTATTTTAACTGATCATGATTCCCAGAGTTGAAGGAATTAGACTGAATGAGAGGCCTATAGCTACTTTTGACTCCAGATTTGCATTGGGATGAACTTGGATGTATTTTTATTATTTTCTGCTACTTTTTTAGACAGAATTCACAGCTTGTGGTTATATAATTGGAAGCTACTTCTGGTGACACGATGTGACCTTCCTCTTCAAAGCTGGCCCTATTCCCAGTCTCAATGAATGGGGGCTGTCATCTGCCCAGTGGCTCATGCCAGAAACCTAGAAGCTATTCTGATACCTTCCTCCCCATACTGGCTATATTCAATCCATCACCAAGTCCTCCGATTTGGTCTGGAATAGCCTCATAATTGGCCTCACTTGTACCCTCTTGTCCACCTTCCAATATCTATTCTCGACACAGTAACCAGAGTGATATTCTAAAAAGTTATCTACCATTGTTCATCTCACAAATATATTCTTTGTGTCGACTATGTCTGAGCAATATGGCGGGGAAAACAAGATAGATCAATTTTATGAAATGCAAAACAGGTCATGCCAGGCTCCACCCCTTCAGGCCTCTCTTTCTCCTCCATTTTATGTTAAAACCCTTTGGTAGATTTCTGGTTGTTGTTGTTAAAGTAAAGACAAAATACTTCCACTGACCTTCATAATTAATTCACTATCTGTTCTCCTAGGCTCCCCTTGTATAAATCTTCAGTTGACTTTAACTGCTTGGTTTCGTTTTAGTCCCTTACTTATGCCTTCTGTTCTACTGCCTCGGTTTCCCCGTACATGCTCTATTTCACACCCAGAGTGCTTTCAATTGTCATCACCCCTTACCAGCTTTCATAACTCGGTTCAAATGTCTCTTACTCAGGGAATCCTTTTCAAATTCCCCTGACTAGGCCACATCTTTTCATCTCATGCATGATGATATGAACACTTCTTTTGTGGCAAACATGAGTGTTTTTTATATTAATTGATAAATAGCTGAATACCTCAAAAGTCTTTAAACTTCACAAAACTTTTGTTCACTGCCACCCTGGGAGCCAGCATATTACATGCATAATAACTACTCAAAATATTTTTAATGAATTATTTGTGAACAACTGGACAAACTGGGTCTTATAGAGCAGGATCGTCTACTTGTACTGGTCCTTTTTCAGACTGCAGGCGTTGGCTATGAATATACCTTATCAATAGTGAGAAAGAAGCATTTCCAGCTTCTTCAATTAGCAAGGTCTTCACCCTCTAAGGGTCTCCATTTCAGGATTGTTATAGTAATTAAGTAGAATAATTATATAAATTACTCATCATAGTGACTGGTACCTGGTAACTTTTCAATATATCACAGTTATAATGATAACAACAAATCATTATCATTTAACCTGGCCTTTGTCTACATCTATAATGTAATAGCTTTTGGCCTTTCCTGTTGCCATGTGAGTTATGGGTAAATGGGGGTTTCTTCATGGGGAACACTTTCAGAAATTTCAAGTGTCCTTTTCTTAGCGTTTGGGGGCTTCCACTTCCATTCAGGATGATATTAATGATCAGGCAGAGACTGCTGGGGTGCCTCAATATCAGTAGCATGGATGTTTATGGACACATAGCTGCCCAGGAGAATCTACATTCACTAGCCCTCCACGTACCTAGCTTTGCCCATTTGATTAAGTTCTGGCCAATGGGATAAAGTGTGTGGCAATGTCAGAACTGTTCTTCAAGAAAGCGGCCTCAAAATGCATGTCTTTTATCATTATTTTCTCTGTAATCCTTCCTTTGCGTTAGGTTGGTGGCTGTGCCTGGAGCTATCATCTTGGACCCGGAGGTGGTCTTGGGAATGGACAGAGCTGAAAGATGAAACCTGGATTCCCAAGGTTTCTTAGGTTAACAACTGGCTCTGTGCAAAACCACCACATAGCTCTTCTCTAGATTGTCTCCCTCTGAACTTACACATTGGAGAGAAGCAAGCATCCATCTTGTTCAAGCCACTGTCTTATGAAGTTTTACAGCCTAGCGTAATCTGAGCTAACGCGGCTTTGCACTAACCAAGACATGAAAGGAACGAGTTGCTTTGCCTCCCTCTCTGGGCCTGCAGGGTAGTGATTCAGACATCTGTTTTCTACCGAGACGCATGTGTACAAGACAGTGATCAGGCCACGGCTTTACAGAGAACAGAAGCGCCTCTTTTTTTTCATACTCAGATCCATTTCAGAGTCCAAGTTCGATCATTCATGCAGACATCAAATATTTATCAGTCTTGTACTATAGTGAAGGCCCTGTTTTAGGTTCCTAGGGTGTTGAGATGAGTTATATTAGTATCAAATTTTTCTTGTTCTCTCCCTCTGTAAGGGAGGCACTCTTGTTGATAGTTGTTATTTCAAGATCAGTATTTTTTTTTGCCTTGATGGAATTCTATATTTTGTGTGAATTTCTATACAGTTAACTTGAATATTTCTATTTAGATTCCAATGTTTGTGGATAAATATAAATGTACCCCCTAACATTTTAGGTTCATACATTTTGTTATCATATATTAAGAGGAATCTTAGACAGGTCACAGCCAATAGTTCAATTCTAAAGAGCCACTACTTCCCTCTATTCTCGATAGGAGACAGGCCAGCTGCTCAGAGGTTTAGGGAAGGAGAGTTCATACACTTTTAGCCACGGTGACAGGATGCCATTCTTGGGTAGCTGATGAAAGACAAGTGAGCAACATGGTTTCCCTTCTTCAGTAACACGTCTTCATCTGCTCTTGATGAGCCTGAGAAGACTGTCCATGGTAGAAGATCACGTCCTGTGCTTCGTCATTGCCATTCTACACCAGCTGCAAATAGACCATGCTTATCTCTCTAGGAGCCCTGGTGGTACACATGGTTAAGCCCTTGGCAGATTGTAGAATGATTGGTGGTTGAAACACACCCAGTGGCCCTTGTGCTGAAAGACCTGATGATCTGTGTCCATGAAGATGGCATCCTAGAAACCCTGCGGTTCAGGTTCTACTCTGTCACATGAGGACCCTGTGACCACCCCTAGCAACAGCATCCTTCTCTCAACACCTTTGGGTCCCATATTATTTTACTATTCCTTTTCATTCTATCAGAGCCCAACTTTCTCTCTCCTTAACACATTCAGTCGTTACTGATTTAGTGACCAGAATCCATGTATAATATCCTTAGGTCACCCTTTGTGTTGCATCTCCTAAGTCCTTTTTGGCTCAGAGCAGGTTGGCTTCAAGGCTTTCTATCTGTTTTTCAACAGCATGAACCTATTGAGAAAAATAGTGTGGCTGTAGGTCTGTGCCCTGAGCCACAACCATACCAAAGATGTGCCAGGACTCAGAGAGCACTGAGGAATGCAACCCAGACAGCAGGCACTGTGGGACACTGGGGAGGCTGTGCTGCCCAAGCCTTCCATGTTCTTGGATGCCACACAAATCACAGATCAGAGAACCTGATACTACTGTGCAAATGGGGCAAAATAGTTCTTAAGTGGATTATTATGAAACATAAATAAAAAGACAACCAATAACAAGAGAGGCATCACTGATGTTGGGCACTCTTTACAATCTTAGAGCTTGTACAATGCTAGGGAGTGCGGTCAACATGCTGGGTAACGTGGAGGGGCAGCGTAAAAGAAAAAGGCTCTCTGTGAGAAGGATTGCCACAGTGGCTACAGCAATGGGCTCTGGCATGGGAACAACTGTTAGGATGGCCCAGCACCTTGCAGTGTGTCGTTGTGTTGTGCACAGCGTCGCTATGGGTTGGAACTGACTTGATGGCACCTAACAACAGCAGTAACCATAATAGGGAGTGTGTATGGCGGACGATTCAAGAAAGAGCCTTGTTGCTGGGTGTTTGTAGATGAAATTATGATGAATTATAGAAAACTCAAATAATGCTACTTATTGCTTGAATCCTGGATCAGAAGATAGTGATTACAGAGCATGGGTTCAGTTCTAGCTCTGCTGCTTTCTGGCAGTGTGACTTTGAGCAAAACAATCGCATCTCAGTTGTTCCTGTAAAAAGAAGCAATAGAAATCCTTACTTCATTTTTTGTTGTGGGAATCAATTTATCTAATATGTCTAGTAACTTATTTAATCTATAAAGTAAACATACTATGCATTAGTAATTGTTAAGATATTCTGCCTAGGGAAGATATGCTTTTATATTTTGTTTATATATTTTTTGATAAAATTTTTATTGATTCTGAGGTGAAAATACTTTGGAAAGCAAATTAAGTCATAGATTTTGGTAAGATCGATAACTTAAAGCAATAAAAACTGAAAGAAACAATTTTTTGAACTTTTTATTGTAGTTTGGATGAAAGTTTACAATGCAAATTAGTTTTCAGGTCCACAATTTATGCAAATTTTGTTGACTGACATTGGTGACAATATGCTACATATGAAAGTGCCCTTGCCACTTCTTCCTGAACAATCTTGGGAGGTGATTTTGAAAAAAGAATTAGATGTAATTTTGAGTTCACAGAAATTTGACATTTTCTTAGAAACACTTTATTTGATAGGGGGGTTCTGTAGTAAATAATCCATGTTTTTAACATCTGCTTTACATAAGTCAAGCATTTGCTTTAGTTTAATTTATGGCCAAACATTTTAAAACCTGGCACTTCCATTCCTAGCAAACCGATATAAGAAGTATTCTCTCATTACCTCATCTTCCATGAACACCTCTCCCTTATATTTTCAGAATTTTATGACAGATGTAATGCTTGTGCATGAGTTCTATACACTAAATGCCAACAAATCCTTGTGGATTGATTGATTTCTTAAAGCCTTTAATATAGTTAGGAGTACAGTCCAATTATTTCAGCAGTTTCCTTTAGTGCATACCAGGTCTAGTTCATGATTTGTAGACACTTGTTTTTTATTTAGATTCTTTTTTTTATCATTTTATTAGGGGCGCATGCAACTCTTATCACAATCCATACATACATCAATTGTGTAAAGCACATTTGAACATTCATTGCCTTCATCCTTCTCAAAACATTTGCTCTCCACTTAAGCCTTTGGCATCAGGTCCTCATTTTTTCCCCTCCCCCTCCTCCCCGATGAGCCCTTGATAATTTATAAATTATTATTTTGTCATATCTTGCCCTGTCCGACATCTCCCTTCACCCACTTTTCTGTTGTCTGACCTCCAGGGAGGAGGTCACATGTAGATCCTTGTAATCGGTTCCCCCTTTCCAACCCACCCTCCTTCTACCCTCCCAGTATCGCCACTCTCACCGTGATCCCTGAAGGGATCATCCATCCTGGATTCCCCGTGTTTCCAGTTCCTATCTGTACCAGTGTACATCCTCTGTCTAGCCAGATTTGCAAAGTAGAATTTGGATCATGATAGTGGGTGGGGAAGAAGCATTGAGGAACTAGAGGAAAGTTGTATTTTTCATTGTTGCTACATCATACCCTGACTGGCTCATCTCCTTCCCGAGACCCTTCTGTAAGAGGATGTCCAGTGGCCTACAAATGGGCTTTGGGTCTCCACTCTGCACTCGCCCCCTTATTCACCATGGTAAAACCTTTTGTTCTGATGATGCCTGGTCCCTGATCCCTTCGACACCACATGATCGCACAGGCTGGTGTGCTTCTTCCATGTGGGCTTTGTTGCTTCTGAGCTAGGTGGCCTCTTGTTTACCTTCAAGCATTTAAGACCCCAGACACTATATCTTTAGATAGCTAGGCACCATCAACTTTCTTTGCCACATTTGCTTATACACCCATTTGTCTTCAGCGGTTGTGTCAGGAAGGTGAGCATCAGAGAATGCCAATTTAATAGAAGAAAGTATTCTTGCATTGAGGGAGTACTTGAGTGGAAGCCCAATGTCCTTCTGCTACCTTAATACTAAACCTATAAATATATGCACATAGATCTTTTCCCCATCCTCATATGTAAATATATTTGCATATGTACATGTCTTTATCTAGACTTCAATAAATTCCCTTTGCCTCCCAGATCTTTCCTCTATTTCCTTTGACTTTCCTTCTGTCCCACTATCATGTGCAGTCCCCACCAGGGTTTCAGCAATTCCTCTTGGTTACATTACCCTTGATCATGCCCTTCCAGGCCTCCCACACCCTCCTCACCACTGATTTGGATCTACCTTTCCCCCTACCTCGCCCTCTCCCATGTCCCCCCGGAACTGTCGGTCCTGTTGTTTTCTCCTCCTGATTGTTCATCCAGCCTATCTTATTTAGACAGACCTGTAGAGACAATAACATGCACAACAACAAGACAGAGCAAAACCAAACAACAATATACAACAAAACAACAAACCAATGACAAAAACAAAACAAAACACAACAAGAAAGAAAAGCTTGTAGTTAGTTCAAGGATTGTTTGTTGGTCTTTATAGGAGTGTTTTCCAGTCCAGTCTGTTGGGGCACCAGGCCCTGGCCCCAAAGTCTACCTTCAGCATTCCCTGAGGACCTCACCTCTCTATTCCCTTTGCTGTTCTGTTGCACCCCATTAGTGTTTTGCCTTGGTGTGGCAGGATGCGATCGGGCACAATTCCCACACTCTGTCTCTGGTGTTGTCCCCTGTAGGGTTATGGGTCAGTGAGGGGTGTTATATCTCATAGTGGAGCCGGCCATGTGGTCCTCTCTGTGGACTGACTCTATTTAGATTCTTAACAGAGCTTCTCTCTCTCCATACATATACATGTATATATATTTGAATTGTATGCCAATAAACTATATGTATATATAATCCACTAGTTCAATAATATTAAGAAGAGTTGTGTAATCATCACAATCAATTTTAGAACATTTTCTTCTTTCTCATATCATTGTTGCTAGCTCCCTGTTTTCCCCAACCTCCTCTGCCATGACCCTAGGTAATTATAAACCAGCTACTGTCTCTATAGATTAGCTATTCTGGATTTCATATATATGAAATCATGCAAAACAAACACAGAAATTACAACAGAAATCCCAAGAACAATAAGATAAAGAGCAAAACCTCAATAGAAAGAAAGCAGCAAATATTAAAAATGGAAACAAGTTTAAAATGTTTCAAACTATTTAGAAAATGTACAAATATGTTTGATACAATTTATGTATGGATTTTTATAAGAGCTGTAAGTACCCCCAATAAAGTGATCTTTTAAAAAATATGTCAAACGATATTTTGTGTACGTGAATCTCCTGGGGGAAGGAGTCCTGCTGAGATTTAGATATTTGCACAGTTGATCGAGGTAGAGACTGAGATGGCATTTTCAACAGGAATTGGGGTGATACTGATGCTGCTATTCAAGTACTATCCTTTGGGTAGTGTGGTCCCAGATTCCTTTCACAGAAATGTACCAGTGGTGTTGTGAGGGACAGGGACAGGTTGCCAAGGGAACTTGTTGGCGCTCCCTTCATTTGAGAGCATATGTAGAGCTACATAGCGATCTGCTAGAAATGTTTTAGATGTAGCTTTCTCTGGAGGTGGGTTGACTAAAGAGCACTGACAGGTACTGTTCTGTCTGCGGCTCTATGATTAGATTGTAGAATACAATGTGGTATGATATTGAGTTTGTAAACATTCACGTGTTCGCAGGGTAACTAACATTTCACCATTTTCTCCTAGTTCTGGAATCAATTTTAAATCAATAGGCTTCCAGTATGCCAACTTTGTTTTTTAAATTGTAAATCAAAAGGCTTCTAATATGCCAACTTATTTTGCTATGAATTCATCATGGTATTAACTGGATGAGTTGGAGGTAAAAGCCCTATGATTTTTTTCTTTTATTTGATATTATAGTATAGAGCAGAACATATTTTTAGTTGTACAGTATTCATGCATGTAAAAGCAATGATGCATATCTATTTGTTAACATTGTAAATGACATAGGGACCACATGTCCACAGAGTATGAAAGTATCAAATAGAAAATTCCATAGTAAAGACAGGGCTAGCATAGAATTAATAATTGAGCAATGCATAACATGCTATTCTCTGTCAACTTCTCTTACCCACTAGTCAGGAATCTCTGTCCTATTCACCTCTAATTTATCACATAAAAAACGTAGTCCTGTAAATAGCTGATACAAAAGATTGTTAACTTTATAATTAATTAATAGCACTGATGAGAGATTTGGGAAGAGAGGTAGCAAATAAGAAGTACTTCTCCTTAGATTTTCAAATCTTGTAGAGAACATACACCTGCCTAAAATTATCAATATAGATTGAAGATACACATATACATGCATCCATCCATTAATACATACATACATACATACATACATACATACATAGAGTGGTTCTCAAACTTTGGCGAGCACTAGAATTGCCCAGGGGATTTAGTAGAATACAAAGGCCCACACTCTGCCTCACTTAAATAAGCCCAGGCCTCTGTGCTCTTGATTAGATCTCCCAATGGAATTCTGATATTCATATGTAAACTAGTCTATGAATCACTGTTGTAGCAACTGGCTGATTGCTAAATCTACAAGACAAATTAGATTCCCAAAGAGAGAGAGATGGGCTAGGGCAACTAGAGGAGGCTTAAGGAGAAAGTCTAGTTTATGAGGAGAATTTCAGGGATGGTTTCTTTGAAGGTGGTATGATGAGTTTAGAGATCATCAGGATGAAGGGTGAGCATAAGGTAAAACATAACTCAGAGAAAGCAGCAGGGGTAAAGTCGTGTAAGCAAATTGTTTTTGTTAGGTTCCAATCTATAGAAACCTTATTAGCAACTTCATTCGACAATCTAAGGAAGCAATGTTTGTTTAATTGGTCAGCGCCAAGGGTACTCAGTGTGCCATGGTTTACCAGAGGAGTTACACACCTATGAAACGTCCCACTTTCTTCATTCTAAGCCGACCTTTTCTTGAATTCTATTTAATGGACTGGACAAGTCGGATATTTTCCTGGCTTTTGGCTCATGCTGGTACATCTTACTTCTGCTTGGTTCGACCTCCTACTTTTTGTCCCAGGCTTGCCTACTGAAACTCACATTTCATTTCATTCTTTCTTTGCCTTCACGTATGGGTGGAGATTGTCAAGTCTGGACTTTTCTGCATCCACACGGACTGGTGTATGGTGTTGGAGCTTGAGTCTAGGGTTGCCCCACCAGCCCCTCACCACATTGCTTTTTAATTTTCAGAAAAATGCTTCTGTACGGGCAGGAGCACCACCAGGGGTCAATGAGGGGGCAGGCTGAACCAGAGGACACTGCCAAATGAGATCATACCAAAATGACCATAACATTTGTATGCAATGTTTCCGTGGAAATTTCTAATTTTTAGTAAAAGTATCCTCCATTGAATTGAAAAGTTGAAACCAATGGAAACAGAACTAAAACTGCACAGAATCGCTGATGCCAAAGTGACCGGTTTGATGAGAATGGAGAAGAAAGAGTAAGAGGACGTCTTGCACAGATTAGTGACATTGTGTTGTTCAAAGCCAAGAAGAATCCAACAGGCTGTGGCCGCGGGGACGACGAGTCTCCCCTGACTGAAGGAAACTTTCCTGAGATGGCTGTCATGCTTTCAGATTTAGAAGCAGCGCTGAAAGACACTAACGAGATTGCCGTGAAGCACATGAAAACGTGACGTATCAGAAGGGGAAGTTGCAGAATGATGTGCCTTGCTATGTCATGAGAAGGTCACAGAGAACTTGAAAAGTACATTTGAATCATGTTTGATAGCATACCTGACATGTCACACGCTGACGAGATGTATCAGCTATGTAAAAATCCGAAGTCTTAGATCCGTAAAAACCAACACTAGGAAAGTTCAAATGAAAGAGGTCTTTCTAGAGGTTTTCCCCTTTAATAGGGAAAAAATGCTGCTAATGTTAGAATTTCTGGCATTCTTCAAAAATTGGAAAGGGACACTGTGAGCATAACAGTGAGCCAGCCTCAAGGTTATGATAATGCTGTCACTATGGCTGAAATCCATAGAGGTGTACAAGCCATTTTAATGGAAAAAAACAAGAAAGGTATTTTTAAAATCATTTTATTGGGGGCTCATATAACTCATCACAATCATACACACATCAATTGTGTAAAGCACATTTGTACATTCATTGCCCTCATCATTCTCAAAACATTTGCTCTCCACTTAAGCCCTTGGCATCAACTCCTCATTTCCCCCCCTCCCTCCCCGCTTCTCCCTCCCTCATGAACCTTTGATTATTTATAAATTATTACGTTGTCATATCTTACACTGTCTGATGTCTCCCTTCACACACTTATCTGTTGTCCGTCCCCCAGGGAGGAGGTTATTGGCAGATCCCTGTAATCGGTTCCCCCTAAGAAAGGTTTTTAAAAGGATATATAGACCATTCCCTTCCCTTGTGAGTTCCGCACATTTGTGCCGAAAACTTATCCTGCTTATATTTTTGGGGAACTCTTGAGACAGTGTTATCTTTCTTTTCTGCTTGCATCCATTGCTGTTGGCTTTGACCCATAGTGACCTATGCATAACAGAATGAAACACGGCACAATCCTGAGTCATCCTCCCAACTGTTTCTATACCTGAGCCCATCGAAGCAGCGACTGTGTCAATCCATGCCATCCACGGCCGCCTTTCTTTTTCACTGCCCCTCCACTTTACCAAACGTCATGCCCTTCTCCAGGGACTGGTCTCTCTTAACTATATACCCAAATTATGTGAGATGAAGTCTTGACATCCTTGCCTCTATGGAGCACTCTGGCCATTCTTCTTCCAGTACAGATAGATCTGTTTGTCCTTCTAGCAGTGCACGGTCCTTTCAACATTCTTTTCCAGCATCACAATTCAAATGCATCGATTCTTCTAAGGTCTTCCTTATTCAGTGTCCAACTTTCACATCCATATGATGCAATGGAGAATACCATGACTTGGTTCAGGTGCGCTTTAGTCCTCAAAGTAACATCTTTTTTCTTTAATATGCTAAAGAGGTCTTGTGCAGCAGATTTACCCAATTCAACACGTCGTTTGTCTCCTGACTGCTTTTCCAGGAGCATCGATTGTGGATCCAAGCAAGACAAAATCCTTGACAAATTCAACCTTTTCTCCATTTATCAAGATGTTTACCTATTGGTCCAGCTGTGAGGATTTTGATCTTCTTTATATTGAGTTTTAATCCACACTAACGGCTTTAATCCCTGATCTTCATCAGCAAGTGCTTCAATTCCTCCTAGCTTTAAGTAAGCAAGGTTGTGTCATCTGCATGCCATAGGTGGTGAAGCCTTCCTCCAATCCTGATTGGAGGCTTCCTCCAAGCCTCCCTCCACTCTTCTTCATTTAACCCAGCTTCTCTGATGATTTGGTCAGCATATAGATTGAACTAGTATGGTGAGAGGATACAACCTTGACATACGCTTTTCCTGATTTAAACCATGCAGTATTCCTTTGTTCTATTTGCACAACTGCCTCTTGATCCATGTGCAAATTCTGAATGAACACATGAAGTGTTCTGGAATTCCCATTCTTCTCAAAGTTATCCATAGTTTATTATGGTTCACTCAGTTTTTGCATAGTCAATGAAACACAAGTAAACATCGTTCTGCTATTCTCTTCTTTGATTCAAGAGCTACGTGACATCAGCAATGATATCCCTTGTTCCATGTCCTCTTCTGAATCTGGTCTGAACTTCTGGTAGTTCCCTGTCAATGTGCTGTTGCGACTGTTATTGAATGATCACAGCAACATTTTACTTGTGTACCATATCAATGATATCATTCTATAGTTTGAATAAATATGGATGTCTTCCAGACAGTTGGCCAGTGAGTTGGCTATCCATTGATAAGATTCAATAGGCCAGTGAAAAGGCGATCAACAACACACTTTGTCTTCATCATGCTGTGGTTAAGCCATTTAAAGACAAGTTCAATGGGTTGGTGGTGATGATTGGAGTTCTTTGTGATCAAAATGAACACTTGAACCCAAGAGGAATAGCACTACCATTTGTGATTTCACTTTTTAAAATGCTACCTGTATTACTGATGTGATGTACTTTAGGAAGTTAATCTCACACACTAGTATCTGCAGTCTAAGGGTTTACCTTTCAACAAGATGGTGACAAGAAAATAGCTCAAAGCTAGAGGCATTAAGATTTTTTCTGCATGAGGAATACAGTCAAGTCATGGTGGATGCAATGGAACAAGCATATTTAAAAAGAGACAAATACGGAACTGCAGTCAAGAGAAGAGCAGTTTCAAGGAGAGGATGGCCTGGAATGGGGAGGATTTCAAAGATGCAGGACTTACCCTGTTCGAAGAAAATAGGGCAATGCGTGAGTGTATCATCACTTTCCTTCTGAAGTCCAGATCAGACGCAGAGCCACGAGGGAAATGGCAGCCATGTTTGAGGTTGTTCAAACATGAGGTTTCATATCTGCCACTGAAGAAAGGGTAAAACTATACACTTTCAGTTTCACCAGGTATCTGAGAGTGAGCTTTTAAATGAATGAGACTTTGTAGAATCTCTGCCAATGCTTCTACTCAACCAAAACTTATTTCTGATGATCTTGTGTCTGGCTTTATGTGAGAGGAACTTCTCAAAGCTGAAATTTATAAAGAACTGTTGGTGATATACCATGAGATAGTTTAGGCTTTCTGTTCTTGCAATATTATTAAGTGAAATGAATTGGTCAAAAACAATGAATTTGATGAAGTGATTCACAAGTCATTTTGAGGACCAAAAAGGGAAATTCTGATCCAGCTGAGATGTTCACTAAGTGCTAAAATGCTTGTACACTTATTCCTGTGGCATTATTTCATTTATGAATATTCAAGGTAGTTTCAAACTTTTGTGGAAAAATGTAATTAAAAGAATGGAAGTTTTCCATGGATTTTTAAAAGCCCCCCTCATGTTTCTGTAAACATTTATCTACAACTTCAGCATTATTTGGGCTGTTTTGGTTCTGCTCATCTAGTCCATATCTCATGTAAGGGTGAAGTTTAGCATTAAAGTGAACATAGTTTAAAGTGCTTCCACCAGCCTGCGTGATTACGAGGTGCTGAAGGGATCAGTTATCAGGCATCAAAGAACAAAAAAATATCATTGTGTGCTCACCTCCATGATACGATCACTGAAGACAAATGGGCGCATAAGCAAATGTGGTGAAGAAAGCTGATGATGTCCAGCTATCATATCAAAAGGTATAGTGTCTGGAGTCTTAAAGGTTTGAAGGTAAACAAGCAGCTATCTAGCTCAGAAGCCGCAAAGCACACATGGAAAAAGCACTCCAGCCTGTGAGATAATGAGGTGTCGAAGGGATCAGGTATCAGGCATCATCAGAACAAAAAATCATATCATTGTGAATGAGGGGGAGTGAGGAGTGGGGACCCAAAGCCCATCGTAGGCAATTGGACATCCCCTCACGGAAGGATTGCTGGGAGGAGACGAGCTAGTCAGGGTGCACTATAGCAACGTTGAAACATACAACTTTCCTCTAGTTCCTAAATGCTTCCTCCCGAACCACTGTCATGATCTCAATTTTACCTTACAAATCTGACTAGACATAGGATGTACACTGGTACAAACAGGAACTGGAAACACAGGGAAACCAGGACGGATGATCCCTTTAGGACCAATGGTGAGAGTGGCGATACCGGAAGGGTGGAGCTAGAGAGGGGGAACCGATTACAAGGATCTACATAACCTCCTCCCTGGGGGACGGACAACAGAAAAGTGCGTGAAGGGAGACGTCAGACAGTGTAAGATCTGACAAAATAATAATTTATAAATTATCAAGGGTTCATGGGGTGGGTGGGGGAGCGGTGGAGGAAGGGGGAAAATGAGTTGATGCCAGGGGTTTACGTGGAGAGCAAATGTTTTGAGAATGATGCAGGTAATGAATGTACAAATGTGCTTTATACAACTGATGTTTGTATGGATTGTGATAAGAGTTGTATGAATCCCAATAAAATGATTTTAAAAAAAGCTCTTAAATATTTCATTTCAAATTTTAAAATTCTATTGTTTTCTTACCAAAGTTTCACTTTAGTCAATGAAACCAAAGGTATAATTTAAACTTTGTTACTTTTTATTTTTTATGTCACTCCTATAGCCATTACATTCAGTGATCTACAGGAGTTACAAGGTACGGGTAACATGAGCATAAAAGATTACTAAGGATTTTGTATGGGCTGGTATCAAAGGAGGCCCATGAGTTACTCCTTGAGGGGCATGAAGCCTGGTGATCCCACTATGCAAGGTTCTGGCTGTCTTTCTATTTTCTTCAGTGGTCCACATTTTTTTTTTTATTTTCGTGTTCTGTCTTTTTGAGCGGGTGGTGGTGGCTAGGAGTGTAATCTAGCAGAAAGTAATTCCAAGTCATCTGAGATTAATTTCTATAACCTCTTCATTGAAGATCTAGATTTTCAAGTTTAAGTCCCTAAATAGACCTGTCTGAATGTGATCTGATTTCAACTCAAGTTTTAAGCTCATATTATTCTGAACACTACATTCTAAATGCTGAGTGTTTTAAACACTTTCATTAGTGTGTTTCATTCCTTGACTGCTATCATAAACTAGCTTTTTTTTTCTTTTGGCTTGCCTTGTTCCGTGGGTCTGTCCAACAACTAGTAGAGAATCGTGAATAGCCCTGAACATTTCCTTCACTCACAGCCTAGCTTTTCAACGGAATAATTGCTCATCTTATAAATTAACCACTTTTAAAAAGGATGAAATAAGAGACGATAGAGCTGAAAGGATAGAGATATAGGAAATGTTTTAATCTGTCATACATGAATCTCAGCTAAATGCCTTATTTTAATTTCTTTAGAAAAATAGATATTCGAGTAACTGCCAATAATTTCTTAGCGTTTCCCCAGTTGCTCTTGATACAAAAAAGGGGGGGCATTCTTTCAGTATTTCATGCAAGATTAAAATTCTCTTACATTTTTAAAATGCTTTCATTGCTTTCCATTTATGGAAATGGCAGTACTGAATCGGGGTAGACAGTGAAATGAATTGCAAGAATTACAATGGATTACCAAGTTGGGAAAAAATCATTAATATCTCCTTTATCCAGTAAAAAGATTTGCTTGTATACACTGGAGATTTTGAAGGGAAAGAAAAAACTTTGGGAAAAGCATATTGATTTTTTTTTTAATAATGCAAGAGAAAATAGGGTAGATTGCTAGGTACAAATTTCTCTGGCAATTAAGATAGGGAAAAATATCACAACAGCATAATTTTGAAATGTATCCAATAACTGCGATTGATTCACAAAGGCAAATCCAAATAACAAACATTAGAAAAAATGTAATTACTTCCTGACAATTTTCCCACACATATTAAACAAATAAACAACATTTTACTGAGTTTAGAAAGCTTTTATAAAAAAGCAGTTTCTGACCTTGATATAGTAATTTTTTTCGATTGTTACTTTTAAAAATCTAAAAAATATATGATTTGTGTATCACTTGGGTTTATGCAGAAAGTCTGTGCAACAGACTTCTAGGGGCAAGTTTTTATTCTGACCAAAGACTAAGAGGCAAATGTGCAAGGATTTGTCATTGCTTTTCTCTGATACTGAGTTTTTATGAACGACTTTGGGATTTGGGAACTGAGGTACTTAGTTTATTGTACAAACCTGGCCGATAAATACATGTGGGATCAATTGAAGGGCAGAGGGATAAATGGCTCAGTGAGCCTCGCCTTTCTAGTTCTCGAATCTCTTGCTTTCTGATGGTCAGACCAGGGTGCAGCTGCCTTAGCCAGTTCCTTGCTTTAGCTGGCAAGGCTGACTTCCTTCAAGCCATCCCTGAGGAGAAGCCACATGGACCTACTTTGATGCAGCCCTGGGTGCTGGAGCAGCCATGTGGAGACCCCTGCCAGGGCTGAGATGCTTACACATTCACTGATTCGGCTTTCCTCCTGCAGTCGGCATCATTGCATCTGTTTTGTGAGATGGAGGAGGACTTTGTGGATTGGTGTCAAACTTATGGGTTAATGTTGGGCTTGTGGGCTTGGGCAGCACTGGGTTGGGATGTTTTCTTGATGTGCACTTACCCTTTTTATAAAACTCTCTCTTATTCATGAGTTTCTGTGGATTTGTTTCTCTAATGTACCCAGACTATCACAGCGACCTATGAAAACTTTTGAATTTTGTAGTACAAAGAGAGAAATTTTACTACAGTGTAAATGCATATCCTGAAATGCATATCGTAGTCTTTTTTAAATTTATATAGTTGGTATAGAAAATAAATAACACTCTATCAGTCTCATATAAAAATGAATAATAGTTTATTGTACTGGTACTGCAACTCTTTTAATGTTTAGCATTTAATATCTTTAGTGAATTATTTTGGTTTGCCCACAAGAAGCTTCCAAATGAGAGCCAATCCTGAAGGACAGCTGGTCACATCTGTCCTCATTGTTATAGTTCCACATTAAAAACTGTTTACAATGCCAAGGTCATTAAATAAATATGGAAATCAGTGGCAACACTTGACAGAGCACTTTCTGATTGCACACCTTTTGTACCTCTTGTAAACATGACCCATTCCTTGTATAATTGCTCTGTATTTTACAACTGCTCTTGCATAAGGGGTTACTAAAGAGGAGCCCACAAAAAATGTAGTGCACTTATACATATCTGTACTCATGAAGTAAGTCAAGAACTTGTGCTTACAGGTTATCATCCCTGAAAATAACTTATTTACATGAGCATTACCTCATACCAAACACCATACCTCCCAAATAACACATGGGAAAGAGTGCACACACTCATAAGCCTTATTTTGCTGTATAGGAGCCCAAGGAGACAAACGTTTTACACAATCATTCTTCCAAGATTGTGATAGTTACGCAATTTCATGTCAACTTGATAAATAGAATGAAGGGGTGGAGTCTAGTCTGCCAATCAGGTCACAGCCTGATGATGCCTCCTTGTGGGCTTGGCCTTCTCATGAGGATTCTTGGCCTTCTCTCTCTGATTCTGCCATCAGAAGAGTAAGCCACTCTCTCTATCTCTCTGCCTCACCCACAAGGAGCCATGCTGATTGCAGCCAGAGCCCAGAGATGCCTCAACTGACATTGGATCCACAGGACTTTCCACCCACTAGCCTGTGATCTTCCCACATTTGGCATCATTGCATGTGCTGCATGAGTCTGAAGAACAATTCGTGGGCTAATGGGCTAATATCAACCTTACGGACTTGATCTGGACTGGCTGGGTTGTTTTATTGTCGCATAATTCCTTCTTGATATAAAGTTCTCTCTTACACATATTTGAATGGCAATGAATTTGTTTCTCTAGTCAACCTGGTCTAACACAAAGATGCATCACGTTATACAATAACTTTTTAGTACAGCAGTATCAAATCAGCTAACTTCCTTATGCAGCTCCGCAGCATGGTCCCGCACATGTTGTGAAGACTGCCTCACTGAGACGACCAACAACACAACATGTGCGGGATCATGCTGGGCAGTTGCATAACGTGATGCATCTTTGTGTTAGACCAGGTTGAAAGTACCACGGACTGCCAAAAGCACTGTATGTTGGAAAACATACAGCCAGAATCCTCCATAGAGGCTAGGATGGTGAGACTTTACCTTATGAACCTTGGACATACTCGCAAAATAACCTGATAACCTCCCCCATCCCTGGGGAAGGAAGTCACGCTTGGCACAGAGGCGTGTCTATGAAACAGAGGAAGACCCTGCATGAGATGGGTTGACACAGTGGCTGCAACAATGGCTCAAACATAAGAACAATTGTGAGGGTGACATAGCACTGGGCGGTGTTTCCTTGTGTTGCACGGAGGGCCACTGGAAGGCAGGACCAACTTGCTGGCACTGAACAACAATATTGTGTATCGATGCATCTTCGAAGTGTGAAACAATAAGAGAAGATTGGACAGCCAGGCAGTAATGGGGACACAAAATATGTTTCAATAGGCAGCCTTGGTTTGAGGGACAAAGGAACGTCTTCAAATGGACTCTCTCCTTGTAAATTTCCATTAAGCACCTTATCAATGCACAGTGAGTTGCCTTCTGAGGAGAAACTCATTTTAGAATCACCTCAGGTGGTTCTAACTACTACTCAAAATGTTTAAATTATGCAACACTTAAAGTATAATAAAAACTTATAGAAAGTTATATAGATGTCAGTATGTCAATCACTGAAATCAACACAGATATAAACATTTTGTCAAATTTGATTAATATTTCATGTTTTTTTGGGAATAGTTCTATCTTATGTATAAGACTAAAGTTCAGCCATTCCAATTCTTTTTTACCTGTTTTCAGAATTAGTCTCTCTGGGGCCCAATATTTTATTTCAATATTTTATATGTTTTTAGGTAGTTAGAATTTCCCACATGTTTACAAAAGCATCGAGGGAAGGATAATATACTTTCCCATATACTCTTCACTGTCAGTTGTGAGCACTGAATTTCCATTTCTGCTGTTTCATCCATATCCCTCCAGTTTCCCCCACCTATTTGGCTCATTATTGCATATTTTAAAGCAAAGTGTATTGCTTTTTGTGAAAAAATTTGATATGTTACCTAAGAACATATTGTACTTAAATAGAAAAAATTTTGGCATTTTATGTCCATCTTGTTTTTATTGTTTTAAATTAGTCAGGGCTGCTATTTATTTATTTATTTATTTTGGCAGATGATGCCTACTTTGACACATTCCTATATTCATCAGTTATGTTTCTCAGCTTTGTACTTTCATTCATCTGGCTTCAATTCCCTTCTACCTCAGTTAAATTTTCTTTCTTTCTTTCTTTCTTTTTTTTTTTTGCTTATGAGCTCATTTAGCAATTTTTCTAAGTCTTTGTCTCTTTTTTTCTTTAATTTTATATTCACTGCTAAATAATATGTATCTGGGACGAAAGTCCTTGGCTGGCGGTTGTTTTCCACATATTTTGAAATCGTCTCCCCATTGCCTTCCAACATTTATTGTTGCTTTTATGAAATTGGCTGTCATTCTAATTGGTCTCTTATGTTTTACCAACTCACTGCTATGTGTCTAATTGTAATTTTTTATCTTGATGACTGTGAGATTCTTGAAGGGTTATGGAGTTAGGGATTCAACCACCCTGCACATGTCCCTGTGATTTTCTTTCTAAACGTGTGTCCTTCCCATTCTTCTCACCGTCTTCTTCTGGAAACTCCCATCTTACAAGGATCGCAGTTTCTTAGTTAGTTCTCCCTGTTTTAATTTGCTGTTTATGATTTCTCTCTCTGTGCTCTAATAATGCTTTTTCAGACTTATCCTTTGATTCTCTAATTTTCTTTTCAACTATAGATATCATTTCTCAAAGTGCTGTTGGACTCTGTTCAGACAGTGAATGAGAAGCTCTGTGTGTTCAGACCGCCTTTCTTTTTAGGGTGGGGAGGGTTCCACCTGTTTGAACATCCTCTTTCAGATTGTCTTTGAGTTCCATGTTCTCATTTATTTGTGTCTACTGATCTCTCTCTTGCTTAGATGGTACCCAAATGACCGTACCTCACTTTAGAGGAGATTTGTTTGTTGCTATAGGTTTTGTGTGTGTGTGTGTGTGTGTGTGTGTGTGTGTGTGTGTGTGTGTGCGCGCGCGCGCGTGTGCAGTTCCCCCTTATCAACAGGGATGTAAAAGAATTCCCCCAGAGCAGTTTTATATTTCCTTAGGCCTTATGTTCCATAGTAACCACTGATCCAGGACCAACTTTTACATCAATTTCTCAAGTTAGAAGTCTCCAGACTTCTGAAAGTAGAAGAAAGGTTGCAAATCGGTGTGACTGACAAACCAGGACTTTAGATTCATCAGGGAGTCCTTTCATTTTCCTTTTTCTGGAGTCCAGGGACAGGTGTGATGGTCTATTGTCTTACAATGCTGCTTATAAAATAATTGAGTACCCAGAAATCCCAAACTGGCATAGTCTGTTAAAAAGAATGTTCAATTTAAGTGTGACAAGCTCACAAACACACAAAGAAGACAATAAGAATTGCCTAATATCTGAAACCAAGCTCAACATTTTGATGCTTTCTTAGTTAGATCTATTTTTGTACATAAATTCATCCTTTTCAAAAATAAAAATGAGAACACATACTACATTTAACCCGACTGCCAATTCTTACTTTAAAATGATACATAAAAATCCTTTGTATATTTAAAAAATGTTCTGCAACAACATGTTTTCAATGTGTACTGAATTGGGAAGTTTTTAGGAGCCTTGGTGGCATATTGGGTAACCAGTTGGGCTGCAAATCTCAAGATCGGTAGTTCAAATCCTTCAATCCACCAGCAGGAAAAAGATGGGGCTTTTGATTGGAAAAAAAAACTGTTCTAAAGCATAAGTTTAATGTGTACTGATGAGATCATCCTTCTAATGTCCTTTATGCAGATCAATGTAGTTCTCGATGATCAAAAACCCTTATATTCGTTATTGTCTCTAATCTTTTAGCAACAATAAATGCCCTGAATGATCATGTATTTCTTGATGTGTGTGTCCTACAGTCTGTGCCTTTCTTCTGTTTCCCTGGTGACCAGTGGGCCTGTTGGAAGATAATGTTGAACATGATCATTAGTGGTGAGAAGTGGAAATGTGAAATCTCCCCTATGGAAAGGCAGTGTGTTTATTAGAATGTGTTTGCATCTGTCTTCTAATATATCCTCTCTCTTTCTCAACAGCTTTTGTCACTTGATTGATGGTTTCCTAGCCTTCGTTTTAAGATCTGTAAAATGGGTGTAATAATAAGTAGCTTGCAGGATATTTGTTTTGCGATCACATGATAAAATGCCCAGCAATAGCAGATAACCAAGTCTGTTATGGTGGTGATGAAACATGTCTTGTTTGGTGCCCTTATGTGGAATATCTCTCGTCTAATGTTTAACTCCTAGTGGGGCCGTGCTGGTGTAGTGGTTATGTGTTGGGTTGCAAGGTCGGCAGTTCGAGACCAGCAGCAGCTCCTGGAGAGGCATACTGAGCTGTCTGCTCCGCTAACAGCTACTGTCTCAGAACTTCACGAGGGGCCGCTGTGAGCCAGTGCGTGTGAGAAGCGAGCCTGGCAGGGCAGTCTGCAGTGTGTGACTGCTGGGATTTGACCACACTGGCCGCGGTCTGCCAGTGGGATCTGGTGGTCTGTTTCCCTAAGGATTAACGGGGACGACAACAATATCCGGGAATCAATTTCCACTCACAGCAACCTTGGGGAGCAGAGTAGAACTTCCCTGTAGGTTTCCAAGGATGCGATCTTGAAGCAAGCCTCGTGCCACCCCTCTCCCCCTTAGAGCAGCCGGGTTCAGACTGTCCACCTGTCAGGTAGCAGCCAAGTTCTTTCAGCACCGACTCCACAGGGTCCCGTCACGTCTCTGAGGGCGTAAAGCCATGCCTTTGAATGAACTTTGATGTTCTGGGAATTGGGTTGCCTCCTTTCGGCAATGGCGCACAGGCAGTGTCCTGACACAGTAAGTGACTAGGCACCACAGAGCTCCTAGATCGTTAGCAGCATGTCACACGCCTTGAAATTGCTCAACAAGATGTCTTCATAGTCACATCGCTTGGCAGGGCTTGCCTAGGGCAATAGTCTGAAGTAGAAACAAGGTCAGTGTTTGGTTCTCTCCCCCAGACTCCTCAGTGTCAAGTTCTAGGGCATCCCATGGCAGCTGGAGGAGGCGAGGCTTTGCCCGCAGCCTCAGTGGAAACACCTGCAGATGAGCATTTCCTCGGATGAAGGCCCAAAGGACCTCTCGTGGGGTTATAGGTTAAGAGGGATCTTCTAATGACTAAAAGGGCTTTAGAACCTGAAGACAGGGGTCTTTGGGAGGAGGGGTGGGTTATAAGCCATAGACGCGTTAGTAAAAGTTGTCGAACTTTTCTGGCATTTCTAACATCCTCTTTACTTAGACTGGCACTTTCTCATAGGCTGGGCATGCTTTTGAGATATGTGCATAAATTGAAATTCACTTAGAAGAATATTAAAGTAGGTACTTCCAGTTCCTGTCCCTTTCTTTAATTTATTCACTGTCCCTCATGTCTGGAATACTGGGCTTGACACTCTTTGTATATGTAAATATACATACCAGTATACTTATATGATGGGGCTCCACAGAATTTGTAGAAAATGCTATGAAAAAATAGTGGGATTTCTCTGTGAACTTTTGATGCCTCCCTTATACTTGTATGTACGAGTATAATAATAATCATATGTTATTATGTAACACTATACATTAGAATGCTTGTATATACAGTGAACCCTCGCTTATCGCGGTTAATCGGTTCTAGGCCCTACCGTGATAAATGAAATTCCGCGAAGTAGGATTCCTTATTTGTAAATCAAATATTTTCGTAGTTAGAGCATAGAGGACATGATAAAACACCCTTTAGTCACCATTACACTCGTATTACCCAATTTATTAAACGAAAAAGGGAAAATACAGTAAAACATTTTGGACGTTACAATTATCATTTATTATTTATTATATTATTTATGGCATCAAGCGTGTACAGTATGAGCCAATCAGTGGCAGTAATGACAGAGCATGCGCTGTTACTCAAAAACCGCGATAGAATGAAGCCGCGGAAGTCAAAGCGCGAAGTGGCGAGGGTTCACTGTATTCATATAAATCTGTTTGGTGTTTATCCTCTGATGTGAACAGCCTTCTTCACAGGAGTTACCTGGACGGAATGACCAATGAACACGTTTTCTTACCATTCGTGTGAGATAGGTCCCCAGGTGTCATCTACTGGCTAACACCAGTATCAGTTCTGAGGTGAACTGAAACTTGAAAATTGGAAACTCTATGCTCAAAGCCCCCAGGGATTCTGGCAGGACAGGCAGCTGTTGATGCTAGAGTGGGGAAGACATAGGTGTGGTCTATTTCTTGTATTTCATGCCATCTCGATTTCTAGCTTTTGTTGATCCAATTTTGAAAAAAAATTGTAAGAATATGTCTCTGTGTGTGTATGCATGACTGCATGTGTGCAAAGGCATGTGAGGGTGTCCCCGAGACTTCAAACAGTTCATGAAAAAAATGAAATGAAAACATAATGGATTTTTTTCCACTAATTTTTTTGAACATGATGTTTGCTAACCATTCTCCGGCAGTGTTAGATGTGGTTAGCAGTAGTTAAGTGTACACATGTCTATTTTGTTGATACCTTGCAAATCTGAAATTAGTAACCTTCCACCACTTTATTTTGTACTTTAAAAAATTCATTAGGGTGTGCAGGATTCCATTTGATAGAATGTGAAGAAACTTCTACGGTTATTGTAGCACCTGTTTGCTATTTGTCTCAACCTGCCTTGTGCATTTACACTGATAGTTGAAAAGAACAAAAACGTTGGCGTTATAGAATGTGATCTTATGTAACATTTTCCATGTAATCTTTCTGAATTACATTTGTCAACTGTTGAAAAAAATGCCAACTCCTAAATATTGGTGGGGAATTGGAAGGAATATATTTAAAGTGCCTAAACTAGTAGGAGTTTGAGAAATCTGCTCTATGTGATTATGTTATAATTAAACTATTACATGTTGAATGTGTTGAGTATAGCATCCTGCATAGGTAGTACCATAATTACTTGTGGTAAGATTAAACATATGTGAGTGTGTCTATTTGCTGAACATATATTCAGAGATATATATCTATATATATATGTTCAGCAAATAGACACACACACATGTTTAACCTATCTCTATCTCTTTCTATGTTTAATCTATCTCTATGTTTAATCTATCTCTGTTTAATCTATCTCTATCTCTCTATCTCTAGTCATGGCTTATGAGAGGACAACTGTGATTACTAATCCTCAACTAAAGTAAGTTATAATGGCTATCAAGGAAGGCTGCTGCTTCCAGAACTTGTGCACAATGTAATCTCACAACATGATCTCAGTTGAACACTCTTTTTTAGTATGTATAGTATTTTTAAGAAGAAAACATTAATGTTTGTGTTCACAAATTAATATGCTCTCTTCAGCATCTTGAAATTTGGAACCATAGTTCAGAGAAGAGACAAATTTCATGTAATGCATTTTTTTAATTTCTCTTAAGAATATTTTGGAACTTTTGTTTATTATTTCTAAAGTTAATTAGAAGACAAGTTCTTGAGGTGAAATGAATTTTTCTACTTTCCACACTTAGGAGAGGCTGTTTTCCTATAGTAAAAGAAACAAGATCTTGACTGATACAATCTGTTAAAAACAAACAAACAACAAAAAACAGGCCAAGGTTTTCAGACAGTGCTCTGAAAGGAAGAGGATTCAGACTGTCTCAAAAGAATTGAAATGTCAGTCTTCTCTTGTTTACATTGGGAAATGCAGCAAGTTTCTGGTTATTATCCCAAGATTTGAAGACTCACAGACAGTACAGGGGGAAACTGCTTTAGATGTGTCTAATGTCCTCTGCTCTTTCAGGAGAAACATAGAATTCTGAACTCAGATCTTGACTGGTATGTTAATAGGACGACATGCATTCTTGATTTTCACAAGGTCACTTTTATAGCTCAGTGCCCACAGCGAAGAATACAAAATAGGACTAGAATACCCTAGAACAGCTGTCCTAAATATATCATTCTAAATGTCCTCAGGAAAACCTGTTTTGGATTGAACAAAGACTACAATGGTGCTTACAAATAATGATGGCTCAAACAGCACCAAAGAAACTCTCTCTCGCCATGGCTTGGGGTAAGCAGTGTGTTAGTCTGGGTACAGCAGTGAACCCCGGTGGATTAGAGATGTGATGGATTGGGTCCTAAAGAGCTTGAGAAGCCCAAATAGCAGACTGCATCTTTCACACTCCCTGCTTTTCCAGAGCAGGAGAGGTGCGATGTCCCCTTTTGTGTCACTTGTAGCCACACAATGCTCTTCACATTGCGAGCCCTCAGTAAGCATTTGTTCATCAGACAAGTAAAGGGCACCGTTGACTACGTACTGAGAAGTGTTGGGTCAGGTGAATATAATTGTTTCTACACAGATCCATTTTGACCAGTAGTATAACATCCAGGAATGAGGACATAGAAATTGTTAAAAATTTTAATTTTTTACGGTAGGCTGTTTCTTAGCCTGTCATGCCATTTTGTAGGTGTTCCTTAGAGCATGAACTCTTAGCGTCTTCTTTAGGCTCACTGCATTGAAATCATCCCCAAGGTGGATATTAAATAGCCCAAATGAGGATTTATCTCAACAGCAAGCATGTGGGAAACAGAACTGGGAAGAGAGTGTATGCAGGCAAACTCTCAACATTCATCCGTTAAGGAGTCTGGGAGGCCAAGGCTCCCAGGGAGGAAATCTTCACGTTTGTGGGTTGGAGATACATCCCCCTCACATTCTCATAAGTGAAAGTTCTTCCTCACGATGTTCCCCCCCATAATAATGCAAACACATGGTAACTAACTATACACTTGGAGGTCAACTGCTTGAAATTTTCTGCCTAAATATTATCTGCTATCAAAGGCAATCTGAGTTTCTTGTCAGTCCCACCCTAAGTAGGATTCAATCCCTTCTAGTAAGGATAATGGATTGTTCCCTTGAAGGTGAACCCAAAGACGCCTAAGTTCAAGCCAACTCAGAGGATCAAGGTTAGGCTGCCATCTTGATTCCAGAGCCTGTCCATCTTGTTACATTTTTGCCCTCTCATCACATGTATGCCCCTAGTGCCTCCCCTTTCTATTGCATGTACACCCCTAGCTCGTCCCCCTCCTGTTGCGTGTAGGCCTATTGTACAACCCCTTCTTGTTATTTATGTGCTTACTGTGGCCTGCGTCCCCCAGATTATATAAATTTGTGAGATTATATTACTCCCTCTCTGCTCGGGCCTGGCTCCTGAAGTCCCGAATGAGGAGGTGAGCCTTTGCATGGATTATCTTGTCTGATGTCTCTTTAATTTACCCAATTACATAACCGCCCCTTAGGCCCATTCAGTTGTGGGGAGGCTGGTTCCCCACATGAGCATCACTAGCATGTAAAATTATTTTATTCCTTCCTAGGTGCTTAATTTAAACCTGTTATTTTATCATTGATACTATTTAAGCATTAATTGTTTAATCATGATCATTCATACTCCCAGTAATTCTCTGATGTAAGCATAATGGCTATTATCTTTTGAGTGGGAGTGAGAAAACTGATGTTTGGAGATAAGAGACTTGTCCAAGACTAGAACTTTGAGAAGACCTACAATACCAGTTGTTATGTATGGGATTATGTCCCTTAAAATATATATATTTTGGAGTCCTTACTATTTTGTACCTGTGAGTGTGACCATTTAAAACGTGACCCTGTTTTGTGAGCTAATAACAGAGTTGAGTGGTGTTTGATAAAAAGAAACAAATGGACACAGAGACACACATAGAAGGAAAGAACTCAGGTGTAGATCCTTGTACAAGCCAGTGATTGTCTTGTAAGGTGAAAGGACAACAGTCCTCCTGACAGCCTGGGTTCACTCCTACCTTCAAACTTCTGATCATTTGAGCAACCCACTTGGGGCAACACTAGCAGATTAAGATACCAGGTAAGAGCTTTTGACTTTAAGCCACTAGTCTTTAAATTTGATCATTCTGATAAATTATAACCACCCTCTCCCCTTACCTCTAAACAAATCCTTTAAATACTTTTAAAAAGAACCTTTGAAAACACCTTTACAAACTCTTTTGTTTTAGACTCCTTGTAAGTTGGCAATGTGAGCAGTTCCTCACATGATTATCAAGAAACAAAACCAGAAACCGATAGTCTTTTACGCTATAAAACTTTTGAAAAGCAATCAGAAACATGCAGGAACTGAGAAAACTCCTAAGTCAAGAAAAAAAAAACCCACTTATGGCCTGCGGGCCACATGCAGCCCGCCCAGGACATTGATCCAGCCCTTTGGATGTTTTTGCCGATGCTGCAAAAGTTCCCAGGATTCTCAGGAGAAGGCCATGCCCACCCAGAGGCCTCATTGGTTATATCTTGAGCGACAGGCCAGACTCCACCCCTTCATTCTTAATCCTTTCACATTGACACCAGATTCTGTAAGGACCACACCCTTTGCTCCTTCTCCGCACTAGCTATTACCAGAGATTCCTTATGTGGAAGGAGCTCTACTAAGCACCTAAAGAAAAGAGTCACAGCTCAAATCTCAAAAACAATCAAGCAAACATTAAGTAAGAGTCATGTTCCCAGTTGAGGGTAGCTGCTTTGTCAGCATCTTGCAGGGATGATCCGTGTCCTATGAGGGAGGTTGTTGGGTCTGGGGGCTGTGGTCAGCGCACTTCCTTCTGTGAGGGAACACGGCTCAGTTACCTCTCGGTGCCAGCATCGCAGAGAGAAACCAGTGTGATGACCTCCGTTGATAGCCTTCAGCCAGAGAATACTGCTATTATGCCACTTGGCTCCGGAACTTCCGTGGCCACTAAGTGCATTGATTACCTCAAGCTGAGAGAGCGATGTCCAGTAGTCTCATTGTGCTGTTTATAAATCTGTTTTATCAGCATATCCTTTCTGACATGACATACTTTGGACATGTTATCAGGATGGACATTTGGCACAGTGGAGAGACAGTAAAAAAGAGAAAGGCCCTCAACGCGGTGGAATGACGAACGGAGAGGCTCCAACCTAGGGACTGTCGTGAGGGTGGTACAGAAGTGGGCAGCATTTCTTCATTCTGCTGAACCATCATGGGCTCGCTATGAGTCACAACCTACTCATGGCACCTAACAATAACCCTTCTGACATATGTGCCTAGCTTTGTTGATACATGGTTCTCAACTTTACTAACACCACAACCCTTTCATACAGTTCCTCAGGTTGTGGTGACCCCCAACCATAAAATTCTTTTCGTTGCTACTTCATAACTGTTATTTTGCTACTGTTATGAATCATCATGTAAATATCTGATAGGCAGGATGTATTTTCATTGTTACAAATTGAACACAATTAAAGCATAGTGATTAATCACAAAACAATATGCAATTATATATCGTGAAATACTTTTTGTGTTTTCTGATGGTCTTAGACGAGCCCTGTGAAAGGGCCAGACGGCTCCTTAGCAGAGAGTATGATGAGACTCCTTAGCAGAGAGTATGATGAGACACCGTAGCATGCACTTTGGACTTGTTCTCAGGAGAGACTGGTCCCCAGAGAAGGACTTCATGCTTGGTAAATAAGAGGGTCAGTGCAAAAGAGGAAGACGTTCAGTGGGAGGGAGGAAGCAACAGCGGGCACGAGAACAACCGCAGTCGTGACTACTAACACTATACTAAGTACTTAGAGCACCCAGCACCCAGCCCAGTACTAAGCAGTGCTTCATTCTGTCAGGCACATGGTTGCTGTGAAGCAGAATGGACCCAACGGCACCTGACACAATAGCCCAGGCCCAGCAATTCCATGTCTAGGAAATCAGCCTGAAGAACTGAAAGCAGATATTCAAAGAGATACTTGTACATCATTGTTCATTCCACTGTTACTCACAATAGCGGAAAACCACTATTAAAATGAAGTTTTAATGTATGTTAATGGAATGGATCAATCTTTCAAAGATCATGCTGAATGAAATAAGTCTGTCATCACAGGACAAATATTGCCTAACACCACTTCTATAACATTTCAAGAAGAGGTAAATGAATAGAGACAAATGAATTAATAGTTATTAGGGACTAAGGGAAGAAATGATGTAGTGAGCTCCTATTTAGGGAGATGAACATATTTTGGAAATGTATGGTGGTGACAGGAGTGCAACATGGTAAATATGATTAATGTCAATGAATTATTCACAAAATAGTTAAACTGGTTAATATTTTATTATATGTGATACCACAATAAAATTAAAACGTTCTAGTTGTTAGAAAATGCTTTAATGGTGAATCAGTCATCATAGTTTGGAAAGAATACATATTGCTTTGTGAGGGGTTAGGGAGGTAAAGAATAAAGAAGGAGTATGTTTACAATTTTCCCTTATAGTTTTACTCCCAAATGTTGGAAAATATAGATTTGTTATTGCATACTCCTATGGAATAATATCTGTAAAAATTTTAGTAGTCTCATTTATTCATTTTCCCATGTGTATGCAGTATAAGCATTAAAACACTAAAAATCTTGCTTGCTAAGGCTAAGAATCCCAAGTGAAATGTTGGCAATCACAGCAGGATAAACGGCAAGAGAAAATTAGCAAAAGGGAATGGTGCACCATCAAACCGGAAACTGATGGTCTATCTGAGAAGGCTGAATTTTCATTATCTTAGTCAATGTTTTTGTTTACTTCAGTTGTTATTCTGGATTGTAATATTTGCATATCTAAAAGCTAGCAGCCTAATTGGAGTAGATTATTCCCAAATTAATTTTTGAAGGAAAAAAACCCTGGAATTATGAAAACCCGCAAGAGTCTAGATTTTAATAAGTTCTCCATCTAAAAGAGAAAGATTCAGAAATGAATTCTTCCTTTTACATAGATCTTTATTTCATCTTTGTGGTTTCGAGTGAAAGACACATCTAATGGAATTGCAGTGAGCACCAAAATGCTCCTTGGATGGTTCAGCCCACTCATCATTATGTCAGAGAAATGGAATTTCTCTAGCCATTTTGCAGCAATAATATCACATTGGAAAAGAACAAAAAATGTGGAAAAAAATAGGAAAATAATTACCTTAGATTTTCCCAAAACAAGTCTACATCATGCAATGACTGGTAAGTGACTTTCTATTTTAAAATCCATCTATAAACCAAGAAACAACTAAAATAGCACCTTGGTCTCTCTGGTAGAAAGGAGTTCCATAAATACAAAGAATAAATATTCATTAGGCAGTGTAAGTATTCCCTAGGACAATGAAAACTCTACATCAAGTGAACATTTCCTTAAAGGACTATCATAAATATACAAGATGTCAGCAAATGTGGTTCTTATATTGGTCAAGCCAAGTGCACTGCTGGCAAAAATGAGGCCGATATTATTTGTGTAGATGTTCTAGTTTTTATTAAAAACACACACGTAATCACATACACAAAACCCACTGACTTGCATGGTACCTTATATGATATATTATGGTTCTAGACTTCATATGCCAGTGGCAATGGTCCCACTTTGGAGGGCATTCTCTAATATGCTGATGGACATGAGTGGGGTGGGACTGACACCTTTCTTGATGGAGGGTGTGATCAAGCACCCCCATGGTTTCCTTGGAGACATCTTTTTTACTCCACCTCGGTGGAGGGTTGGGAGAAAGGAAGCTTTCTACTCCAATAAAGAGTTAAACCAAACCAAACCAAACTCACTGCTGAAGAGTCAATTCTGACTCATGATGCCGTATAGGGCAGGGTAGAACTTCTCCTTTGGGTTTCCAAGACAGAAAATCTTTAAGGGAGTAGAAAGCCTCATCTTTCCCCTGAGGAGTGGCTACTGGTTTTGAGCTGCTGACCTCATAGTTAGTAACCCAGCTCCTAAGCACTTCACTACCAGAGCTCCTCCATAAAGGGTTACCCTATCAAAAACACACAGGCACAGTTCTACCCTGTCCCATGGATTCCCACGAGTCAGAATTGATCCCATGGCAGTCAGTGAGTAAGGGGTTCGAACCAGGACACACTCTTGTTCCCTTGGGAGCATATTTGATTCTACTTGGTAAAGGGTGTGATTTAAGACACCACTTTTGGCAGAGCATAAACTGCTTGTTCTAGCATACATCCCCTCATTTGAAAAGCCGGACTTCTGTTCCCTGACAGAGTTTTGGTAGAAACAAGAACTGCTGTAGCCTTTGTGCATTTTTGGCTTCTGGGAGCTGGACCCTCCATTTGGCTTGCCTCTGCCTGACCCTGAAGAATGAGTGCATTTGAATTACGGTGCCAGTGAAGAATATTGAAAATGCCATGGGCCGCCAGAAGGACAAACAAATCTTTCCTGGAAGAAGCACAAGTAGAATGCTGCTTAGAGGCAAGGGTGGCGGGATTTCTCTCCCATGCTTTGGGCATGTTATCCAGAGAAAAGCATCATGCTGGGGAAAGTAACTGGGCAGCGAAAAAGAGGAAGGCCTTCGACAAGATGGTTTTAAACAGTGGCTGCACTGATGGGCTCAGAGATAGAGCCGTTCTGAGGGTGGCCTGGGATCGGGCGGTGCTTCATCCTGTGGCACATAGGGTAGCTGGGAGTTGGAACGGATGCAACCACACCTAACACCGCCACCAACTGCCTGACCCTTAGAATGCTTACTTAGCAACACCCCATGGTGTGAGACATGTCTTTGAAGTTTCTCCAGTTTCTGTGGAGAATTTCAGCAAATTGCAGAATCCAGAGGCAGGCAGGAATATTCTCAAGGGAGGAGTTGGGCAGGGGTCGGGGAGGGGAGGGCAGAAAAACCTTGTGGAAGAGTTGAACATTTGGGAAATTTTAAATCCTTAGGCTTAGCTTGATTTTCATTCTTCCAAAAGAAATTATTACCAGATTCACCACCTCCAGAACCTCCAACTTCATTTTGATGTCTTTATTTTTCTCGTGTATTTTATGATTTTACTTTTAATAACCATTGTGGCAGGCTTAGTATCTGAGAACAGAAAGCTAGAGGCGAGGTAACATGTACACTCACTGACCAAAGAAAATCCAAAGTTTCATAGCATGGCCAAAGTAAAAGTGGAATCCTTGTTCTTTGATTTTGTTTCTTTTATTCCCTTGTTTTTTAAAATCAGTGTTTCAGACTATGGTTCTGAAGTCTTAAATGAACCAGTTTTTGCTGCTTGGAAATCACCCCAAAGCTCAGGAACTCAAGATGACGTTTATTCCCAATCGTCACCACCCTGGGCAGGGGTCCACATGCCTCCAACCTCCCACCTTAAATAGGTTCTTGTGACGATGACACAATGCCCCACCATGTGAGTACATTCCAGATTGCTAATGACCAAAGCAAGTCACATGGCGAGACCAACATCAAGGAAGCGAGGCTAGGCCTCTCATGGGAGTAGAGGCAAAAAGAATGACTATTTCTGAACAAGAATCCAATTTATGATCGCTACACAAACTCTCTTTAGCTGAGCATAAACACGTGGAGAAAATCAGTGCCCCACAGGCAGGAAGACTTGGGGCCCAAAACAATTTCCTGCATTGACTTGGCTTCTACAAGAAGTCAAGGATGTAATGCAGTTGCCGCATTCTTTGTATTTGTTTTCTTCTTTTACCTGTCTGCAGTGACTGGGAAAGGGAAATGCCAAGTTGGCTTGTACGTGTTCTACAGTGGAAGAACTTTGGGCTTTCTTGTCAGAGAATAACGGGCTGAACTTGAAGTTCTCACTCTTAGCACCTGTGTGACCTTGAGCACGATTATTATTTGTGAGTCTTATTTTTCTAAATGTAAACTGAAAATAATACAAGTGTCAGTAAAAAAAAAAAGCGCTGCTACAAAATCACAGAAGCCTTTATTAAACAAGAATATGAAGTTATTGTTTCTTGACACAGCCGCCGTTGAGGGCAGCATTGCCATCTTTATCATCTGTCCCTGAAGAATTCTGTGCTCTTTGATCTCTACTGCATCAAAACATCAGTTTGGGCCTCCTCGAAAGATTCATATTGTGTTTCTTTGAAATATTCTTTGAATTTGGGGAACAAAACGAAGTCTGAGGCACAAGCTCAGGGATGTAGGGTGTAAGAATTTTCAATGAAATCCTAATAGGACAGCTCTCACTACCCTTGAAGAATGAGCAGATATATTGCTCTGAGGACCTCCCCCCCAAATCCCTGTACAATTTCCTTCCCATCACCAATGCAGTTTTCAAGTTTTAAAACCTATTTTTTAATAAGGCCCCCTGATCATCTTGTATCCTTTGAGGAAATCTATGGAGAATACACCTTTGAAATTCATAAAACAGTTGCTCGAACCTTATGAGCTGACCTTGACTTTAACTGCCCCCATAGATGCCCTTGGAAGTCACTGTTTTCATTGAACCTTTTTTTTTTCTTTGAGGTCCTGGTAATGAAACTAAGACAAGTGTGTTACTAAGAGAACTTGTCTGCACCCATCCATAGACCACAGAGACATGCTGAAGCAGGGTATATCTGGAATAAACCCATGTGTGAACTGGAATTCTACTTAGCCTCTGCAGTGCAGTTTAGTTACTTAGTTTGGCTATTCGATTCGTAGTCTCTGTAACTCCCACCACATGAATGGGTAGGTCCAGGCAAATAGGATGTATGAAATTAGTAAGGATTGATCAATTTGGCCATTCTGATAGGGTTAAAATGAGCTACCTCTGTGGTGGATATATAATCGTTTGTAATTTGAAGAGTAAGAGTGTAGGGGTGGAGTCTAGCTTGTCAATCAGATCATAGTCAATGAGGCCTCTGTGTGGGCATGGTCTTCTCCTGAGAATTCTGGGGATGCCAGTACTCCCTCTTTGGAGGTGGGAGACTCTCTGTTCACACCCTGGGAGCCATAGCAAGTGACAAGACACATGGACCTACCCTGATGCAGAGACCCCTGCCAGCACTGAGCTGTTTCCAATGACACTGTTTCCGTAGACTTTCTGCCCACTGGCCTGTGATCTTCTACATTAGGTGTCATTGCATGTGTTTCGTGAGTCTGAAGAGGACTTTATAGATTGCTAATTGGACATATGGACTAGTACCAGACTTATGGACTTGATTTGGACTGCACTGAGATGTTTTCTCAATGTTCAATTGCTCTTGTATGTAAAGCTCTTTCTTATACACATGTGTGTGTACATGTATTTTTTTCTCCAGTCTACCCAGACTAACACACCTCTTAAGTGGAAATGTAGCTCTTATGAGGATTATGAAAGAAGGCAGGAGAGCTCTCCTTTGGCCTCTGGAGAAGCAATGGCAAAGTGGCAGAGAAGTAGCCCTTGGAGAGGCAGTATAACCAAGAGTCCAAGGAAGAGCAGAGCCAAGTAGCAGGGTCCTGGGCAAGTAGAGGAGAGTGTGTTTGGGCAGAAGGCTCCCGAGGAGTGAAGTGCCCCCAGCACTTTATTGGGGAAGCTAGGTTTTGCTGTCCCTTGGCATGGGACACCCTTTAGCTATTTATCAGCAATGCTAAAGGAATTTCGTAACATTTGCCCGAGCAGGTCAGAGAGCAAGGGGCTGCAAGGGTGAGGGTCTGAAGATGAGAGAAAAGCCTGCCTGTGGGAATGGCAAAGAAGGGGCTGTCCTGACCAGAAGAATTATATATCCTGAACATTTGTCTTCCTAAATTTTAACCTGATCATTTCCCTATGAAACCACAAAATTTTGAGTATTGTCTGGGAGTTCTGTGGGGCCATTGCAATAAATTATCAAACTCAGCAGAGAAGTAGAAGGTGCTCTAGAAAGAACAGTTGCGTCAGAATGGGTAGTGGTGGCTGGAGGGGGGAGGTAGGTCTGATCCCTGCTTCATCGGAATTGGCCCAGGGCTGCCACTGATGGTGTTTTTCCCTCTTCTGAAGTCAGAGGAGGTCAAACCCTGCTCCCAACACCAATCTTACACCCTCTTAATATGTTTCTCTCCAGATGATTGTGACGATAAAATGTCAGAAGTGATACTGAATCTATCTAGTAGTCTAATGCTCAATAGTGTGTCTGGCAGTGTTGAGGCTCAATAGATATGAGCTCCCTTCCTAGGACCCAGGGAGCTTCAAAAAGAGCGAGTAGAATGAGAAAGACTGACCTCTGCGAGGAAGCCACACATTCTTATACGATATTGCCTCATGTGACACTTAACGCCAGACACCATAGTTAAAATTTTAATATGCCCCTCTCTTTGCAACAGAAGTGAGAAACATTTGAAGGAGAAGATCTTATTATATGCTCTACATCAATGGTTCTCAAGCTTCCTAATGTCTTGACCCTTTGATACCGCTCCTCATGTTGTGGTGACCCCCCAGCCATAAAATTATTTTTGTTGCTACTTCATACCTAATGTTGCTACTGTTATGAATCGGGTGACCCCTGTGAAAGGGTCTTTCAACCCCCCAAAGGGGTCGTGACCCACAGGTTGAGAACCGCTCCTCTACATCTTACACAAGGAGCCCTGATGGCTCAGTGGTGACATACTTGGTTACTAACTGGAAGGTTGGTGGTTCAAACCCCGGTAGCTCCTGTGAGGCCGAATGACCCATCTGTCTGTTTCTGTGAAGCATTACAGCCTTGGAAGCCCTCAGGACAATTCTACTCTGTCTTACAGGGTCATTATGAGTCAGAATTAACAGGGTTTTAGTGTGTCTTACACAGTAACACATAATCTAAGAAACAAATATGGTGAGCCTTCATGCCACTAACTTTGGGCATGTTATCTGGAGGAATCAGTCCCTAAGAAAGGACATCAGTTATGGTAAAATAGAAGGTCATCGAAAAGAGAAAATCCCCAACAATCGGGACTCTCAGTGACCGCAACAAGGAGCTTAACCAGCAATGAGTTTGACGTGCAGACAAGACTGGGTGGAGCTTTCTTGAGTGCACATAAGGTTCTATAAGTAGGAAACAACTTGGCAATGTCAAACAATAGTCCAAAGAATTTAGCCAATTCCTGTCCTCCTCAAGAAGTGTCAGAAGAGGGAGAGAACTTGCCTGTGAAATTAGGGGATCCCTATTCCAGTCTTAGACCAGCCGCTCTTTTGTCTTGAGCTGCCACTTTCCTTCCCGGGGTCTCTTTGCCTCATCTCAACAACAAGAAGGTCAGACTTTATCCCCTAGAATTGGGTCTGAAACATCAACATGTTTTGGTTGAATGAATAGTTCTTATTTAAGAGTCCACTAGGCTCCAAAAGTCTGTAATAAAGTTTGACTTAAGCCAGAGAAAATGTAGTAGCTGAAATTAGTTTTAATCAAATGAATTAAACATCATCAGTAGCAGCATATTACCATATTTCCTATTCTCCCTCATAGAAAAAATAATAATTTGAAGCAAATGTAATTCTGGGAAAACATTTGACATATGAAAAGAGAAATGCGAACATGCTTTCCTTTCTAAATAACTTGTGATTTCTATTTCACTACAAAACAAAATCTATTCAGGCAGATACCTTTCTAAGTCCATCATGTTGATAAAAACTCCAACTATACTAAACAATTTGGCACATTTAGTCTGTCCCGATGAGTTACAGCTTTTATATGATAACTCAGTGGGCCTGTCAGATATTGAGTAACTTTCTTGGGTTCCCTATTGACTTTCAACTACAAAATTCCTGTAGCAACCCAAAATGTGTTTACTACTGAAATACATGAATGTTCTTTGTTGTTTCCTCCCCTCCAAACAAATTGTCTGTAAACCTTATTTTGCTGTACAACACTCGAAAGAAATATATCTGAACATCTTAGTCTATTAAACTAGTAGGAGAGATGGTGGAAACCAGGCCACCGTCGTACTTTCTTATGAAATTCCTGGTGGATAAGTAATGGAGCTTTAGGCAGTGTGGCTGTTTTTATTGTTCCCCTGGCGCCAACTTGCCCTGGGAAACATTTCTTTCACTACCATTAAGAAACTGTGTGAAGACTTTACGAGATAAGGAAGGATGGATGCTCTCCGCCTCTGGCCTCACTGTCTCAAGAAACAATCTAGTGATTTCCGCCCCAGACACACGAGCCTTTTCATCCTCCTCCTATGACATCGTCAGCAGTGTTTCATGGTTGGTGTAGCCTGGAGTCTCACATCCGGGCTGTTGTGGCTGTTAGGTGCCGTTGGGTTGGTTGAGGTTCACCGTGACTCCATGTACAGCTGTCCTGCAGCATCCTCACCATCGGGGCTTGCTTTGAGCCTGTCATTGCAGCCACTCTGTCTATCTGTATCCTGGAGGGTCTTACTCTTTTTCACGGACTTTCTATTGTACCAGCCTGATGTCCTTTTCAGAGACCAGTCTCACTGGATAAACACAGCCCAAACACATGAAAGTCAGTCCTACCAGCCTCTATTCTACAGCACATTCTAGTTGCACTTGTTCCAAGATGAGTTACTTATTCTTCTGACAGTCCGTGGTAGATTCAGTATTGCCACCAACACTATGATTCAAAAGCATCCGTTCTTCTTCAGCCTTCCATATTTATTACATGGTTTTTCATACATATGATGTGATGACCATGGGCCAGTTTGAGCCAGTTACACTGTAGTCCTCAAGATGCCACTTTTTCTTTTTAATATTTTAAATTAGTCTTGTGCAGCAGGATTGCTACATCATTTGATTTCTTGACTGCTGTTTGCTTGGGCAATTGATGGTCTACCCAAGTAAATTGGAATTCTTAGCAACTTTAACCTTTTTTCTGCCCATTTATCATAATGTTGCTTATTGGTCCAGTTAGGAGGAATTTTGTTTTGTGGACACTGAGGGATAATTCATACTGAAGTCTTTGACTAGGAGGTGCTTCACGTCCTCTCCACCTTGGGCAAGAGAGGTTGTGTGATCTGCAGAATCGTAGATTGTTATCGAGTCTTCTTGCAACATTGGTACCATGCTCTTTGTCATATCGTCCAGCTTCTGGTATTATTTGTTCAGCATTCCCATAAAAAATATGGACAGCATTGCAAAGAATGGGGATTTCCAAGCCTTCATTGTATTCAGCAGATCCTGTGTATGGAACGCGCAGCAGTTGCTGGATCAGAACACTAGGCTACTGGGCGCTTTAGAGTCTGGATGTCCATCAATTGTCCATCAGGGTCGTAGGCTTTCATGATCCTCCTTTTCTATCTGAATGCTAAGCACATAAGCTGAGAAACTGGAGCCAGTTCTGCCTGTAATGTAATCTTGCCTCTGCTCGACAATATTTTGGGCAGTTTACTTAACCCAGCAGTTCTCAACCTGTGGGTCACGAAAGGCCCTTTCACAGGGGTCGCCTAATTCATAACAGTAGCAAAATTACAATTATGAAATAGCAACGAAAATAATTTTATGGCTGCGGGGTCACCACAAGAGGAGGAACTGTATTAAAGGGTCGAGGCGTTAGGAAGGTTGAAAACCACTGACAACCTGCATGTGAGTCTTCAGTAAAATGGATATTAACATTATTTCTCTTATGAAGATGAAATGGGTTACTATATGTAGAGGATTTACAGCAGTGTCTGACAGACAATATGCTTTGTGTCAGTATTTTCCAGCATTATTTTATTGATAGCATCCTTTTTGGTTCCCACCTCCACCATCCCTGTCATCTGAATCCACTGCAAAGCTACTGCAGCTAAAAGTCCATCAACTTCTCTCCTTCCACATTTGTACCTTTGTCCATCTGGAGAAACATTCACTCAAAATTAGAGACAACCACTAGCCTTAAACAAAAGCAGGTCCTCGGGCAGGGAGACCTTTTAAAAGTCTTCGAAATGTTCCTTTCTTTCTTCCGTTTGGGTGTCTTTCATAGCTTTCCTTTGAGCAGCAAATTCAGTTTGAAATTGTAAAAAGTTGTGAAGCTCTCGTCTTGCATCAGAATGATTTTTGATGCATCTAATTTGCATGTTGAAAGTCATCTTTCCAGAGACACAAAGCCATCAGCTGAGGAAAATAATCAATTGAGTGTCAGTCAAGAATTTCCAGCAGCAGGAATGAAGGACAAGCTTAAAGGATCCGTCTGATAAAAAAGCGAAAAATGGTTTCGTTTATAATGGAATTCACGATATCTTAGGCACCTTTGGGAGCATCATCGTGTTTTTGTTGTTAGTTTCTCTTAGGTGTTCTGTTGTCCTTCATTAAGATGCCTCATCTCTCTGGAGCATCAAAGAAGGAATTTAAACTCCCAGGGTCCACCAGTATTCCACCTTTTGTACAATTTCTCCATATTGTTGCTATGTAGGGACAAATGAGAGAAAAAGAAATGCAATTTACAAAATCAAATTGGGACATTATTAATTGGGCCAGATATTTGTCTTAAAAGTTTATGTCTCAGAATGCAAATGACTCATGCCCTAAGTGACTTGTTAGAATAAGCAAGTGGAGGACAGATTATCTAACATTTTCTTAAGGGAACTATTTTGCCTCCATTGCAATATATATATATATCTATATATATCTATATATATCTATATATAGATATATATATATCTATATATAGATATATATAGTCACCGTGTAGAAAATAGGTCCGGAGGATATCTTGTGAGGATGCAGTCTGTGATCTTTGATAGTGTGTATTGGGTGCACTTAATGTGTGTAAAGAAATTCCAGTTTGATATCTGTGTTTCAAAATAGAGATGAAGTAGAGATGGCTGGACTATTGTAAATTAAGGGTTCATGTTCTACTTTTTAGGACACTCCAAATTATAAAGCCCAGTGTGCCGTGGATGGAGTCTGATTCTTAGACTCACATGCTACAGAGTAGAACTGCCCCAGCGGTTTTCGCGGTTGTCATTTCCACAGAAGCAAATCACCAGCTCTTTCCTGGCAGAGCTGCTGGATGGATTTCAACTGCCAACATTTTGGTTAGCAACTAAGGTCTTCATCATAAGACTCTTTATAAAGACTATTAAATTAGAGAAAATCATTAGAGAAACATTTATCTTGGACACAAAACAAAATAGAACACGGATGTGGTCCCCATGAGTCTGATAGAATGAAAAAAAAGTTCTTATATTCAACAATTCCTTCTCTTGACTTTAGGGCGGAAATACAGAAATGGAGCTAAAGTTTTCCTGCTATTGTGTATAATTCCTTTAACCTATAAATGTAAAGGAAGGAGGTGGAAAGGGCAAATTCCTCTTATTCTTGGGCAACATTAAAAAATATCAACTTCTTTAAAAAAAAAAAAGAATCTGCCCCTTTTCCTTCGTTTTCACAGTCAGATCTGAACCAGCTTTCCTTCAGACACTGCCAGCCTTACTGACCACCCCTCTTCTCTTCTCGAAGCGGTTAAAAATAATTGCCCTTTCTCTGAAGGGCCATTTGACTACATCCATTTCCTTTATTTGAGGCCAAACTTTCCTCAATGGCTGGTTTGTGTGTGTGTAGAAGAAGTTCCAGATATATTAAAAAGCCTTGAAAATATATAATAAAGCATGAAAAAACTGAACAAGAACAAATTAACCGTCCATAACCATTAGACCGATTTCCTACATTGGGTGTGTATGGGTGCGTGCATGCATGTGTGTGTGTTTTCTACCCATTGCTGTGCAACACAATATACCCAAATGTAGTGGTTTAACAAAATAACTGCTTGATGTTATCTCGGAATTCAGGCAGGTGTTGGCTGACGATTCTTTGGTCCACATGATATTGACTAGGGTCCCTGGTAGTTTGAAGTGATAGGCTGGTGGGGATTCTCCAAGACCATTTCACTCACACGTGAGATGTAGTCAATTAATATGGCCCTTCTAGCCACCATCCCCTTTGTGGCTATGTTATGTTATAAATCATAGTCTCTGGGCCTGTGGCTATGAACCCATTTTGGAGGGAGTTTTCTTTTATGGTGGTATTCTGTTCTATTATGTAATGGACAGGATTAAGTCTCCACTTTAATAGAGGGGAAGGAGCCCTGGTGGCATAGTGGTTATTTGTTAAGCTACTAACCACAGCTCAGCAATTCAAAACCACCAGCAGCTCCTCAGGAGAAAGACAAAGCTTTACCTTTTCATATAGTTACAGTTTTGGAGACCCGCGGGGCAATTCTACCATGCTCTATATGGTTGCTATGAGTTAGAATCATTTTAATGGCAGGGAGTTATTCATAGACACTCAGATGTGTATAGGAAAGAGCTTTATATACAGAAGCAATTGAATATTGAGAAAACATTCCAGCCCAGTCCAGATCAAGTCCATAAGTCCAATATTAGCCCATATCTTCAGTACTAGTCTGTAAATTCCTCTTCAGACTCACGCAACACATGCAATGATGCGAAATGCAGGAAGATCACAGGCCAATGGATGGAAAGTCTTGTGGATCCAGTGGCCATAGAAGCATCTCAGCACTGGCACAGGTCTTTCAATGGCTCCTTCAGCTCCAGGGCTCTGGCTGCTTCAGTGTAGCTCCATTCGGCTCCTCCTCATCAGAATTGTCTCGCAGAGAGTGAGTGTGTGTCCTGCCTCCAATGAGCTATTTATCTCCTTAGTGCCTCTAAATGAGGTCATCAAGTTGTGACCTGATTGACAAGTTAAACTCTACCCCTTCATTCTTATCTGAAATTGACAACAGATGTATGTAACTGCCACCTAGGGTATGAACCAAGTCATCACCTTTTGTTTCCATGGGACACAGTCTGCTGAAAGGCAAAACCCACAGATCCATCAGAGCCATTTCTCTGTGTATAACAGCCATCTCAGAAGCAGGAACAATGAAATCTCAGGACTATCAGAAGAAAAGCCACTTGTAGAGTACTTTCAAATCTCTGAAGTGGCTGAAGCCAAGACCGGAAGCTAGCTTATATAAAGGATCCAGCATCAGGATCGGAGGAAGGCTTATTAACAACCTGCATATGCAGACAACACAACCTTGAAGTCTTTAGCACCATGAAATCATGTTTTATTTGGTTTGACCATCCTAGATTTGTTCTTTACCTTGACAGTACTTCTTACTTTGAGAACCAGAGTCTGGGACTCGGAGACTGTGAGACAGAGCAAAGAAGTCAGGTTGAGACCTGAGGCCAAGGCAAGGAGACCACGAGACAGAACAAAGGAGAAGCTCCAAGACTATGAAACTGTGCGACAGGCTTCCTGTCCCACTGAGGCAAAAGCCAAGGGACCATGGAACTGAACGGCTGATCACCAGAGAGATAATGAACATCTGACTGACGTAGTGTTGCCGTGGACCAATGGCTGTATCCTTATTCTCTTCTATGCACCATGCCCGTCGCCTTGACCAGAAAAGGATAGCTGGAGAGAACCTGGTCATCCTGCCACTCTCCTCAGTTAGAGGAAACAGGCATGGGGACACCCCTAGTATGCGATTTTAGGTCAAACCAGTCACAGCACATTACGAACTTCGCAAGCAGAAGTCAAGGAACTTGTGGACACCTGTAATTAGTTATCATCCATCCTTGCTCATCAGTCTTATATATACTTCCCACGGGCAAAACTCTCCTCTGCTAAGATCATGAAAATCTCATTCATTGCACACAGCCACGCACTTGAGACCCTGGCTGTTGTTGCTAGTGCCGTTGACTCATAGTGACCCACGTACAGCTGTACAACAGACTGAAACAGCCCCTGGTCCTGCTCCAGAGTCACGATTGTTCTTGTGTTTGAGCCCGTTGTTGCGGTCCATCTCAGCAAGGGCCTTCCACGTTTTACGGCTCCTCCACTTTACCAAGCATGATATCCTTCTCCAGGGACTGTTTCTTTCGATAACGTGTCCAAAGTTCGTCAGAAAAAGTCTCCAAGTGCTTGCCTCTAAGGCAATGGTTCTCAGCCTGTGGGTCTCAACCCCTTTGGGGGTCGAACGACCCTTTCACAGGGGTCGCCGGAGACCATCGGAAAACACATATTTCCGATGGTCTAAGGAACCGAGACACCTCTCCATTATCCGTCTCCGGACGGGTCTGCCCACATGCAGATATGCCCACATACAAATATCTGGCGTGAAGACTGTTACCCATGCTACACCATGCTTCAAGACAAAATTTCATTAGAAATAAATATTTCACAATATAGAATTACATGTTGTTTTTGTGATTAATCACTATGCTTTAATGATGATCAATTTGTACCAATGAAAATACATCCTGCGTATCAGATGTTTACATTACAATTCATCACAGTAGCAAAATTACAGTTCTGAAGTAGTAACAATAATACTTTTATGGTGGGGGTCACCACCACATGAGGAACTGTATTAAAGGTTGGCGGCATTAGGAAGGTTGAGAACCATTGCTCTAAGGAGAATTCTGGTTGTACGTCTTCAAACGCAGACTCACATGTTCTTTTGGCAGTGCACAGTACTGTCACCATTCTTTGCCAATGTCATAGGCATTGATTTTTCTTCAGTCTTCAGGATTCAGTGTTCAACTTTCACATACATATGAGGCAATTGAAAATACCATGGCTTTTGTCAGGCACATCTTAGTTCTCCAAGTAACATCCTGGCTTTTCTACACTTTCCAAAGGTCTCATGCAGCAGATTTACCTAACGCAACTCTTATTTGGATCTCTTGACTGATTCTTCCAAAAGCATTGATTGTAGATCCAAGATATCCTTGACAACTTCAACCTTTTCTTTGTTTATCATAATGTTTCCTATTGGTCCAGTAGTGAGGATTTTGTTAACACTGAGTTGTCATCCACACTGAGGGCTGCATTCCTTGCTCTTCGTCTCCAAGTCCTTCAAGTCCTCCTCACTTTTAGAAATTGCTGATGTCAGATGGATCTGTGTTGACCATAACAAACTGTATGGTCTTGAGAAGAACGGGAATTCCATAACATTTTCTTGCACTCATATGGAGCCTGCGCATGGATCAAGATGCAGGCAGTGTGCAAACAGAACAAGGGGGAGTATGGCATGGAAAGACGTGTGCCGTGGTTGTACCCTCTTATCACACTTTTTCAACCTGCATGCTGGGTAAATAACCAGAGAAGCTGGAGTATGTGAAAAGGAATGCAGCTTCAGGGTTGGAGGAAGGCTTACTAACAGCAATTGCAGATGACACAACCTTGAAATTTTTACTCATATCATCCTGGAATATGGTCTTTACCTTGAAACAACTTTTTTTAATTGGCCCTAATGAATTTTTATTGTGAATTAGACCATCACCTGCATTCAACAATTCAAACCCTTTACCACCCCATCTACATTATGTCACCTCCACCCCCGAGTTCTCCCCTTCTCCCTGTTTTTTTTAAAAAAAATCATTTATTGGGGGCCCATACAACTCTGATCACAATCCATGCATACATCCATTGTGTCAAGCACATCTGCCTATTTTTAACTACTTCTTTTATAATATTTTGCTAGGAGAGACAGACGAATAGCAATTTTATTTTCAAATTAAATAAGTACTGGCTTTTACATATTTTCTCTAAATCCTGCCTGAAAAATAAAGAGTTTCTTTTAAAACTCACTTTTCATCTCTAGTCTGTCGTCGTGGGTGTTGAGAAGAAAACTAGCACCTTCTTCATTCTGCCTGGCAAGCTCTCCAGTCAGTTCCAGGAGTCCTTTTGGGCGCCTTGCTATTCTCAACATTATCAATGGTGACAGTGTGGCCAAACTTTTCACCACTGATAATGTCATCTGTATGGTCCCTGCTGTCCAGCAATAGTCTTCTTTGTTTCTTTGAACTTCCACTTGTGGCTCAGGTTCAGGGCCAATACCACATATTTTACATTTTTCTCAGGGAATACCCCATTTCTAAGCACTTCATCTACTTGGAATATCAATTTTACTATATAGAGAGTATAATTAATACATAACCACTGACATTAAATACTCTTTTCTTTTATCTATCCCTTCCCTTGACTTGACATCTTCTCTCTATTGTACATAAAAAAATGACCTGGGGGACAGACAATCAAAAAGTGGATGAAGGGAGACGTCGGACAGGGCAAGATATGACAAAATAACCATTTGTAAACTATCAAGGGCTCATGCGGGAGGGGGGAGCGGGGAGGGAGGGGAAAAATGAGGACCTAATGTCGGGGGTTTAAATGGAGAGAAAATGTTTTGAGAAATGATGTACAAATGCGCTTTACACAATTGATGTGTGTATGGATTGGGATAACAGTTGTATGAGCCCCAAATAAAATGATTTTTTTAAAAGAAAAAAAAAATGACCCATTATCATTCTCTCAGCCATCTTCTGCAATGACCACATGCTCTGAATATTTGAACTTAATTAAGATTGGTGTGCTAAAGAATTCCTATGTCAAATAAAACTGCTTACATTTAAATCATCTCCTAGGATTGCTTTATTCAGTCTCTTTTGATGCTATAGCTTGACAAGAAAATATTAAAGAGAAAAACAGAAATTACATGGAAGGACAAGGGAAAGATTGCAGTCCTCTACTACTTTATCTGTGGGTTAGTTTAGGTAAAGTTTTAGAAAAAGTACGTGGTAATTGATTGTATCTTGATAAATAACCGAAGCATGAATTCTTGAGTTTTTTTCTGCTCTCTTCCCATCTTCCAACCTAATAGATGGGTAAGGCTGAGAAATTATCAGGTGACTATGGACTGCTCATCTGAACAACCAATATGAACGCCTATACCATAATCCTATAATTCTTTGAAAGTTTGTAAGCCAGCCAATCCATGCCTTTATCCCTCCATTTTGGGTATCCAATTTCTATACTGCCCACTTTTATCAACCCAGCGCTCTGAGAAGACAAGCATGTTCTTAATGTGAAGAATCTTCTTTCCAGTTGGAACCTAGTAAGTATGCATCCATAAGCAAAATCAAATCAGGACAGGCTGTCCATAAAGTCAACAGCAATAAGCACCAATTCACTGGCTCAAATATCTTATCTTCATCTTGTTGGGTTCTGGTCAAGTCAATGTGTGGACTGCTTTACTAGCCTCACCAGGGTACCCATTGGCTGCCTTGCCTTTCAACCATGGGTCCCTTCATAAATCCTCAACAACCTTAGCTCCTCTAGGTCTTGAACTTCATACAAGCCAAGACTTCTCCTCTAGTCTTTGTGAATGAAATCCACGGGTTTCAAAGGCCAGATTTAACTGTCTTTCTATTGCTGATTTTCTCCCACTTCTACTCAACAAGTAGATCCAGGTACTTACCTACCAAGCATTTAAGGCTGCCTGCAGGCCCCCTTTAACAACATTCAGTCCTAGTGAGGAGAGTTCATTCATGGCTCCAAACTTTTCTAGCTTTAGGCACAAACCAGTAGTTCAAAATTCAAAAAACCAAAGGGTTCCTTTTTTCTTCTTCAGTCTGTCAACAGCCCTATACAACTCTCTTTGAAGGCAAATGTCCTGAGTACTCCAAAGTACTGGGTGGGGCTTTTCAGAACCTTCTTTACAGGTGTGTCCTACACCCATTTAAAGATCAAATTTAATGGCTAAAGGCAAATAGGCTTACAAACTCTATTTTAACTTCCCAATAATCATTTTTATTACACAATATATCAATAACAATAGGCAGAAGAAATCAGAATAAACCTAGTACAGCCAGATCCTAAAGTCAATTTCTTAAAAGTCAAATTCAATTCTTATCTAAACTATCCCATTCATAAGAAATTTGGGCTCAGGCCTCTGACTGTATCAAGCCAGGGAAGGGCTTTCTGTCAGTCATTTTGACTAAGCAGCATGGTCTCGGAGAAGTTCAAGGGGGCGATTTCACCCCCTAAGCTCAAAATTTACATTTATCACATTTATTATTGACATTTCAGAGAGAATTAACCAAAGACAACTTCTATGAATCAAAACGTTCACTTCCCATGCCCTCACCAGTTGACACGAGATAATGTAACCACCACAGGTGCCAATGAGTGAGTTCCAACTCACAGTGACTCTAAGTAAAGCACGTCAAAGCACTGCCTGGCGCTGTGCCTTCCTCAAGATTATCTTATGTTTGAGCTCATCGGTGCCACCACTATGTCAGTCCATCTTTTTGAAGGTCTTCCTCTGTTGTGCTGTCCCACTACTTCACCAGGCATGATGTCCTTTTCCAGGGACCAGTCTCTCCTGACAAGTCCAGAGTACATGAGACACAGTCTTGCCATTCTTGCCTCCAAGGAGCATCCTGATTGGTACTTTTTCCAAGACAGATTTGTTTGTTCTTTTGGAAGTCCACTATACTTTTAATATTCTTCACCAGCACCATAATTTAAATTCATCAATTCTTTTTTCACAACCTTCTTCCACATCCAACTTTCCCATGCATATGAGGTGATTGAAAAAAAATCCCATGGTTTGGGGCATATGTATCTTTGTCCTCAATCACATCCTTGCTTTCCAACATTTTAAAGAAGTCTTGTGCAGCATACTTAATACAGTGGTAACGTGTTAACATTCCATAAATGTGAGTATTGTCTGTGAGTTCTGTGTGGCCACTGCAAAGACTTGTTAAACCTAGCATAGAAGCAGAGTACTGTGGGAGGAACGGGGGTATCAGCGTAGATAAAGGATGACGTGTGGAGTCACCCTGCCTCTTGGCCATAAGGAACCAGCAGAGGTAAGATTCAGCCTCCCATGCCATTTACTGTAAGTGACTTTTAGAAATCAGTTTTTTCAAAGGTCAAGGTTCAAAAGGACACCTAACGCCATAAATCTGAAACCTTCATGAAAGTCAGAGATTTGGATTTCAGCAGAATTAACACTTTCTCAACAATATGATTGTTTTGGAAGTGGGGTGGTGATGGTATTTCAGTTTTATTGAAGGAGATCTACAGGTATAGTTGAACAGAAATTATATAAAAGCATCGGATAGAAGGTAAACTGCCATTATATTTCCTATAGATATATCATATATTATAGCTATATCAACTTACTCTGCTGTTGTTGCTGTTAGGTGCCTTGCAGTTGCTTCCCATTCACAGCAGCCCTGTGACAATAACACAAACCGCTGTCTGTTAGGAACCCACTGTTGCACCCACTGTGTCAATCCACCTTGCCGAGGGTCTTCCCCTGTGTTGCTCACATTCTAATCTTAATAGCACAGACATATGTTGGTGCCTACCACTGCACCTACATATTTGGCACTCAATAATATCACTCAATTAGATTTTCATTCAGTCTAAAACTTCATGTGATTTTAAAAGTTGCAGAATTTCTTCTGTGTTGGTCTTCAGAGAGTATAACATGGGAATTAGTCAGAGTCAGTCTAAACTAACTTGGATGAACCAATAGACTTGATAACGATCAGTGTCCCAGAGGCTGAGGGGATGGATAAAAGAATCCTATAGGTAAGTATATGAAAGGTTCCTGTACACGGAGTCAGTAGACCCTGTGAGTATCTCATGACGATGTCTCTAGTAATTGTAAAAAAAAAAAAGTACAGGGCTATATCTGAAGGTTCTTAGGGGTAAGGATATACATTTATTGTCTTTGAAAATATCACAATCCAGAGGTCTGATACCTTTTTAATAGAGGGTGCTTAATAAAAGCTGGTTAAATTGGGTCACATTCTTGATGATGGGGCATTTTTTTTCTGTTAAAGTTGTTCAATAGCAATAGCATTATTTCATAGCTGATGAATGAGTGCTAAGGTGCAATGTTCTGGTAAACTAATAATGGTAACTTTATCTATATCAATTTGCCTTATTCCAGGATAAATGCTTCCTTGAGTGGAAGTGGTTTTTTTAAAATTAATTTTTAGTTTTATAGCTGGCTTGATGACTAGCAAGAAACTCGGGGCATATACATTCTAACTTGGTGTTAACTTCAAGGATGCACACGATATCTCTAGGCCTCAGGTTTTTATTTCCTCTTCAATTAAGTAAGGTACATACTACTCACCAAACCATCAGGCTGTTATTTAAAAAAGAAAGAAGAAAAAAATACCCCTTTATGCATGCATTCTTTTAGTGAAGAATAAAAACTTGATTTAATGAAGAGATAATCTCTAGCTCAGTAGAAGGGAGAGAACCTTAACAGGAAATTCTGAGATTCCTACCTGGGGGCAAATCCAGTTGTAATCATATTAACAACAATCATAGGAGAACCAAAAGCACTTCGTTTTTATTCTATTCGACTCTAGAATAGAGTTTGACTCTATTCTAGAGCCAGCGTTTCTTTGTAGGAGAAAACCATCTAGTTGGACATGATGGGAAGGAGGGGAGATTGGTGTGGGGTTGCATTTGTCTAGCTTTAAGATGGAGACAGTGGTGTCTGTTCATATCACAGAATGGGAACGGGTAGGTGAATGGAGGGAGGCAGGGTCAAGATGCCCCACAGCCTCTCCTCACTCCCATAAGCTAATGCATGGCACTTTGCTTTTTCGAAATTCAAAATTATTTATTTGCATGAAACCACTTATTAAGACACAATCCCTTTGTACTCTTTGTTCAAAGGAACAAGTGTTCAGGTAATTTATGTTTTATACAATTCACTCACAAGAAGACTGCCCAATGTATCTCTGAAATGACAAAGAAAGGTTAAACATCTCCACAGAAGTTAATAAATTTCTCTTGTGAGGTGCATTTAACAGGATGCATGAAGTTGTCTAGTTTCAAGTAGTAAGTGTTTGAATGACAAAAGGTTAAATTCCCTTTGATGTTCTCAAAGACTAAGTTGGTCCTTACACATCATATGAAGATAGTCTTTCTTCGGTCAGGATTTAAATGAATTTCCCATCCTTCGTTCATGGCCTTATTCCAGAATTTCCTAAAGCCGTTTGGGACCGTTCTTGTGATCATTCTTATGGTGAAATATTGTCCACTATGTGCTTGATCTCATGAACGCGTTTGTAGCTCTAATTAAATATGGATAAAAGACGAACACTTTCAACTCAAGTCACAGGCTGGCTTGTTTTATCAAGTATTCAGAAAGGCTGTCCTCGTTGGTGATTAAAAGTGCATTAACAATTTGGTCTCCTTTCTTCAGGGTTAGCAGTCAAATTTCTGTAGCAGCATATTTGGGCCATGCCTTGGGGCACATACTCCAAGTTGCTAGATCTAGTTTAAAATTCCAGATAGAGCTTTACATAGTCAAAATCCACATTTAGTTTTGGATTCTTTGCTTTGCCTGGGGCACCCTCTCGAGTTAATTATCCCATAGGCTTATAAAACCTCTGCCTAATTCGCTCTGATTTGTTAAAAGAAGGAGAGAAGGTCTTGGTCTGAGAAGTCTTCGTCTGGCAAGTGCCATAGTCCGGGGGTTTTAGCATGTCACTGCAAGGTGTTTGTTTCGAATGACTCTTCCCAGCCAGAAAGATGGACCGTTTGTATCCATGCGTGTATCCACGAGCCGCCTCCAGGCAGGACAGAAAGTTGGATGTAGCAGAGAAAAAGCATGGCTATTTAATAGTTCTTTACTTCTCATTCAGCTCACACGCGCTTTGCCTGCAAGGGCCCTCGCAGCATGGGCTCTGATATTACGACAGTGTTTTTAGGAGGCAATAATTGAATCCTCCTCATTAAAAAGGTTCATAAGAGAATCCTATTAAAACCAATACAAATAATAAACCTTGACGATGCTGCTTTAAATTCCAAGAGAATGGCAAAGATATGCTACAGGAACATCTCCCTGTTCATATCCTGGTTCTGAAAATCTTCAGGGTTGAATTTTCCAAGCCAAGCAGGCCCCTCACTATTAATGAAGGTCCCGGGGACCACTTTAAATGCATCCAACTCAAGGCTGTGCCTTTTACAGTCTGTCTTCTTTTAGAATGCATCTCTAATCCTGACAGCATAACCAACCAAAAGGCCAATTATCTTTAATCACTTAATTAACAGGTAATTCCAACAAAGAGGCTAAACACCTGAACCCACCCACTCTTCTTTGCATGGGCAAAGCCAGCTGGTTGGATGTAGTAATTTCACTAAATGAGAATTTGGCCAAAGTGTACTCGTATGTTGTTGCGAACAATGGTAAATGTGTCCAATTAAAAAACGACCATGGAAAAGTTATTTCTTGTTGCATTTTTAATCAGAGAGCAGCTGTGGAGGGACCAAAGACGCAGGCTGTGTGGCTCCCTTTGCCACCTCGGGGAGTGGTGCTGACCGGGGCTCCCGACATCCTGACTCAGACGCCTTCACTTTGTCCATTGGCCTTCACCTCTTCACTCCAGCTGTTCAGCTGCACTGGCCGTGTTATGCTGGTCTTTCTCCACAATCTCCCATAATTTTCAGTTTTCCCTCAATGGTTCTTTATTAAAACTTCTTGTAGATTTTTTCCCAGCTTCTCACACTCAAATGCCAAGGTCTGCTTGTGGTCTGATTCTGAAAGAGGCAAGAATTCATACAGAAGGAATTGGTGTCACAGTAAACTGTTATGGATGTGAGAAAATGCTGTTATCGTGTGAAGATTGCAATCAGTGTCATGGAATAAAATGTATATGAGTTGTAGAGTGGGAAACTATGATGCTCTGTAACCTTTCATTCAAATCACAATAAAATGTTAGATCAATAATTTTAAAAGGGAGTTGCTGATGTATTCCTCAGTTGTAGATCTCAACAATTGAGACAATGTACAGTCATATATTTTAGTTTGACGACTTCCCCATTTTCCATCCTGAATTTTTTTATTATAAATCATTTTCTTGGGGGCTCGTGCAATTCTTATCACAATCTATCCATCCAACCATTGTGTCAAGCACATTTGTACATTCGTTGCCATCATCCTCTTCAAAGCATTTTCTTTCTACTTGAGCCCTTGGAATCAGCTCCTCATAGTTCCCCTCTCCCCCTCCCTCCCTTATGAACCCTTGATAATTTATAATTTTTTTTTCATGTCTTGCTCTGTCTGATGTCTCTCCCCACCCCCTTGTCTGTTGTCTGTCCTCCTGGGAGGGGGTTATAGGTAGGTCATTGTGATAGGTTCCCGCTTTCTCCTCCACCTTCCCCTTCCCCTCCTGGGATGGCCAGTCTCAATGCTGGTCCCAAGGAGTTTATCTGTCCTGTGTTTCCAGCTCTTATCTGTAGCCATGTACATGCTCTGATCTAGCCAGATTTGTATGGTAGCATTAGGGTCATGATAGTGGAGAGAGGAAGCATTAAAGAACCAGAGGAAAGTTTTATGTTTCATCGGTGCTACACTGTACCCTGACTGGCCCTTATTCTCCCCACGACCTTTTTGTGAGGGGATGTCCAATTGTATACAGATGGGCTTTGGGTCTCCACTCCACATTCCCCCTCACTCACATTGATATAATTTTTGTTCCGGGTCTTTGATGCCTGATACCTGATCCTATTGGCACCTCATGATCACACAGGCTGGTGTGCTTCTTCCATGTGGGCTTTGTTGCTTCTCAGCTAGATGGCTGCTTCTTTATCTTCAAGCCTTTAAGACCCCACGGGCACTGTATCTTTTGATAGCCGGGCACCATAAGCTTTCTTCACCACTTTTGCTTATGCACCTGCTTTGTCCTCAGCAATTGTATCGCTTCCCCCTGAATTGTATGAGACCTCTTTACCTAAAAGGAGCCTTGATAGCATAATGGGCTACACATGGAGCTGCTAACTGCAGGGCCAGCAGTTCGAACTCCCTAGCCTCTCCTCAGGGGAAAGATGAGGCTGTCTACTTTCCTAAATAGTCAACGTCTGGGAAACCCAAAGTGGGCAGTTCTACTAGATGGCAGTGAGTTGGTTTGTTTGTTTTCTTTATGAAAAACACTTTTTGTTTTGAGATTGTCTTGAACCATGTTTGTTAAGTGCCAATGATTCATTTTTTAAATCATAGTAATATCATTTCACAAAATAGAACTGCTGTAGTGCTGTGGGCTAGAGGTTAACCTCCTAACCACAGGGTTGTGGTTGAAACCCAGATGCTTCATGGGACAACGATGAAGCTCTCAATTCCTGTAAAGATTTGTAGCCTCAGAAACCCTAGATAGGGTTGCTATGAGTCGGAAATCACTGGCTGACAGTTGGTTTTGTTTGGTTTGGTTTAATCTTTACAGGAGCAGGTCTCCAGGTCTTTTCTCCTGCAGAGTCATGGGGTGGATTGATACCCTAGCCTTCTAGTTAGTAGCTTTGAGATTACCTACTGGACTACCAGGGCTTGAGCCAAGTAGTGGTTATAACCAACAGTTTATTCAAATTAAACCTGGGTGTCTACAGCATGTTTTGTCTTTCTTTTCAATAGTGCTGTTCTCCTACTCTCTTTTTTATTTCCATAGGATACTTCTTGCTTTGGTCTTTATATTCTGGAAAAATGCTTCTCAAACTCTAGCGGCATCCACCTGGAGGGCTTTTAACCCTTATGAAGACTGAATTATTTCCTGCTTTGAATTTGTGTTGAAACCATGTGTTTTCAGAAGGCATTTTGAATGAAATGAAATGATTTGAGGCATCAGGAATTTGAAACAATTGGTGGGACATACATTACCTGAGGGGCCTGTCTTGCTTTCTTCGATGGGAGGTGGCATGGTTCTTCTTCAGTCACATGAAGTTATAGACCAGATGGCAATGCTTACGAAAACTGGGATCTCTCAAACTCAAACTCATTGTCATCCAGCAGATTCCAACTCATAGCAACCCTGCAAGGTAGACCAGAACTACTACCTCTCTGGCTCTCTGAGACTATAAATCTTCATAGGAGTAGAAAGCCCCATCATTCTCTCATAGACTAGGTGGTGGTTTTGAACTGCTCACCTTGCAGTGAGCAGCCCAAAGTGTAACCCTATATATCACAGACACCCATTCAACCCTGAGGTTAAAAATGTAGGTGGACTTTATATGTATCACAGGTCACAAAAGGCTTTAAACAGATTGTAGGTCCCTACAGGAGTTTCTGATCCAGTAGGTATGTGTGACCAAAAGGGTTTGAATTTCCTGATGTATTATACTTTGGGAACTATTGTTCTATAGATAAGAAAAACTAAAGGGGTTTAAATACTCTATCTAATTTAAGAAGTCAGAATTTCTGTTTTACTATTATCTTGAGATATGAGAGAGATATCGTCTGGGTAGCCTCCCAAAAGACAAAACTCTCTAAGCCTGCCTCTCTCTCTCTCTCTCTCTCTCTCTCTC
>NW_022107432.1:7816626-7829556 GCF_000313985.2 Echinops telfairi | reverse complement strand
CCTCTCCCTCTCCCTCTCCCTCTCCCTCTCTTTGCAGTTAAAAGGAGTTTAACAAAATATCCTTGGAAGAGTTGTTAAAAGAAAAATGACGTGACTCTTGAGTCAGTTTGAGTGGATTGTGTGCATCTAAGAATTTGCCCATTTCACCTGGTTATTCAGTTTGTTGCTGCAATATTATTCTATCATGGTCCTTTTTATTTCTACAAAGGTAGTTCTAAAGTCCCACTGTCATTTCTTATGTTTACTTACTTGCATCTTTTCCTTGTCAGATTAGCAAAACTTTTGCCAATTTTGTTGATCTTTTCAGAAAACCAACTTCTGATTTGACTGATTTAAAAATTTTTTTTTCTGTTTTCAATTTTATTTAGGAAACATATTGGATAAGAATCTAATAACATGAAAAACATCCTTTTTAATAAAAGAAAATGCAATTGTAAAATGGGCAAAGTATTTGAATAGACATGTCATCAAAGAGGACATTTCAAAGGACCACCAGACACATGAAATAATGCTCAAAATTATTAGCTGTCAGGGAGATGCGAATCAAAACCACAATGAGATATGAGGTACATTTTCACTCTCACTAGGATGACTCACACACACACACACACACACACACACACACACGAGGGGGTACCCCCCAAAACCAAAGTGAGTATTTTCCCTCACTAAGTGAGCATCAAGCAACTTGCTTCTGAGGTAGTGCACCCAGTGGCATCATCTAGGAACGTGATTTCTGGTTACAGTGATTTTTTTCATAAAAGCAGTCTTGCTTGAACCTTGGGGTTTTGTGTGTGATGGCTGATTTAAGAGAAAGAACAGTGTGTGGCTGTGAAATTTTGTTTCCTACTCTGGAAAACTGCTGCATAAACTGCTATGATTTTGAACACAGCTTACAAGGACAGCATTATGGTAAAAACTCCAGGGTACAGTGCTTTTCTCATTTCAAAAAAGGTGAAATGTTGATTAATGACACACCTCATTCTGGACCTCCTGCAACTTCCCAAACAGACAAAATCCATGCACTTGTGCTTGAATACCCACAAAGGCCCATTGAAGAGATGGGAAAGTTATCGGGATTATCTTGGAGCTCAGTTCAGTGAATTTTAATGGAAGATTTGGGAATAAGAAGGGTTGCAGCAAAATTTGTGCCTCGGGTTCTGACTGACCAGGATAAAGAGCATCGAGTAGAAACTTGCTGTACTTTGAAACAACAGCTCCAAAGTGACCCAAACTTTTTCCCAGGGTCATTACTGGTGATGACACATGGAGCTATTCTTATGACCCCCAAATCAGACATCAATCAAACCAGTGGAAGACACCACTGTCCCCTTGCCTCTCAAAAGCTCGTCAAGTGAAATCAAAGATCAAGACAATGCTCACTTGATTTTTTTGTTGTGAGGGAGAATAGTGAATTTGGAGTTTGTTCCACCATGTCAGACTGTTAATCAAGCTTCTATTTAGAGGTTCTGAAAATATTGTGTAATAGTGTGCAACAAAAAGGCCTGGTTTGTTCAAGATGGGTGACTGGTTTTGCCACCAGGACAATGCCCCTGCTCATGCAACCATCTCAGTGTAGCAGTTTTTGGCAAAACACCCAGTATGCCTCTCTCTCTTGTCCCATGCACCTGACTCACCTCACCTCATCCCGTGCAACTTCTTTTTGTTTCCTTGAATGAAGAGGAGTATGAAAGGACAGTTATTTGACAATGTAGAAGAGAAGAAGAAAAGAAAAGAGGGAGATTCTGTCAGTCATCCAAGCAGATGAGTTTGAAAAATGTTTCCAAGAATGGAATCACAGATTTGACAAATGTATTAAGTATATGGAGAGTACTTTGATGGCGATAAGGTTGTTTTTTAAAAACATTTAAATAGTTTTGAAAAAAAAATCTGTTTTTTTTAGGGAGGTACCCTTTCGTGTGTGTGTGTGTGTGTGTGTGTGTGTGTGTGTGTAACACAAGCAAACCAGAAAATAACAAATGTTGGTGATGAAGTGGGGAAATTAAAACTCGAATACACTGGGAATGAAACACAGGACAGCCATTGTGGAAAAACTGTGTTGGTTCCTAAAGACACTACAAATAGAACTGCCATATGTCTCAGCAATTCATCTGCTAGTTATATACCCAAAGACTTGGCAGTAGGAACTTAAAAGGAGACTGTATATCACTGTTAATTGCACCACTATTTATAATGACCAGGATGTGGTAACAACCCATATATCTATCAGCCGATGAATGGACAACCAAAATGTGGTACATATAATGGAAACTACTCAGGCAGTAGGAAAAATATAATCTTGATAAGGCTACAGTATGATGGAGCTTGAAGACATTATGCTGAACAAAATAAACCAATCATGAAAGGACAACTATTGTGTAACCTTCCTAATATACAAAGACAAGAAAAGGGACACATATAGAGGGTAGAGTTTATTAGTGGTTATCAGTGGCAGGAGCCAGGAGGGAAATGAGGTGTTTAAAGATGTTGGAAAAATCACATCGATTCAGAGTAGAGTTACACAGCTTATGAATTTGCTGTCAATGCATTGTATAACTCTAAAAAGTTGAATTGGCAAAAATTGTGAGGTAGATTTATTTACAACAATTGAAAACTACAACGAAAAAAGAATAGCTGTCAGGCTACTTATGCACAACCAAATCCTCAACGGGGTTGGTTCCTTGGTTTGGAGGGTTAAGGTAATGGTTTCATGCGCGTCCCATGAAATTCGCTTTATAGCATGTTTAGTGCTTCTGTTCTACCTTCAGGTTTGTTGCATAGTGAATGAGCTTAAAATCTGTCAAGTGACCATCCACGGTACAATTGGTATGTACTTATCCGGAGCAATTTAGGAAGATAGAGACAGTAACAAGAGGATGGGAATTAAACAACTATCTTCTTTGTCATGAGACCAGAAAGACCAGATGGTGCCCAGCTACTGCTACTGAACATTTGTATGAAAGATTCCACAGCAGATTTCTGATCAAAAGGAGAAAGGGCAGAAGAGGATTTCAAATTCTTGTGGATTCAAGACTGTCTTAATGTGGTACCATGGATGTGGACGAGCCCTTTAAACCGATAATCTTCAAACCTTAATTAAATGAAACATATTCTGAAGCGATCTTATAACTCTGAGTAACTGAGATACTCAGAGTTATTATATTTACTAATATTTACTATAGTAAAATGTTAGTATACATAGTAAAATATTTCTGCCTTGAGCATTATGCTCTCTTAAGGAATATCTAAGGAGCCCTGGTAGCATAGTGGTACTGCATTGGGCTGCTCACTGAAAGGTCAGCAGCTCGAAACCACCGGCCGCTCTTCAGGAGAGATGGGACTTTCTACCCCCATGAAGAGTTACAGTCTTGGAAACCCACAAGGGCAGTTCTACCCTGTCCTACAGGGACATTATGGATTGGCATTGACTCGATGGCAGTGAGTTCAGTTTTGGCAGGTGAGACCAAACTGACAACAGCAACTTAAAAGATTAGATAGGAAGCTTAGAGGGCAGTGAGTTTATGTCTGTGAGTCATAAATAACTCAGAAAAGGAGGATCAGAATGGTTACACAACTTGTTGAATGTAATGAGTGTCACTAAATTATACATGTGGGGTCTACTGAATTATGTATGTTTTGCTGTGCATATTCTTAACAAAACAAATAAAAGTTAAGGACAAACAGGAAGAAATGAGATTGTTTATTAAACATTTGGGGGACTAGCGATTGGGGTGGGTGTTGTTTTTGTTATTACTTTTTATTTCTTAGAACTCAGTTTCAAAACTTTTAATTGAATCATAAAGGGTCCTTTAAGCACTCAATTTGGAAAAGAAAAGTGAGTGTTTAGAAAGTAAAAAAAATAAAATTCCTTTTAGAGAATTTTCATAGCACAAAGATTCTAAAATTCATCTGGATGGACATTCACTATAATAACCAAGAACGTTTTGAAAAGAGGCTCCTCTTTTGAATGGGTTATTATTGCTGCTATGCTGTTATGTGCCAGTGAGTTTGTTTTGACTCATAGGAATCTTATGTGCACTCAAGAGAACTGAAAATACTGCCCAACCTCTCTGTTCTCAAAATCACTGCCAGACTTGAGACCAGTGTGGCAGGTAGCATATCAATCTATCTTGTTGAGGAATTTTCTCTTCTTTGATGGCTGTGGTAGTTACATAATCTTGCATCAACTTGAGGGTCATAAGAGTGAAGGGGTGGAGTTTAGCCTGTTAATCAGGTTGCAGGTTGATTGGAGGACTACTGAGATAAATGGCTCTCGGCAAGTTGTTGGTCTCTCTCTCTCTCTCTGCTTCACCTTCCTTTTGAAGAGGCACACTTGAGAGCTGGAGGAGTCACGTGGAGACCTGCACCGGTGCTGAGATGCTTCTACTACCACTAGATCCACAAGACTTTGCACCCACCAGCCTGTGATCTTCCTGCATCATTTCATGTGATGAGTACATGAGTCTGAAGAGGTGTCTATGGACTAGTATCAGGCTTATGGGTTAATATTGGAGTTATGGACTTGATCTGGACTTGGGCTGGGATGTTTTCTCAATATACAACTGCTCTTTCATATAAAGTTCTCTCTTAATATGAGTATCATTGGATATGTTTCTCTAGTCTACCTGGCCTAACACACTAATACTCTGCTTACCAGGCATGATGCCTGTGATAATTAAGGTTTATTGTGCCAACCTGGCCAATGAACACATGTGGGATTAATTGAAGGACAGTTTAATTGATGGATGGAGAGATAAATGGCTCCGTGAGCCTTGGCTGTCTGGTTTCTTGTTCTCTGATGGTTGGACCAGTGTGTGGCTGTTTTAGCTAGTTCTCTGCCTCAGCTTGCAAGGCTCACTTCCTGCAAGACATCCTCGAGGAGAATCCACATGGACCTTCCCTGATGCAAGACATCCCTAAGGAGAAGCCATATGGACCTTCCCTGATGCAGCCCTGGGTGCTGGAGAGCAGTGTGGAGATCCCTGCAAGCGCTGAGATTCTTACACGCTCACTGATTTGGCTTTCCCCCTGCAGTTGGCATCATTGCATGTGTTTTGTGAGATTGAAGAGGACTTTGTAGATCAATGCTGGACATATGGGCTAATTTCAGACATATGGGCTTGCACTGGACTGGGATGGGATGTTTAATGCACAATTACCCTTTATATAAAACTCTCTCTCATAAAATATGAGTGTCTATGAATTTTATTTCTCTAGTCTACCCAGACCAACACAATGGCCTTCTCCAGGCGCTGGCTCTCCTGAATAAAAATGTCCTAAATACTGTACGTAAGAAATTTTGCCATCCTCCCTTCAAAGAGATTCCTGGCTATATCTATCTATCTATCTATCTATCTATCTATCTATCTATCTATCTATCTATCTATCTATCATCTATCTATCTAATCTTCAAAGATAAATGTATTCATTCTTTGGCAGTTTAAGGTATAATTTTTCAGTCTTCCTTATTCGTTGCCAAGTATGCATATAAGGTGATTCAGAATACTTTGATTCAAGTCAGGCTCACCTTATTCCTTAAGACGATATATTTGTTTTTTCACATTTTAAAGTTTGGAGGCAAGTTTGCACAACACAGTACATCCTTGATATCTTGACTGCTGCTTCCATGGGTATTGACCATGGATTTAAGTTCAGTAAAATCCTTGATAACTTAATTTTTCTTCTCTGTTATCATGATATTGCCTGTTAGTCCAGTTGTGAAGATTTTTGGTTCCTTTGTGTTGAGATATGATCCGTATTGAGGACCGTAGTTTTTTAGTTTCATCAATAAATGCTTCAAGTTGGTAATGAGTCAGAATCTCCAATCCTGATACCATGTTTTCCTTTATATAGTGCAGCTTCTTGTGTTAATTTCTAAGCATATAGATTAAGTATGGGAAAAGATGCAACCCTGACAAAGTACCTTCCCTTGTTTCAGACTACATAATATATGCTTGTTTTATTGAATGACTATCTTTATCTTTAGACTCCTCATGAGCAAAATTAAATATTTGAAAAATCCAATTTTTTATAGTTATCCATAATTTGTTATGATTCACAGTGTATAATTCTTTTGCATAGCAATATAATACAGGAAAAGACAGATCATACCCTACTAGCTATTAAAACATACTGAAAAAATCACAATGATCACAAAAGCATATTATTTATTTGCAATAGAAAATCAGGCAAAGGATATCAGTAGCCAGTTCACAAAAGAAAGAAGAAGTATAAATGTTAATAAGGATTAATAAGCTTTAGTATAGTTAAGGCTTTGAAAAGCAAGTTGCTCTCATATATTATTAGTGCTAATGTAAATTTTATACCATTTTAGTAATTCCCTGCTTTCTAAAATAGGAAGCCAAATTTTTATGAAGCATAAATTCTCTAACATGGGCAAAATAATGCATTCACAAAATTATTTATGGAGACATTTCTGTTAAAACTTAAAATTAAAGGCAATTTAGATGTTTTTAATTTTAACAAGAAGATGATTAAATACATTATGACCTATGTACAAAGACTTGAGCTCCTAGCAAAATGAAAAACAGGATATTATGATGAATCTTTTCCTGGATAAAATGCAACCAACATCCATTTGAAGACATAGTTGAACTTGCACGCGCAAAAAGTACTATTCACAAGAACCAAACAGGAAAAGGATTAGAAAAACCAAAATTATAAGCAAGACAAAAAATGTTCTGGGGTCTTTTGCCTGTACTGAGAACTGAAAACTACAGAGGATACAAGTCAAGGATGTGGGCCTGTGCAGAACGGAAAGATGGAATTGAGACTTGTGCATATAGCTGTTCTTCATGATAATGCTCAATTGAAATAGAGTGCTGGAAATCTTTATCTGATTTCAAAAGGTGATAACCAAGACAATGGCTAATCTCAAACAAACCTCTGAGTTAAATGAATAAATAAAAACAAAACCAACCAAACAAAACTCACAAAAGCATTCTTTTACATTAACCAGAAGGCCAAAACAACTCATGATTAAAACGTGAAAAATACATGCAACTTGTGGCAGAGGAATCATGAATAACCAAAATGTATAAAAAAATGCTTGGGAACGGATGGGCTCTGGGGTTTTTGAACTGCCGACCTTGTGATTAGCAATCCAATGCTCACCTGACAAGGTGATAGTGATGCTGAAACCAACAATAAAGTGGAGTGTTCAAATAAATATTCTCTGCAAGATGTACTGTTTTGGAATGTACAACTACTTTCTTCCTTCGTGTTAAGTAAGATTTTATGTTCCAACCAAGGATTACCATTCTCAAACGTATTTGGCCTACTACCCCTTTTTCAGGGAAAAAAAAAATTGGTGCTCCTGTTGATAATCAAAACCTTTGTATTATTGCCCTTAATTCAGGATAAAATGTGGATATCGGCTTTTGCACCCTCTCTGAGTCATTCCCGCATGCCCCTTCCCTCCAGGGAGCAGGGTCAGCCTCAGTCATAAACCAAAATGCAGCACATAGTCATTGGTACCATCTACCTGCACAGTCCCCGGGCAGCAATAGAAATGTTAGCTTCATGTCTTGCTTTCCCTGTTACAGCTGTGGGATTTTGGAGAAGTTACTTGACTCTAATTTCCCCAGTTTGAACATTAGAATAATCCTATAGCTGTTATCGGTTGCTGTTGAGTAGGTTTTAACTCATAGAGACCCCACGCTCACCATAAAGTACTGCCTGGTCCTGGTTATGTCTCAGGCCATTGTTGCAGCCACTCTTTCAGTCCATCTCATTGACTGTCTACCTCTTCCCGGCCCCTTGACTTGACCAAGCATGAAAGCCCTTTTTCGGGGATTGGTCCCTCATATCATGTTGATAGTATTTGAGGCAAAGTCTCACCATTCATATTTCTTTCTTTTTTTTCACCATTCATATTTCTAAAAAGAACAATGGTTGTGCTTCTGCCAAAACTGGTTTCTTTGTTTTTCTAGCCATCTAGAGTACTCTCAAGGTTCTTCACCAACATCATAATTCAAATGCATCCACTCCAATGAGGTCTTTTATTTTCATTGTCCACCTTTCACCTGCAGATGATGTGCTTGAAAATATCATGTATTAGAGGAGGTGTACCTTACTTTTCCAGGTCTTAAACCCTAGAAAAAGATCTTGTGCAGCAGATTTGCCCACTGCTACCCATCACTTGATTTCGTGACTGCTGCTCCCAGGAGCCCTGATTGTGCAGCCAAGTAAAATGAAATTTTGACAACCTTAATCTTTTCTCCCTTTATCGTGCTGCTATCTGTTGGCCCGGTTGTGAGATTACACTGAGTTATAATCTGCACTGAAGATTATAATCTTTGATCTTCATCAGCAAGTGCTTCAAACCTTTATTACTTTCAGCAAATGTGGCATCTGTAGATCAACATCTATTCATGAGCTTTCCTCCCAATTGAATGCTCTCTTCTTCCCCACATAATTCAGTTCCTCCACTTACTTGCTCAACAACTAACTTGAGTAAGTATGGTGAAAATATATAACCCTGAGGTACACGTTTCCTGAGTTTAAAAATTGCAGTAGGACCTTGTTCTGTTCCAGTGATATTATAGGTTCTTCATGAGAACAAATATGTGTTCTGGAATTCCCATCCTTCGCAATGTTTGCCATAGCTGTACATGATCCACACAGTCAAATGACTTTTCATAGTCAATAAAACAGAGGCAAGCCATTTTCTGTAATTTCATGCTTTCAGCCAAAATCCAGCTGATGGCAGCACTGATACATTTCATTCTTCTTTTGAGTTCTGTAGGTCCATTTTGAAGTACTGCTACAACCATTTTTGAATTCCATTCAGCAAAATTTTACTTGCATGTATTATCCATTATATAATTCAGTAATTTCACATTCTGTTGGGTCACTTTCCTCTGAAACGGACACACAAATATGAATCTTTTTCAGGTAGTTATGCAAATACCTGTCTTCCAAATTTCTTGGCAGAAACTAGTGAGTAATTCCAGCGGCCCCTTCAATGATGAAACATTTAGTTGCTATTTTGTTAATTCCTGGAGTTTTATTTTTTGCTCACCTTTCAAGCACAGCTTAGGCTTTTTCCTTTAATACCATTGGCTCTTGAGCTTATACTACCTCTTAAAATTGTTGAATGTTGACCAATTCTTTTTGGTACAGAAAAATCATAGTATCTGCTTTATAGATTTGTTGTGAAGATTAAGGGAGATGGCTCATAGCCTTGTAGCTAGTAAGCAAATAGCTTTTCAAAATTAAAAAAATGAAGTTCTGTTTTGTTTTTTGTCAATTAGATAATTCTCAAATTACTGAACAGTTTAAAAGTGTTTACATTTTACAGAGCTCACTGACCTTCCTGTTTTCACATTTTTGTATCATGATGATGTGACCAAAAATAGTTGTCATAAACACCAGACTTTTTCTACTTTTGAAATGAAAACAAATGAAAAACTATAGTCTATGTTCTTGTTTTCTTTCCACAAGCATAATTTTATTTTGGTCACATGCAATTTTTAATATGTATTTATCTTCTAACTTGTAATAACAGGATGTTTTATTCTGATGTGTGTCTACTTTATTTTTCAATATGTTAGATTAAAACAAATGCTCAGTGACACATTTATACTTTCAGTGACACAAGTATTATATGAGATTATATGGAATACTTTGCGTATGGTTGGCGTTTAAGCTGTGTTTAAGGATTTGAAGTTAAGCATAGACATTTAGCAAGGGAAATTTAGGCTTTAACAGAAGTCACAGTGGATCTAACAGAACTTAGAACCCTCTTCTGACTTCTTGCCAGCTCTTTACTTATAAATGCAAACTGCCCTTTGGCTTTATCAGTGGTCTGCTGTGCTTAACAATAAGGGGGTAAAGGTAAGAAATAACATTTGTTCTGAGAATTAAGAAATACCACTTTTTTCCTAGGAAGAGCCGGTGAAGTTATAAATACAAATCATACACATAAACATGGAAGAAAATATATAGGTGGCCGAAATAAGTGGGAGAGTTAGGTAAAGGTCAATAACCCAGGAGTGGTCAGAAAGATTCTTGCTTATGCTAAATATGCTCTAAAAATATGAGCAAGGATTAGCTAGAAAGGAAAGGCATATATAGAAAGAAACTTCAGTATCAAAAACTTACAATGGAGATTAACAAGTTATCAAAAGAGTGAAATAGTAAGTAGGCCATGTGTAGGGTAGATCTTGGGGAGTAGTAAAAGTAGGTGGTACAGAGAGAGTACAGGATACGTTAGCTAGAAACCCCATACTGTGCTGAAGAAGCAGGAAACCTTTGAGAATGGAAATTGATGAAAGGATATTTTAAGGAAATTAAAAATGTATTGGCATAACTGAAAGAATGGAGAAAGAGAAGCTGGGAGCAAATACACTTTATAAAAATGTGCTGTAAAAAATGTGCTGTTATGCATTTCTGAGAAAGTTGATGTTGAACATAACACCCCACACACACAAAAAAAATTTTTTTTTGAAAGCTATGTATTTTAATTTTTTAACCTTATCTTCAAAGTGCTCTCCATTACACTTAATACATTTGTCAAATCTGCGATTCCATTCTTGGAAATGTTTTTCAAACTCATCTGTTTGGATGGCTGAGAGCACCTCCCTCATTTCTTCATGTCTCTTGTCACTTGAAGAAACTAGAAGAAATTGCATGCAGCAAGGTCAGGTGAGTAAGGTGCCTGCGGCAAGAGAGGCATGCTGTTTGCCACAAACTGGTGCACTGTTTGCCACAAACTAGTGCACTGTGTGAGCAGGTACACTGTTGTGGTGGCAAGATCAGTTCCCCATTGGCCAAAACTCAGAGCATTTTTTGGGGGTCCCACAGTGTTACACAATCTTTTCAGAACCTCTAAATAGAAAGCTTGATTAACAGTCTGACCTAGTGGACAAAACTCCAAATGGACTACTTGACGTTTTCATCCTTTCAGGAAGTTGATGGATGTCCAGAACGAGGTTTGACATCAATTGACATTTCACCTTTTTTGAAATGAGAAAACCACTCATACACTTGAGTTTTCTCCATAACTCTGTCCTTGTAAGCTGTATTCAACATCACAACAGTTTCTGAAGCATTTTTCCCAAGTAGAAAACAAAATTTCACCACTGCATGCTGTTCTCTTAAATCGATCATCGCAAAAAATGAGGTTCTAGTGAAACTAATTTTACAAAAAAAATTCACTGTGACCAGGGAGAACCTTCCCAGGCAATGCCACTGGGCGTACTAAGTGTGAGCCAGTTGCTCTATGATTGCCTAGCGGCGGGATGCATACTACAAAATCTCTGCTCCGCCCAGCACAATTCCAGTTGTTTGGAGGTACCTCTCGTGTATTTATCATTCATCACAGAAATAAAAGATAGAACTTATGAGTCATCAGCATTGATATCATGACAGAAGAATTTGGAAAGATAAAAACATGATCCTGAGATTGATTTAAGCAAAAAAATGAGTGCTGAGCAGCAGGGAAAAAGTGTTGAAAGTTATGAGTTCTTTCTTTTTTTTTATTAATCATTTTATTGGGGGCTCATACAACTCTTATCACAAGCCATACATACATCAATTGTGTAAAGCATATTTATACATTCGTTACCCTCATCATTCTCAAAACATTTGCTCTCCAATTAAGCCCCTGGCATCAGCTCCTCATTTTCTCCCCTCCCTCCTCAATCCCCCCTCCCTCATGAACCTTTGATAATTTATAAATTATTATTTTGTCATATCTTACACTTTTCAACATCTCCCTTCACCCACTTCTCTGTTGTCCATCTCCAAGGGGGAAGGTTATATGTAGATCCCTGTAATTGGTTCCCCCTTTCTACCTCACCCTCCCTCCACCCTTCGGGTATCGCCACTCTCACTGCTGGTCCTGAAAGGATCATCCATCCTGGATTCCCTGTATTTCCAGTTCCTATCTGTACCAGTGTATATGCTCTGATCTGTACCAGTGTACATCCTCTGGTCTAGCCAGATTTGTAAGGTAGAATTGGGTTCATGATAGGTGGTGGTGGTGGGGGGGGCGAGGGAGGGGTAGGAAGCATTTTAGGAACTAGAGGAACATTGTATGTTGCATCATTGCTACCCTGCAACCTGACTGGCTCGTATCCTCCCTGAGACCCTTCTGTAAGGGGATCTCCAGTTGCTTACAGATGGGCGTTGGGTGCTCACTCTGAACTCCCCCTCATTCACAATGATATGCTATTTTGTTCTTTGATGCCTGATACCTGATCCCTTTGGCACCTCGTAAGCACACAGGCTGGTGTGTTTCTTCCATGTGGGCTTTGTTGCTCTAGAGCTAGATTGCTGCTTGTTTATCTTCAAGCCTTTAAGACCCAAGATGCTATATCTTTGGATAGCCGGGCACCATCAGCTTTCTTCACCACATTTGCTTATGTACCTGCTTTGTCTTCAGCAATTGTGTCGGGAAGGTGAGCATCATGGAATGCCAGTTTAATAGAACAAAGTATTCTTGCATTGAGGGAGTACTTGAGCGGAGGCCCAATGTCCATCTGCTACCTTAATACTAAACCTATACATATATGCACATAGATCCCCATCCTCATATAGAAATATATTTACATATGTACATGCCTTTATTTAGACCTCTATAAATGCCCTTTAATTAGACCTCTATAAATTGCCTCCTAGTTCTTTCCTCTATTTCCTTATCCTTTCCTCTTATCCCACTATCATGCTCAGCCTTCATTTGGGTTTTAGTAATTCTTCTCGGTTACATTACCCTTGATCATACCCTACCAGGCTTCCTACACCCTCCTCACCACTGATTTGGATCACTTGTTGTTCCCTTGTCCCTGGGTTTGTTAACACCACTTCCTTTCCCCCCACCTCCTCCTCTCCCCTGTCCCCTCGGAACTGCCGTTCCCATTGTTTTCTCCAGATTGTTCATCCAGCCTATCTTTTTTAGACAGACCT
>NW_022107432.1:7714003-7816526 GCF_000313985.2 Echinops telfairi | reverse complement strand
GGAACTGTCGGTCCTGTTGTTTTCTCCTCCAGGTTGTTCATCCAGCCTATCTTTTTTAGACAGACCTTTGGAGATAATAACATGCACAAAAACAAGACAGAGCAAAAACAAGCAACAAAAGAAAACAAAACCACTACCACAACAAAAAGCCAATGACAAAACAACAACAACAAAAGAAAAGCCTGTAGTTAGTTCAAGGAGTGTTTGTTGACCTTTAGGAGTGTTTTCTGGTCGAGTCTGATGGGGTGCCAAGACCTGGCCCCAAATTCTATTTTCGGTATTCCCTGGGGACTTCGTTGTTCTGTTCCCCTTGCTGTGCTGTTGCACACCTTTAGTGCTTTGCCTCAGTGTGTTGGGATCAGATTGGGCACTATTCCCACACTGTGCCTCCAGTGTTGTTCTCCATAAGGCTATGGGTCAGTGAGGGATATTGTATCTCATAGTGGGCTGGCCACATAGTCTTCTCTGTGGATTGGCTGTTCTGAGTGGGAATATCGTCCTCAAGGGTTGGTGGGTCAGGATGTACTCCACTCTCTCTTCCTCCCCCTTCATCTGCTCCCATGTGCTCCGATCAGACATGTCCCTCTCCTGGAACTGCAGATTCAATGCTGTCTTCTGAAATAAATTCTTCTGTGGGGAGGGGCAGGTGTCCATGTAGTTGGGATTGAGGCTGGCCCCTCAGACCTCTCTACTTGTTTACTACTCCATGCTGGTATGTTGCACAAATACCTTTTTCCAACAACATCAGTGACAACTATGCATTTGAACCTTTCCAGATGAAATATCCAGGAATGCAAGTGCCCATATTTGCATGCAGAGAGGATGAAGAAGTTCAATATTAGCAGGCTAAACAAGACCAGGCACTTTGTGGAACAGACCATAAACTTCTCATGTATAAGTTCAGGTTGAAGTTGAAGAAGATAAAATAAGACCACAAGAGCCCAAACTTGACTTAAATTTGCCCCAACTCAATTTTGGGAACATAAAGTAAAAGGTAATTTAAAAGACAAGAAAGAGAGATGATATTAAAGTAAATGTCAGAAAAGACTGAAATTTGCTCTTGAACTTAGAGCAGCTAAAATGGATGGAAGAAATGATGACCTCAAAGAGCTGAGTAGGAAATTTCAAAGCGTAGATTGAGGAGACAAAGTGAAATATTATAATGAAATATGCAAGGACTTGGAGTTAGAAAGCCAAAAAGGAAGAGTACATTTTGCATATCTTAAACTGAAAGACCCGAAGGAAAAAAATCAAGCATCTAGTTGAAATATTGAAGGATTCTATGGGGAAAATATTGAGTGATGTAGGAAATATTAAAGGAAGGTGGATGGAATACACCGAGTACATCAACTAAAAAGAGCTAGTCTATATTCAGCCACTTTAAGATGGAGCATACGACCAAGAGCCAATGATAATAAAGGAAGAAGTCCAAGCTGCATTAAGGGCATTGGCCAAAAAAAAAAAAGGCTCCAGAAATTGATGGAATACCAACTACTATATTTCAACACGCTGATGAAGCACTCCCTACTCTATGCCAAGAAATTTGGAAGAGAGCTACCTGCCAACAGGCTTGAAGAGATTCATATTTGTGCCCATTCCAAAGAAAGTTGACCCCACAGAATGGAAATTGTGGAATAATAACATTAATATCACATACAAGTAGATTTTTACTGGAGATGATTCAACAGTGGTTGTAGTAGTTCATTGACAGGGGGGTGCCAGAAATTCAAGCTGGATTCAGAAGAGAACATGGCACAAATGATACCATTGTTGACGTCAGATGTATCTTGGCTGAAGCAGATAAGACCAGAAAGATGTTTGTTTGGTTTCTTGACTACTTAAAGGCATTTGACTGTGTGAATCTTAACAAACGTTGGATACCATTGAGAAAAATGGGAATTCTGGAACACTTCATTGTGCTCATGAGAAACATGTATGTGGACCAAGAGGCAGTTTTTCCAAACAGAACAAAGGAATACTGCAAGGTTTAAAATCAAGAAAGGTGTGCATCAGGGTTATATCCTTTCCCCGTATTTATTCAATCTTTATGCTGACCAAATAATTTGAGAATCTGGACCACATGAAGAAGAAAGCAGCCTGAAGATCGAAGGAAGGCTTATTAACAACATGTGAAACACGATCACATAATGCTCTTGCTGAAACCACAGACTTGAAGCACTTGCTGGTGAAGTTCAAGGACTGCAGTATTAGTATACATTACAATTTATATAAAGATAACCTAAATCCTCATGACTGGACCAATAGCCAACATCATGGGAAATGGAGAAAAGATGGATTAGGTCAAAATTTCAACTTACTTGGATCTGAAATCAATACTCATACAAACAGCAGCAAATGATATATTGTAGTGGCCACTCCTGTGGCACAATATCTCTTTAAAGTGCCGAAGAGCAATGATGTCACTTTGAAGACTAAGTTGCACCTAACTGAAGCCAATGTTTTTGTCACTTGATTCGTATGCATATGATAATTGGACAATTAATAAGGAAAACCACGTAAGAATTGACCCAGATGAATCATTATGTTGATAAATAGTTTTGAAAGTACTATGAACTACCCAAAGAATTCTGTCTTGGAAGAAGTACACAGTGTTCTTTGAAAACAATGATGGCAAAGAAAGAAAAGAAGAAAGAAAGGAAAGAACGAAATGAAGAAAACAATGCTGGCGAGATTTTGTCTCGTGGACTTTGTTATCAGGAGAGACCAGTTCCCTGGAAAAGGATGTCATGTTGGTAAAGTAGAAAGTCATTGAAAACGAGGGAGCTTGTCAAGGAGCTGGATTGACAAAGTAGTTGTAACAGTGGGTTTAGACGTAACAACAGTTATGCGGATGGTGCACGATTGGTTAGTGTTTTGCTCTATCGTACATGAGATTAGTGTTTTGCTCTATCGTACATGGTTAGTGGTTTGCTCTGTCGTACATGAGATTAGTGGTTTGCTCTATCGTACATGGTTAGTGTTTTGCTCTGTCGTACATGGTTAGTGGTTTGCTCTATCGTACATGGTTAGTGGTTTGCTCTGTCGTACATGAGATCGCTATGAGTTGAAATTGACTCAGTGACCTCGACTATCAACATCAAATGCCAGGCATAGTTTTGTAAAAGGTTGTCTCTTTTGCTTAATACTGGTGAATGAAACTATTTGATAAGCCGCTAATTATATTATCTAGGAATTCGTTTACAAGGGCTCCTTCTCAATTCATCACTCCATACTGTTATTTAATCTTCTGGCTAAATCCAATGGACATTTATAATCATGAGAAATATTGCATCTTCAAATAGAAAGACCAGAGAACTATTATGTGGGAATGATGGAATAATCAGGAGGTGAGCAGGGTGGGATGTGAGGTAGGAAGCAGAAAAGTTAGATAAAGAACGTGACTTTCCTGGATACACCTTAGCCACACCCTTAGTGAAGGAAAGGGAGTGATCTAAGAAGAAATGTTACTTTTTTTTAAAAGGCTGTAAGTGCATCAGACAGGAGCCTTGGTGATGGAGCTGTTAGGCGTTAGGTGCTAACTGAGAGGTTAGCAATTTGAAATCACCAGTCCGTCTGTGCGGGAGAAAGACGAGGCTTTTTATTCATGAAGAGTTGCAGTCCCGGAACCCCCCAGGGGTAGTTCTACCTTGTCCTTCAAGGTCGCCACAGATCAGAATGTACTCCATGGCAGTGAGTTCGGTTAGATCATACCTAAGAGTTGCTGCCCCACAGACCAGTCCTTCGGTTACTGGTCAATCCAGTGAAAAGTAATTCGAAGCCTGTGCAGACTGGCTCACCCAGTGCTATTGTACCTGTGAATAGGCATGACTCGGGAGTACTTGAAAGGTAATCTAACGGGTTATGAGGAAATGAGGCCTGATGGGAAGGTTGCTGCTGCTTTACGATTCACTGTGGTGCACAGGGAGATGATTGTCGTCCTATTTTGTACCCCACAGGATCGATAGGGCATTTTATTAGGATATAAGACATTGAATCTTAATGACTCTGACTCCTAGTCAGATTTTTCAGAGAATCCCTGAAGAATTGCAAGATTGCAGGAAGAGCTTTTCTTAATTTCCTGGGGCTACAATAACAAAATGTCACGAAGTAGGTGGCTTTCAAGATAAGATTTTATCATCCTACAATTCTGATCTGGCATTCTGATTTTGAGGCATCAGCAGGACTCCATTCTTTCTCTGCTGGCTGGGGGGATGACCCAGCCTTGTCTCCTTCTGTTTGGGGGAGCCCAGGTTATTTGGCTTGTTGACGTATCTTCACATGGCATCTGCCTTCCCCCTGTGTGCGACTCCCTTTTTATAGGTCACCACTCAGAAGAGATTACCTAGGAAAACCCCTACCCTAATATGATTTAACCGATAATGTTTTCAAAGAAAGATTGTATTCTCCCCAAACAAGAGCACCTTCACAGGTACAAAGTTTAGCGATTCAGGAGGCACAATTCAAGCCATAGTATGTTGCTTTGTTACCGCCATCCTTGACCTTTGGGCGTTCTTTTTTCTTACACGGTCCAAGACTCGAGCTGGGCATCTGAACAGCTCTCCAGCCTGCATATTCTTGTTGACTTCTTACTTCTGTGACGTTGAAAGTCTCTTCTCTGCTTGGGCAACCACTTTGGGTTGTCCTTGGAAGGAGTGCCGGACAGGTTTTTTAAATTCCAGTGGCTTGTTTAGCATTACGTTTGACACTAATAGTCAGTGCTATAAATGTTGAGGGAATTACAAAAGGAATTTTGTAAATTACAAAAGGAATAGTAAATTCACTTAGGGTCTGGGCTCATAGTGAGTTGGCTAACAATTGTGGGACAAATACTGGGTCTAAGGAAAGATAGCTATTTAGGAACCTACTTAGAGCTGGGTATTTTTCTTTGCCTCAAGCTACTTAAAAATCAAATGGTTTAGATGTAGAGTGTTTCTTATTTTAAGTTCCAAATAGATGGAAATAACCTCCAAGGCCCAGTTTCTAATGAATATGAAATCTTGCCATAAGCAACCTATCTCAGTGGAAATACTAGCCTTGTTGAGAGAGAAACCAAGTAGAACTTACATCTTAGTGTGAAGGGAATATTTTTCCTTGGTAGTTTGTTTCCTGGTCTAGATAATATTTGTTAAAAAATGTCTAAGAGGAATTACAGAAATGAATCTAAAATTTATTTGCTCTGAGATGATATTAATATACTATTGAAAAGCAAATATTTGGTTATCAGAATATATTAATAAACTATCCCTAGGAACATACATATAAAAAATTAGTCAATCTTTATTAAATTAGAAATTTTAAAAAGAGGAAAGAGGAGAAACAATTTTGCTAAAATGCCTTAATTAGTTCCAAGTGTGTGGTGTGTCCTTTGGGAATACTTTACCCTGAAGAATACGTGTCACACTCAGTCCTGAGAGGTTTATTCTGAAGGAGTGACGGAAGAAGTGGAAACATTTATGTGTGGTTCAAGTTGTCTATTTTGTTAAATATTCATATTTCTGCCCATGGGCTCCACAGGTAAATAGAATGGGCATTTTAAAAGCAAGGAATACATTAGAATCCATGAATTTAGATGACTCAATTTTATTAAACATTTAGAAGCATAGAATGAATGGTCAGAAAGTGTACTTTCATTTGTTTCTTCTTCTGTGAGAGCCTCTTTCATTTCTCACTCTTGCTGCCTTAGAATGGTTTCAAATGCAATGTGGCAATTTTGGAAAGCAGCTGCGAACCTGGATATCCCACTTCCTTGCCAATATTTTATGACCAAGCAGATGTGTACGCAAATCACACCTGCTCTAATTCCAGAAGCTCTGCTTCAGTCACTCACTTTAAAATAACTCTGTCTCCAAGACATAGAGCCTACTAAAGAATCTTGAAGGCTGGACAGTGAAGGTGTCAGTAGTGCCCCGACCAAGGGCATGGCTGAAACGTATGGTCACATTTTCGATGCTTTCATGGGACTCTAGGGAGCACTCAATGACAAATCAATGAAAACTTCCCATGGATGGGAACGTGAGAAGCCCAGGGAATGCGTTGAGGGGACAATGAGATGCGTCTTACACTAAAATGCTGTTCTTTTGCTCCTATGTTCAGAGACAGCTTGAAGTGGTTCAGAGAAATGGTGAATCTAGTCCGTATGATGTAGTAACAGCAGTTTGACTCCTGTTTTGTCCTCTGAGGAGGTGAAAAGTAAAATGCTTAGCATTTACTGTTTTTTATTACTCTTGACATATTTTCCTACTGATCTGGTACAAACCAGGAATGATAACCTGGAAGGGTAAACTGCCACTTTTCTATAAAAATATACTGGTAGGTAAGACTCCGCTGTGTGAACAGCTGATTTTAAATTGATGATGTGCACATCTGTCAGTGTAGCACTGGGCTCCATAGGGTTTCAATGGCTGATTTATTTTGGAAGTAGATTGCCAGGCCTTTCTTCTGAGGTATCTTTGGGTGGGCTTGAACAGGACACTTAAATGTATACACCATCTCTGTACACTAAAAAGTAAAACCCAACCCAAACAAAGCCATTCCCATCAAACAGATTCCAGATCACGGCAACCCATCTACTTCAGAGCACAACGGCTCCATACAGTTTCGTGACTGTGATCTCTATGGAAGCAGATCCAGGTTCTGCTGCCTGAGTTCAAAGTGCCAGTCTTGAGTTTGGTAGCCTAAAGAAAACTCTTTGTGCCACCCAGGGGCTTTCTTTCTGCATAGGCTCATGTCATTTCTACTTGGTAAAAGCATTTACTAGGTTATGTTTTAAAACAGTACAATTAGTGTTTTTCATTATATTTCTTGCAGACATTTCATGGTTAATTGGTGAGAACATCTAGGGTGTAAATAATCTAGGCCACCAAAACATTTAGGCCATGAAAGCAATAAGAGTACTTATCACTGAAGGACCAGGATAATCTGTTGGATACATTTTGTTCTGTTGCGTCTGGTATTTTCAATCCATAGCTGCCACATGGATGGTAGATCCTTCAGCTACCTGGTTGTAGCTGGGTGGTTGTCTCACTGGTTGCCACAGTTGTTGGCCTTTTTATTCTCACTTGCCCTTTCTTATATCAATCTAAAGAGAGCATGTTTTGATCTTACCATGAACATATTCTATTTTTACCCCACATTCTTATAATAATCGCCCTACAATATTTTGGGGACTCAAAGTTTGCAACTAAGATGAAATCTCCATCAATAAGATTCTACTACATCTTCTTGAGTTTTAAGCTATAAAACTCCAATTACCTTGGGAACAGATTCAGACAGAATGTAGTCTTAAAAAAATTACAGCTTCCGTTTTAGAGCTTGGGAATTATTGTTATTCACTATCTGTACAGGAAACAAAGGGCCCAGCACAGCATAAACTTCCAGATCTCGAAGCAGTTGTGGGACCCCTAGAAGCAGCGATCCTTTGTAATCCAGCCAGATCTGTTATTCCCGTCCCTGGAATGATGAGCGAGGCCAGGGGTGCCTCTTTTTTGGTTGCCTGTGTTCACATCTGCCGGCAAGGCAATACCAGTTGGAAAGAATTTTTTTGGGTGGGGGGAGGGCAGTGATATATATATTCAATAGAATGCTGATTTTCATCATTGATGCTTCAGGGTTGCCGAAAACTGCTTTTAGGGGAGCCTTCTTAATCTTCAGTGACTTGCTGCTAGACAGACCCTTCTCCAAACCCTTCTTTGTCTGTCCGTCTCTGTTCACAAGTCCCTTATGGCAGTTTGTTTATGTGGTGAAGACCGATAACAGATGGAATGGATAGTATGAGGTTTCGGGTTTACAAGTAACTTTACCTAGAGAACCTGGTCTTTGTTCTTGGTGCCCGAGAGAGACGCTCTGTCACCTTAGAATGCCCTCAGTAATTGGAGTCCATGAGGGCTCCTGTCTGCACTTTGCCTTTATGTAGTTGAGCCTTGGGTGGAGACTGCTCGGGCCACAATGAACTGATATCACCCTGACCTTAGGAGAGGAGAGCTGGAGGGTGCTTCCATAAAATATATGGGTGCTGAATCTCTCGGACCTTCCTGCTTCATGATAATATTGATGCTTGGGAAAGGGTAGGCATTTGGGGGGATATGGAGATTCCATTTCTGGAACTCTTTTAGACCTTACCCTGGGCATGTGTTCATTTGTATCTTGTTATAATAAACTAATCATGCGTATCTGTTATGTGAGACATTGTAGAAAATGATTGAACTCAAGAAATACTTGGAACCTCTGATTTTGTAGCTTGCAGGTCAGAGTGAGGTGGGAACCTGGGCATCACAAAGATGTACTACCATCTCAAGTCTTGGATAGTCTTAGCAGTCTGAAGGACTGGACTAGGCTTTCACATTTCTTAGATCTGACCCAACTCTACTTGGATCAGAGTACTACATTTGAAACTGGTACTAGAATAGAATTAAATTGATTCATTTAGGTAGTTTGTTTTAAGGGCAGGGGTTTGATGTAACTGGAGGAAGAGGGGACTATTGTAAGAAGATAAGCAGATATATATGGGGGGCAAAGCCCCCCCAAACTGGAAAAAAGCTCTGCTGGACAGAATTTTCATAGCACATATTTTTCCCACTAGGCAAGCATCCAGCAACTCACTCTGAGTTAGTGCATCCAGTGGCATCACCTAAGGTTCTCTCTGGTCCCAGTGAATGCAGTTTTCATGAAAGCAGTTTCTCTCAAACCTCATTTTTTGTGACAGCCAATTTAAGAGAACAGTGTGTGGCTGTTCAAAAAAAAGGTTAAATGTTGACTGATGACAAACCTTGTTCTGGACGCCCATCAACCTCCCGAAGAGATGAAAATGTCCATTTGTAGTGCATTTGGCTTTCATTCCACCAGGTCAGAGTGTTAATCAAGCTTTCTATTTAGAGGTTCTGAAAAGATTGCATAACAGTGTGTGCTACAAAAAAGGCCTGCTTTGTGGTGGATGGGGGTAGGGGTGGATGGGGGACTGGTTTGCCACCACGACAGTGCACCGACTCATGCAGCCATCTCAGTGTGGCAGTTTTGGGCAAAAATACAGCATGCCGCTCTTGCCCCAATCACCTGACCTTGCTCTATGGACCTTCTTTTTGTTTCTATGGATGAAGAGGGACGTGAAAGGACAGTGATTTGAAGACATAGAAGAGGTAAAGAAAAAAACGAGGGAGTGCTGTCAGCCATCCAAACAGATGACTTTGAAAAATATTTCCAAGAATGGAATCTCCGATTTGTCCAATGTATTAAGTGTACTGGAGAGTACTTTGAAGGTGATAAGGTTTTTTTGTTAAAAAATTTAAATACATAGCTTTGGGGGGAACAATTCTGATTTTGAGGTGGGGGTACCCCTCATATGTGCATGGTAGTCTTGCCCATAACAGGGAATGCCTCTTATAATATAGTTACTGTGAATACTCCATAATTTATCATTAATACTTGAAGACTCAGTAGAAATATTCTGTTTACTAAGACCTCAAGAAAGATAAACATATAGATAACAAGAGCTTGATGGTGATAAAGGCAGACAATTCTGATCTTGCTCGTCCTCTGAGTCGAACTTAATATAATCCTGGGCACTGTAAAGAATGATTTAGGGGATGAAGCTTATGCAAAACAGCAATAACATATTTTAGAAAAAAATGACTGTCTTCCAGACCAACCTATCACCACACAGCCCCACTTTCCTCCCACAATTCTTGACTCAAAATTTGCAAATGATGAAGTAAAATAAAGAGAATCCCAGAAATTCTCCAGAACGCAGCTGTTTGATGTCGAGTTTCTCCAGGCGAAATGTATTCACAGTGCGGGAAGGATGCAGCCAGATACTGTGTGAAGGGCGATGGGAAAGGAAGCATTCACTGCTACTGATATGAAGCCACTAGAGCTCATTCACAAAATTGTGGGCACTTCCCAGTATGCGCTTGTAGCCATATTGCCAGCCTGGCCACACACCTGAGTGGTTATTGATGTCAACCAGGGGCAGAAATTATAGCTCTCAGGTGGGTGTGCTGGCCAGAGAGAGTAAGTCAATAGTATTAGGCTTCATCCATTTAGTACTGGGAATTTCTCCTAAAACTAAAGCTATTTTTTTGCCCTGTAGCTTAGCTGTCTCTAGAAAATTCATGGTTCTCAAAAATTCATAGTCCTACAACAAAACAAAACAAAAATAAACCAAGGAGAAAATAAGAAAATTGACTATATTGAGTTACAGTAGCTCTGTTTACATTTTATAAGTTTAAATTTGTTCGGCTAATTTTTGTTTGTGTCTTGAGATGCCTTCCATGGCAGGCCTTTTTTTTGTTGTTGCTTTAATATCTTGTTTTGTTAACATGTAGACAGGAGAAATATATAGATTTTTTTTCCTATTGAGTGGGTAGAAATATAGATTCTTTAAAATTTGACAAGATACTATGGATTGGTAAGATTCAGTCTCTTTTAGTGACATTGATGATGATCTGTTTCTTCTATCACTCTTTTCTAAGGGGCTCCTTTACCCCCCTGGTACAGGCATGCTTTTATTAGAAAGTTTAGAAATATTTTTAGTATAACACCTATGACATAGAATTGCTTATAAAATAGTTTTAAGTATTTCAGCTTGTGGTATATTATTATTTGGGATTTATAGAATCCCCTTCAATCTCCAGAATCCCCCTTCTGAAAATATTTTAAGGAAACAGAATTTTACCTCAGTAATATTTAGACATTTGATATAAACCATGTCAATGCTTTGTATATAAACCATACCTCAGTGCTTTGACATAGACCATATATAATGATTGGTGTATGAAACTGAATGTGTGAAGGACAAAATTTGAAAAGTACAAAGTAGGGATACAGTGAAAATAAATTTTCTACCCAGTACTCTAATACCATGCTGCCAGTATTCCTTAGGGCTAATCACTTGATCAATTATGTAGATGATTTATATAATGGTATATATTTCATTTTTGTATACATATATGTCACATAACTTTCTGTGTCAGTATCATATCAGTTGGAAAGAATTATATATCTCCACATACATATGTGTATATACACACAAGGGGTACCCCCCAAAACCAGAATTTTTTTCAAAGTTATGTATTTAACTTTTTTTTTTAACAAAACAACCTTATCACCTTCAAAGTACTCTCTATTACATCTAATACATTTATCAATTCAGTGGTTGCATTCCTGGAAAGATTTTTCAAACTAATCTGTTTGGATGGCTGCCAGCACCTCCCTCGTTTTTTCTTCACCTCTTTTATGTCCTCAAATTGCTGTCCTTTCATGTCCCTCTTCATTCGCAGAAACAAAAAAAAGTTACATGGAGCGAGGTCAGGTGAGTAAGATGTCTGGGGCAGGAGAGGCATGCTGTTTTTTGCCCCAAACTGGTGCACTGAGATGGCTGTGTGAGCAAGTGCACTGTCATGACGGCAAAATCAGCCCCCCTCTGCCACAAATCAGGCCTTTTTGTCATATATTGCTACACCAGTGGTTCTCAACGTTCCTAATGCCATGACCCTTTAATACAGTTCCTCATGTTTTGGTGACCACCAATCATAAAATTACTTTCGTTGCTACTTTATAACTGTAATTTTGCTACTGTTATGAATCAGGCAACCCCTGTGAAAGGGTGGTTCGACCCCCAAAGAGGTCGCGACACACAGGTTGAGAACCACAGTGTTACGCAGTCTTTTCAGAACTTCTAATAGAAAGCTTGATTAAAATCTGACCTGGTGGAATGAACTCCTAATACACTACAAGTCAACATTTTGTTCTTTTGGGAAGTTGACAGGCATCCAGAACAAGGTTTGTCATCAATGGACATTTCACCTTTTTTGAAATGAGAAAAACACTCATAAACTTGACTTTTTCCCATAGCACTGTCCTTGTAAACTGTGTTCAACGTCACAACAATTTCTGTGGCACTTTTTCCCAAGCAGGAAACAAAATTTCACATCCATATACCGTTCTCTTAAATTGGCCATCACAAAACACGGGGTTCAAGTGAATCTGCTTTTATGAAATAAATTCACTGGGACCAGAGAGAACCTTCCCAGGTGACGCTACTGGGTACACTAACTCATAGTGAATTGCTTGATGGTTGCCTAATGGGAAATATGCATACTACAAAAGCTCCACTCTATCCATAGAAATTCTAGTGTTTGGGGGGCACCCCCGTATATATCTTATGTAGTGAATTTATTTAATCAGGACCTTGTCATTATTATTGTGTGCCATTGAGTTGAGTTTCAGCTATAATGATCCTAAATGGTGTACAGTTGAATGACCCCCATAAGTGGTAGAGTAGAACTATCACATCGGATTATCCGGGCTGTAATCTGTATGGGAGAAGATTGCCAAGTCTTTCTCCCAGGTAGCACGTGGGTGGTTTATAACGACCAGCCGTTCAGTTAGCACTTTACCATTCTATCACCAGGGCTCCATATTTAAGCCTTGTGATAGGTTTTGTGTTAACATGGTTTTGCGAAGATTGTAAATCGTTTGGTAATTCAGGTTTAGTAATCCCCTAGGATGTGACCAAACGCAGTGTAATCAACTCTATAATGGGATATGTTGTAAGCAATCAACTTTATGAAGGTTAGGGCAGATTGTAACCCCCTTACTTGGTTCGCAGCCCTGATGTAAGTCTCCTTGGGGTATTGCCTACCTCCTATATAAGTGGATGCTGTGGAAAAGCTTGCTTGATTTTTTCTGGGTTTGGATCCTGCATTTGGCTTATTGACCTCTGGTTCTTTGGGCTTGTGCTAATAGCCTTCTGATCCTGGAAGGCACCAGCAGAGGGTCATCTGTCAGGCAGACCTTGGATTCACTTGCTTCCCCAATCACAATACTGACCTGCTGGCCTTGAATTCATTCACTTATGCAACTACCAACCTGTTTTTTCCGGCCTATCCTGGTTCATTAGTTCTCAAAGCTACTTCAGTCTGTAGAACCCTCTAGCTGACACCTGACTCAGAGACTTGCAATATACCCGACTTGGACTGCCCAGTTCTACAACTGTATGAGCCATATTCCAGTTGCAAGTGTTTGGATAATCACCCTATTACTGGAGAGTGAAATACATCTTTTCTGTTTGAATTCACGCTTTCATTTGTTGGAGAGTCTAAATTCACAATTTACAGAAAATGTATTACAAGAAAAGTAATGTCACCACGAGGACCTGCTCATATCAACGTTTTAAAAACAACAACAAAGAACAGGACTATTTATGTTTTATGAACTGTGCCAGTCTTGAAAAATGGTGCCCTTATAAGAGGGCTCAGTCAAACACACCAAAGCAATACTATTCTTTTTGAAAACTTGTGTTGTCATATTTCAAACAAGAAATCAAATTTATTTTAACCTGTGATTTTCATTTTTGAATGTTAGTTGAGGACCTTCTGAATGTTTAATGTGATTTTGCTTATAATTTGATCATTACATTTATTATATGTTTTCACTCTTTTCTTCCTTATTAAGTAAGGGATTATGAAGAATCACTAGTGAACTCATATAAATAGTACTAATAAAGATCCAATATGTCAAAAAAATCCAATATTTAAACCAGTCTAATAATATGAACCGCTGCCTGCCTGTTGGTTTGTCATACAATGGTATCTTGTATGTTGCTCTGATGTAAGACGCTATGTCACCAGTTTTTCAAAATCCAGCAGGATCAACAAAGGAGAACACATTTCAGCAGGGCTTTCAGAGTAAGACCAGACTTTGAAGAAGGAGTAGGCTGTCTCTGAATACCTTACTAATAGCAGGGGAACATTATTAGCTGTACTGAAGACCTTATGAATCGCAACAGAACTTTGTCAGATACATTCCTCAAAGATGAGCCTCTTAGTTGTCAGGCGCTCCGAATACGACCGAGAAAGAGCTGCTTTCTCACAGTGGAATCGACCGCAAGGCTGTGGAGGAGCTAAAGCAGTCACGACCTTTCTTTGCAGATTGAGCGTGACTCAAAAAGAGAAGAAACCGCTTCAAGCTTCTTTAGTAACTGGAACTTGGAATGTATCAGGTATGGATTTAGGAAAATTGGAAGCTGTCAAATATGGAATGAACTGCATAAAAATTGTAATCCTAGGAATTCATGAGCTGAGAGGTACTGGTATTGGCCATTCAGAATCAGACAAGAATATGATTTACTATTCCTGGAATGACAAACTCAAGAAGAATGGCCTCACAATCCTTGTCCAAAGAACATTTCAAGACCTCCTGCAATACATTGCCATCTGTGAGAGGGTAATATCTATAGACATACCATGAAATCTCATGAATACACGATTATTAAAATGTACCCGCCAACCGCCAGTGACGGAGGCCAGCGACGGACTCCAGTGATGAAGAAATTAAAGAATTATACAACAATGATTGGAACAACAAGTATAGATCTCTTCCAGTCTATTGGTCAGATAGTTGTCTTCCAGAATTCTTGGCACAGATGCATAAGTACTGCCAGTGCTTTATCAGCTGGTTGAAACATTTCAGTTGGTATTCCATCAGTACCTTGAGCCTATTCCAAAGAAAAGGAGCCCTGGTTGACTAGTGGTTATTATTTAGCTTCTAACCCCAAGGTTGGCAGTTCAAAACCAACCACTGCTCCGAGGGAGAAAGATAGGCCTTTCTTTACTTATAAAGAGTTTCAGTCTAGGAAACTCACAGGGGAGTTCCACCCTGTCCTCTAGGGTCACTATGAGTGAGCATTTTCACCCCATAGGAGTGAGTGAGTGAGAGTTATTCCAAAAAAAGCGATCCAAACAGAATGTGGAAATTATCAATGTCCGTCACCTCACATGTAAGTAAAATTCTACTACAGATAATTCAACACTGGTAGTAACAGCACATCATCAGGGAGAAGTCAGAATTTCAAACCAGGTTCCGAAGAAGACTTGGTACATCATTGATATAAGAGGGATCTTGGCTGAAGGCAGAGAATACCAAAAAGATGTTTACATGTGTTTTATTGCTGAAAAAAGGTGTTCAACCATGTGAATCATAGCAAACTATGGGTAATATTAAGAAAAATGGGGATTCAGAACACTTCCTTACGCTCATGCAGTATCTGCACGTGGGCCAACAGGCAGTTCAAACGGAAAAAGAGAACACCACAGCTTTTAAAATCACGAAAGATGTGCATCAGGATGTATTCTCTCATTCTGGGGACTCCATCTGTGTGCTGAGCAGGTAGTCTCAAGAGTTGGACAATGTTAAGAAGAATGAGACATTAGTAGTGGAGGAAGGTTTATTAACAAACTGATATACGGATGGCACACTGCCTTGCTTGCTGAAAGCAAGAAGTGCTTGAAGCACTTGCTAATGAAGGGCAAGGCCTTTAGCCTTCATCATGAATTGTACAGTAGACCAAAAGCTCATAGCTGGCCCCATAGGTAACATCATGATAAAAGGAGAAAGTCGTGGCGTTGTCACGGACTTCCTCTTGCTTGGATCCACAATAAATTCTCGTAGAAGCAAGATTCAAGAAACCATATAAAGTCTTGTATTGGGCAAATCTGCTGCACAAGACCTTTTTAAAGTGTTGAAAAGCAAGGTTGTCACTTCTCAGACAAAGGAGCACCTGCTCCAAACCCGGGTATTTTCAATCACCTCATACAAATATGAAAGTTGAATAAAGAAGACAAGAAAAATTGATGGATTTGAATTATGGAGCTGACAAAGAATATTGCGAGTACTCTGGACTGACTGCCGGAAGAACCAAGCAATCTGCGTTGGAAGAAGTACAGCTGGAGGCTCGTTGGGATTGAAGATGAGAGACTTCATCTCCAGTGCTGTGGATGTGTTGTCGGGAAGAGAGTCCTTCTGGTGCAGGACAACATGCTTGATAAAGTGGAAGGGCAACAAAAAGAAGAGCAAGACCCTCAAAGAGATGAATTGAAGCAGTGGCTACAACAGGCTCTGGAGTTTGGTTTAGACCAGGAAGTATTTTGTTCTGTTTGCATACGGTTGCTATGAGCTTGAGCCCACTGGATGCACCTAGCAACAACCACGAGATGATGACACCCGTGAGAGCCAGAACTTTCTAGAACAGCTTGCTTTTTCTGGGCCCGGCCATGTTTTCCACCTTTGACAATGTATAATCTTACTACTTTTCTCATTTGTTTTAGTGGAAATTGTTTGAATTTTATTCTCTGACAGGTTTCTGCCTGACATAGGTTTGGGATTTCTCAGGCTTTACCCTATATTAATCATAATTTCATTGACAGGTCCATGGAGATTTTTTACCCTGAAATTCTTTAACCAATAAATGTCATATTTGAAAACAGTTCGTGAGACAGAAACACCTCAAACACCGCATACATTCAATTGGTCAGTGCAAATGAGGCAATACCATATTTTAATTTCATAATGACACAGGAACAAATGTGCACTGATGTGCCTGGTGGCTATAATAACCTTGGTTGAGATTCCTGTTTTTAAAAACAGCAGTTATAATAGGGCCCAATGACAATGAAAAACTATGGTGGCTAAGAGATGGTAACCTTGACACCATAATTAATATAGAATCCCTGAAGTGTTATGGATGAGTATGATGTATAAGTGGAACTTAGTGTGTTAGACTTATGGGCTTGGGCAGCACTGGGTTGGGATGTTTTCTTGATGTGCACTTAACCGTTACATAAAACTCTCTCTTATACATGAGTTTTTGTGGATTTGTTTCTCTAAAGTACTCTGACTAACACACTTAGGAACCTCTTCGTGCTGAGATTTAACATGTGGAGGTCAGGGAAGTGTTAAAGTTAACAACAACAACAATAACAAACATGAAAATTAAACAATATTATTATGTCCCAGAGAGTCTCAGTATGAAATCTTTTTGCTTCAAAAATAATTTCAACACTGAGCCCCAAAGCCTAAAGCATACAAGAGACCAAGCAATGACATAATTCTTAAAAGGAAGCATACATTCCTGAACTCTTGTATGTTGAGTGTGACATATATTGTACTTACACATGTACTATTTTAAGAAAAACTTCTCAAATGTAATAGGTTATATATTATTTAATCATTTATCCCTCCTAAATGCACCTGGATTACTCAAGGAGATCAAGATATCATTTTATAATCATTATCACATAAAAATTAAACTCTGATAGCCAGTTAAATAAAAACTTTAATTTTTATTTTCCTATAAAAATTAATAGCTTTATTGAGACATAATTGACATAAGTAAATTTTACATGCATGTAAGTTACATTTTGTGAGCTTTGGCATCTACTACTGTAAAACCATCGCTATAACTAAGACAGTAAATAGTTCTGTTCTCTCCCTATGCCCCTTTGTTAGCCCCTTCCTCCCCCACCTCTGCTCCAGTCCCCAGACAACTGCGCCTCTGCTTTCTCTTGCTATAGGCTACTGGGCATTTTCTAGAGTTTTCCATAAATGAAATTATACATGATATCATCTTTTTGTGTTCTTTCATTCAGTATAATTATCTTGAGAATTCTCCACCTTATTGGATTTATCAATAATTCATTCTGTTTTCATTGCAGAGCAATAGTCCATTGTATGAGGAGCCTTGGTGAAAGACCTTGCTGACTGCAAGGTCTGTGGTTCAGACTCACCAAGCCACTCCATGGGAAAAAGATAAGGCTGTCTGCTCCCCTGAATACTACCGTCTCTGAAACCCTAGATAGGGTTAATAGGTGTCAGAATAGACTGGGTGTCCATGCTTGTTGGGGGAGAGGGGACCTGGATTTCATTATATAAAAAGTACTGGGTCACCAGTGGTTAAGCATTAGGCTGCTATCTGAAAGGTTGGCAGTTCAAACCCTCCAGATACTGTGCAGTAGACAAATGGGGCATTCTGCGTCACTAAAGATTTCCAGCCCTGGAAACACTGCGGGACAGGTTTACTCTGTTCTCTAGACGTGTTCTGAGTTGGAATTGACTTGATGCCCCACAGCACAGCAACAACAACATCCCCTAGAGTGGGTTTTGTTTATCAATTTACCTCCAGATGGGCATGGGGCTTGTATGTATGGTTTTTGCCATGATAAATAAAACTGCTACAAACATCCCTGTAAAAGTGTTTGTATGGATATATATATCTATTTTTTATTTCTCTTGGGAAAATACCTATAAGTGAAATGACTGTCCTGTTTAATTTATATATTTTAAAATTTTAATAAATTGCCAAACTGATTTTTAAGTTGGTTGTGCCATTCTGTCCTTGTCAACATTTTTTATTATCCGATGTTCTAATTTTGGGCATTCTAATGAATGGGTAATGATATGGTTTTAATTTGTATTTCCAAATAACTAATCATATTGAGCATCTTTTCCTTTTCTTATTTGCCATCCATATATAGATCTTCTCCTGTGAAGTGTCTTTAAATTATTTGCCCCATTTTAAAATTGGGTTATTTGTTTACTTATTATTAAGTTTAGGTAGTTTTAGATATATTATGGATACGATTTCGTTAGATTCACTAGATTCCTTTACTCTGCTTTACCAACATTTTCTTCTAGTTTGTGGTCTGTTTCCCATCTCCTAATACTGTCTTTAAGAAGAGAAATCTGTCATTATCCTTGTATGTAGCACGTGTCCTCTTGCCCTTCGGCTGTTCTTAAGGGTTCTCCATTATGATCCAATTTTTGAGTAATTTGGTTCTGATTGACTGTAGTTTTTTTCCATGCTTCTTGTGTTTGGGGTTTGCTCAACGTTTGGTCTCCGTAGTTTTATAGTTTTTATCAATGTTGGAAAAAGTTCAACCATTATTTCTTCTCCCCTTTCTCCCTGTTCTCTCTTCCTGGGCTACAATGTCCCCTACATTCAGACATATGGAGTTGTCCCACAGTCCACTGCCTACCTTTTCACTTTAAAAAATCTTTTTTCTTTTCTGAAGAGTTTTTTCCCCCTCTCTCAATAGTTTTGAAGTAACAATTTCTTTCATGAGAATTAACACAAGACTGGTCCCAAAAGAGAGAGATCAAATATATCCCAAAAAAGGGTGTACCACTTAACCACTTCTGACATCACCACTACCTTCTCCCCTTAGTGGACGCCCTTACATCCGGGGTTCCGTGATTCTCTGCAATGGCTATTCAGAACTCCCCACGTGAAGGAGAATGGTTCCCATCTTATGGGGGCTGGTAAGTCCCCAATCAAAACTCCGGTGTTCGCCTGGAGGATTCTCCTTATCCTCAAGACTGTGGGAGCAGGTGAAATCAGGTCCAAGAGACAGATGCAGGATCCGAAGGATGTGCTCCACTGGAGCTCCCATTGGCTTCAGAGGGCCTGTTCCAACGGCAGTAGGATGGCAGCCACAGTGCGGCTTGTTACTCACAAGTGGGTCTTGTGTCTTCCCAGCCCCTTTACCCAGACCCATGCTGGAAAATGTCGTCTGGTGGGAGCTGCAGAGACTTTGACTAAAAGAGGCACATTAAACCATTCGCTGCCCTACAGTTTTATTTTGGGAAGTCTCTAATGATGTATCCTCAAGTCACTGATCTTTCCTTCTGCAATGTTTAATGGTTTACAAGTTTTTATTTCTTTATTCTATGCAGTATTCAATGTCAGCGTGGTATATTTTATTTCTGCAAGCTTGTGTCTTATTGTACATCTTTAGTGACTAACCTTTTTTTTTATTAGCTTTTGAAAAAATGTTTTTTAATTAATCATTTTATTGGTTACAGATCTTACAACAATCCATACATCAGTTATATCAAGCACACTTGTACATATGTTGTCATCATCATTTTCAAAACATTTTCTTTCTACTTGAGCCCTCTTTTTCCAGCTCTTCTTTCCCCCACTCCCTCTCACCCTATTGAATCAGCTCCTCTTCTCCCCTCCCTCCTCTTTGGTATCAACTCCTCTTTTTTCCCCTCCCTCCCACCCTATTGAATCCTTGATCAATTATATATTCTTATAGTTATTTATTTATCTTACTTCATCCACATTTTTGTTATTTACCCCCATCAGGAGGGGGGTTATATATCTATCATTGTGAGTAGTTCTCCCCCTCTCCTCCTCCCCTATCTACCCCCCAACACCAATACTGTTCCTAAGGGGTTTATCTGTTCTGGATTCCCTGTGTCAAGAGCTCTTATCTGTATCAATGTACATACTCTGGTATAGCAGGATTTTTAAGGTAGAACTGAGGTCATGGTACTGGGGGTGGGGTAGGGGGAAGAAGCATTCAAGAACTAGAGGAAAGTTCTGTGTTTTGTTGGTGCTGTATTGCATCCTGGATGAATCGCCCCTTCTGTGTGACCCTTCTGTGAGGGGATATCCAATTGTCTTTGGTCTCCACTCTGACCCCTCTCATTTGCATCAATATAATTGTTTAGTTTGTATCTTTTGATACCGGCTACCTGATCCTGTTGACATCTCCTGATCACACAGGCTGGTGTGCTTCTTCCATGTAGGCTTAGTTGCTTCCCAGCTAGATGGCTACTTGTTTAACTTCAAGCCTTTAAGACTCCAGGTGATGGGGAAATATATCTATGTGCATACACTTATAGGTTTAGTATTAAGGCAGCAGATGGACATTGGGTCTCCACTCAAGTACTTCCTCAATGCAAGAATACTTTGTTCTATTAAATTGGCATTCCATGATGCACACCTTCCTGACACAATCGCTGAAGACAAAGCAGGTGCATAAGCAAATGTGGTGAAGAAAGCTAATGGTGCCTAGCTATCAAAAGACATAGCATCTGGGGTCTTAAAGGCTTGTAGGTAAACAAGCGGCTATCTATCTCAAAAGCAACAAAGCCCACATGGTAGAAGCACACCAGCCTGTGTGAACACGAGGTGATGAAGGGATCAGGTATCAGGCATCAAAGAACAAAAAAATTATTTCATTGTAAATGAGGGGAAGTGCAGAATGTGGACCCAAAGCCCATCTGTAGGCAACTGGACATCCCCTTACAGAAGGGTCACAAGGAGGAGAGAAGCCAGTCAGGGTGCAGTGTAGCAACGATGAAACATATAACCTTCCTCGAGTTCTTAAATGCTTCCTCCCCTCCCCCCACACTATCATGATCCCAATTTTACCTTACAAATCCACCTAGACCAGAGGATGTACACTGGTACAGATAAGGAACCGGAAACACAGGGGATCCAGGACAGATTATCCCTTCAGGACCAGTGGTGAGAGTGGCAAAGGTGGAGTAGAAAGGGGGAACTGATTATAAGGATCTACATATAACTTCCTCCCTGGGACGATGGACAAAAGGGAAGTGGGTGAAGGGAGACATCAGATAGTGTAAGATATGCAAAATAATAATAATTTATAAATTATCAAGGGTTCATGAGGGAGAGAGGAACAGGGAGGGATGGGAAAAATGAGCTGATCCAAGGGATTAAGTAGAATGCAAATGTTTTGAGAATGATGAGGACAACAAATGTACAAATATGCTTGACATGCAATGGATGTATGTATTGATGTATGTGATAAAAGTTGTATAAGCCCCCAATAAAATGATTTTTTAAAAAGGACTCCAGTTGCTATATCTTTTGATAGCCAGGCACCATCAGCTTTCTTCACCACACTTGCTTATGCATCTATTTTGTCTTAAGTGATCATGGAGTGAAGGTAGTGACTTACCTTTGAAACACATGTAATTTAATTATAGTTACTATTTTCATGTTCTTGTCTGTTAGTTCTAATATCTATGTCTGTTTTGAATCAACTGATTGATTATTCTCTTCATTATGGGTGTGTTTTCTTGCTTTTTATCATAATTGGCAATCGTCATTTGAATGCCAGGCATTATGATTTTTACTCTGTTGGGTGTTTATATTTTTGTGTTTCCCTAATATTTCATAAGTTATTTAGAAACAGTTTGATTCTTTAATGCCTTTTTATAATTTTTTAGGTGGGTCTAGAACCATGCTCATTCTGTTATTTCCACTGCTGAGATGAATTTTCTGCATATTCTACCTAATACTCCATGACGTACTAGGATTGGAGGTCTGGCTGTTGTGAATAGGCACTGTGTTAGTTTCCTAGTGCTGCTATAATAGTGACCAGAAATGGATGACTTTAAGAAATAAAAATTGTTTTCCTACATGTTATTAGGCATGTCCTGGTTCAAGATGCTAACATAGAAGAAGTCTCTCTGCTGTGTGTGTGTGTGTGTGTGTGTGTGCGCGCGCGATGTGTTGCAGGGGGAGGGAGGGTCGAAGTGTAAGAATCTTTTCTTCTAAGTATTTTCTTGGAGAATTCCACATGTCATTTACTTCTCCTCCATCTGTTCTTTCTTGCTTTTCAGTGTCTGCACTGATTCTGCTGTATCTCAAAAGTGACCGATTTGAGACATATCCTACACTGGTTACAAACAACAATACTACCTGCCATTGAGCTGATGCCGACTCTTGGTGACACTAGAGGACAGAGTAGAATGGCCCCTGTGAGTTCCCGAGACTGTAACTCTTTACAGGAGTAGAAAGCCCCGTCTTTCTCCCACGGAGGTGCTGGTGCTTTCGAACTGCTAACTTACGGTGAGCAGCCCCATGAGTAACCACTATACGATCCTACATGGATGTAAATTCATGAACATATCAGAGAAAACCCTATACTAATGGAATTACATCTTCATGTGTAGGGGTTAGGATTCTAGCACATATATTTGGGGCACACAATTAAATCCGTAATAGGCACTATTCCCATTCTTAATGTGAACACCTTTCAGGTGGTTACTTCTCTGGCCTCGGGCAGTTTTCTTAATTGTACTCAGCTAAATAGTTTAGGAAACCATCTGCACACTTCTCAGGGTTCTCTTTTCAGAGCAGCTTTTTCCTTCCTGGTCTTTTGTCCTGTGGATTCTGGGCTCTTTGGTTTTTCTGAACGTTCAGCTATGTCTTTTCAACTCAGGGCATTCACCAGTCTCTGATGGGCTTCTCATCCTGTATTGAGCTTGGAAATTCCCTTATGGAGCAAGCTAGCACTTAGCAGGCATACTTCATTTGGTTCCTATCCCTTACTGATCACTTCAGTCCATCCTTGATATCTAGCATCTTGCAAACCTTGTACATTTACTTTGTCTTTTGTTGATATTGTTGTTGTTCTCTCCAGTGTAAATGTTACTGAATCTTGATCACAAGTAAAAGGCTACAAAAACTGATTTTCCAAGGAATTTTATTCTATATTTTGAGAAGAATAAGTAATATCTTTAAAATATGAATAAAGGGAAAGCTAAGTGCAACATTTCTGTGTATATTGAGAACTTCCCCTGGGGTGCATTATTAATAGTTTGGATTTTCCTTTAATTCATTCTGATATTGAAATGATTATTATTTAATATATGTTAAGCCTTCTAGACATAGACACTATAGCTATATTTTAATTAATCAAATGCTTGCCTTAAGGAAATTGAAATACAATGACAAAAGGATATGTAATATTAGAACTCTAGTATAGAATTAATATATAAAAGTAGGCAGAGATAGCGAATGTGGTAAACTTAAACCTCCATTTTTCCTTTTTGAAACTTTCTTTCAATGGAAGAGTCAAGGTACAAAGCAATAAATAATAAAAGGTATGATTATTGAGAGTTAGGAGAGGAGATAAATGATGTAAATGCTCACTATTGAAATACTATAAAATGATGCTACAGTTATAAAAAGATGAGATGCATCATCTATCAAGCTCCTGAGGTGACTTAACAGGTATTATTTTCTCAGTTTTAAAGAAGTGAACACGGAAGCCTGTGACAAAAAAGATGAAGTTTTCACAGGAGGGCTTTGTCGCCTGTTCTAGACAGGACAGACTCTTTCAATGCCCTTCATTACACCCTCCTCATGTCATCATGGAATCACACTGAACCTGAATCAACAATTCACATGATTATCTCCATGACTAACTTTATAAAATTACCACATGCAAAAACATCTTTGGAAGATGTTATGGATGAATTATGTCCCCCCACACACAAAAAAGGTGTTTGGTACATCCTACCTAACTTTTATGCCAGTGGTTATAATCCTCTTTGGAAATGGATGATCTTTGCTACATCAGTGGTGCAGGATTACTGTAGAGTTTACCTTGAGTAATAAAATAGATTGAGCTAAACTGTGAGGGGATGAGAGAAGTCAAGTTCTTAGGTAGCTAGCATAGGGACTAGGGAGTCCATTACTCAGAGGTTCGAGCTTCTGGCCAGGAAGGCGTGGTACACCTAGGTGGGCATTACACCTGGATTGGCCCATCTGGGCCATGTGAATTCAATTCAGCCAATGGGGTCGACCAGGATGGTCGACCACGCCTCCCAGTGGAAGACCTGAAAGGCCAGAATCCAGAGTGCTTGTGCTTCTCAAACTGCCCCTCGAGTATGTGCATCGAACTCCTTTGGCTTCAGGACTCCATGAGTGGGGGTGAAGTGCCCTGAGGCTGCCTGTGAAAACCTGAAACTTCTTCTGTCTTTTGTAAAACTCACTTGGATCACCAGCCAGGCTTTGAAGTGACTTCTTTCTTGAGTGAAGCTGAGGACCAAGGTGTATTTCTCCCATGCGAGCGATCTAACAAAGTCACTTGGCAATGGCCAAGAGCAGATCAAATGGGTGAGGAGGGAGAAAACTTGAATTCAGACAGATCTGCTCCTAAACTGGAAGAAAATAAAATTATTTTGGTGAAACCCACCCACTTAAATTTATGGTATTTCTGTTATGTCAGCACTAGATAATGAAGGCAGAGGGGAATCATTTTACCAGGAGGAAGTAGATGCGTCTATGTGGTAGTACTCTTGAACTTATGTATATTTCTACTTTTTAACTATACAACAACATTTTGGTTCGGAAATGGTTTTACAACTGTACTGAAAATGGTTTTACAACTGTACCGAATCTTGAATTTCTGTTACTCAGCATAGCATCATGTGTACAATAAGTAGCCAGTAAATAATTATGGACTAAAATTGACAACTCTAAAATTTTAGGAGAATCGGAGACAAAATGTATCAAACCACATATCCAAACACTGCAATCGAGTCGATGCTGAGCCATAGTGACTTTATAGGACAGGGTAGAACCGCCCCGGTGAATTTCAAAGACCGCAATTGTTTACTGCAGTAAGAAGCCCCATTTTCCTCCTGCGGAGTGGCTGGTGGTTTTGAACTTCTGACTTTACAGTTAGCAGCCCAATGCGTAACTACTATGCCACCAAGGCTGCTAAAATATATATTAAGAGAATGTAAAACAGCCTATTTTTCCCTTAGTTATGATTTCATATTTCATAAAATATGCAAATATTTATTAAAAAGGGCAGGCAGCAGACTTCTGATCTCATGCTTTCAGTGTTTGGAAAGTAAGAAATGATTTATTGCTTTACAGACCTTCCTGTCTCATATTTTCTTCCCACCCACGTTTAAACCATCAGAAAGCCTTACAGATTCTGCTTTCAAAACACACCTCAAATCTACCCATCTCTCGAACCCTAACTAAGCCAGTGCCATGGGTCTGTTTTGATGCTAAGGGACTCGTCTGGCAGAGCCCAAGTGGTCCCGAGCCGCTGGTGAGCGTCCGCTCCATCCTCGTGGCCAGTAGCGCTCGGAGCTCGCAGCCCACGGGCTTCTTTCATCTCGACCTGCGTGCATGGCTTCACCGTAACCTCAGCCGCCCTCTAACGGATGGACCCTTTGCCCTCTTATGATGCTTCATGTAGTTGCAAAAGTCTTCTCTCTTAAAAGTTTCCCCAAATTTTCCATCAAATTGAAAATGAGTTTTACGCTCTGTTTCCTGGCCCAACACTCTCGGCCATGAAGTGGACTCATAGCAGCCTGAGGATGTGTTTGAATATGGGTCTGAGAATTTGTAAACTTGTATGGGAGCTCACTCATTGCCGCCTGGTCGATTCGGACGCGTAGTGACCCTGTCGGGAATGGTAGAACTGCCCCCGAGGGTTTCCGGGGCTGTAACTCATCATGGGAGTAGAAAGCCTCGTCTCTCTCCCAAAGAGGGGCTAGTATTTCCAAACGCTGATCTTGAGGTCAGCATCCCAACGCGTAGCTCGCTAAGCCAGCAGGACTGCTTTTACCGGCTCAGACGTCCTCATATTTAGGCCAGGTGACCGCCAAGGGTCACTCAGCTGCGTTGCTCCGACCCCTCGGCCTTGGCCCCTAGTGATTTTCACAGTTCACTCCCCCATTGCCTTTGAAGCTTCTCAAACACGGCGTGGTGCTTCCTCTTTACGGGAATGCCTCCTCTGGTTGTCCGCAGAGGTGAGTGGAATCATCATCTCTCTGACGGAGCGAACATCTAAAGCTCCCAATGAATTTCTGTGAAAGGTAGCACCCACTTGGTTATGTAAACTGTAGGGTTGTCAAAGAATCAGTCAGCAGTGACTGTCTACTGACAAGAGCTACCGTAGTTTGGAAATAGAGATGATTTGCTCTCCTTCCATTGGTGGCAGGAGCCATTTCCTGTCTCCTTACTGGCCTGGGAGGGAGGCCCGCATTGCTCTTTGAACCACAGGTTACCTACCTTGTGTCTGTCTGTCCCTTCAGTCTCCCTCGTGTGTCGTCCCCTTCACAAACAGCTTTTCCAGTTGGAACAAGCTTCCTCAGGAATGTCACACCTAGCACTTTCCCTCCAAGGTCAATTGACAGGGACAGAGCTATTACAACGACATTGCACACTTTTTTTTTCTTACCCTAATCTATTTTATACCATTAATATGGGCATTGACGCTTTGCTACAAAAAGGAGGCTCTGTTCAGGGAGAAGAACATGAAAAATGACCCAGGGAGAAATGGGATCTCTAAAACAAAGAGATATGTCAATGTAAGAACTTATTAAAAACATACCATTTATAATGCACAAATTGTCGTCAGTGCAGTGGCCATCATTGTTATTCTGAACTGCTTCTCCAGGCTTTCAAAGGAGACCAGTGTCCTCAGACAGCTTCTTTGTCAATGATGGATTCTCCTTTTTATGTGCACTGCTCTAGGATTTGTTCCTCTGCTTGGTTCAAAGGGCTACACTTCTGTTCATTCCTGTTCTCACAAATTTTCTTTCTATCTTGTCTCTCCTAAACTGGTTATAAGAGTTTTTCTCTTTTTTTCTTTCTGAAAATAGACTAAACAGAACTTACCTTTCTGTTTCAGGAAATTTAAAATCCCCATAAGAAATTCATAAAAATTCCTTTGGCATCTCTACCACAATTAATTTTGTTTTCTATAAGAATATTTTCACACCATGTGTTTTGTGGCTGAGTCCTATGAATTTGCATACTGCTCAGAAAGATGATGCATTCTACCTTCTACGTACATACCTGCACGTAAAGTTTTGGCAAATATTTGGCAAAAGTAGTTTCTTTTTCAAGGTACAAATAGCCACTGTGGCATCATTTGCACCAATTTAACCAATATCCTGCTAATTGTGAGCAAGCAGCAGTAGGTAAAATAGACTGGTGACTAGGAATCAAAAGTGGCATTGTTTCATGTGAGGGACACATCTGTGCTGGTGGCAGCTCCACAGGCCAAGCAGTCACTGTAAACAGAGGGAAGACAGTCCCTGGTATGAAAAGAACTACGAATAAGACTTACTATTTTATTATACACTAATAAATGAAAAGGGTAATATAACCAATAGCAGATACTTTCCGAGGAAGAATAGAAAATCACAAAGCTCAAGTCAGTGTGAATTGGGGCTATGAGAAGTCATGCATGTCTGCGCATGTGTATATTGGTTTGGCATGGCAAAAGGAATTTAGCATAACACTTTTAAAAAGTCATTTTATTGGGGGCTCATACAACTCTTATCACAGTCCACCCATCCATTGTGTCAAGCACATTTGTACATTTGTTGCCATCATCATTCTCAAAACGTTTGCATTCCACTTGAGCCCTTGGTATCAACTCCTCATTTTTCCCCTCCCTCATGAACCCTTGGTAATTTATAAATTATTATTATTTTGTCATGTCTTATACTGTCCGACGTCTCCCCTCACCCACTTTTCTGGGCATAACACTTTTTATATAAAATCTTTGCTGATACCCTCATGCCAATTGAATTTTGAGGTTGACACCTTTCAACTTTGCACCATACGATGAGTTGCAGCTCAAAAAAGAATAGCAAATCTTCTTCCTGCAAATTGGTGATTATTGTTACATTATCTTAGATCTCCTAGTACGGTGACAGGTACTTAAAACAAAAGTAATATGGGCTCAGAAGATGAAAGACACATATTCACTTTTTTAATATGGTCAATTCTGAAAAATTGCGGGGATGATTTATATGAAACTCAGTAGGAATTAGGGAATGTGTAGACATCAGGCAGTATGTATGTATGTATTGTATCTTGTATGCACTAGGCATCATGTTGGGCCCCAATACAAAGATGAGTAAGGTCTCCTCTCTACTTGAATAGCTTTCCTTTCAAAGTGTTGTAGGATGGAAGGTAAAGGAAGTCACTAGATAAATAAATAATAATAATAATACACGACGCTTACAGTAGAAGGGAAAGTGGTTCATTCAGCAGAAGTTAGAAGAAAGGTTTAATAGGACTTTATAGAAAGGACAAGCGTTGAACTTGGAGCTTGAAAGTGAAGAGGACTTGAAGCATTTACAGATGGAGATTAAAGAGTATAGCCTTTAGTATAGATTAAACCTGATGTAAAGAAAACAAACACCCTCACAACTGGACCCATAGACAATATCGTGATAGCCAGAGAAAAGAGTGAAACTGTCAGCGGTTTCATTTTCCTGGGATTTCCCATCACTGCGCATGGAAGCCGCCGTCAAGAAAGCAAGGGATGGGAAAATCTGCTGCCAAAAACCTCTTTGAAGTTTTAAAAAGCAAACGTGTTCCTCTGCGAACTAAGGCGCATCTGACTCAAGCCATGGTATTTTCTATCACCTCATATTCCTGTGAACATTGGACAATGATTAAGGAAGAAATAAAAGAATTGGTGAATTTTAATTATGGTGTTGGTGAAGACCATGGCAAGCACCATGAAGTGACAAAAGAACAAACAAATCTGTCTTGGAAGAAGTACAGTCAGTGTGCTCTTTAGAGCGAGGATGGCAAGACTCCTTCTATCGTTGTCAGAATCCCTCTGGTACCTGCAGAAGGGTATCCTGCTAGCAGAGTAGAAGCCCAGTGAAAAAGAAGACCCTCCATGAGATGGATTGACACATCGGCTGCAACATGGCTCCAACATGACAACAATTGTGAGGGTGGCACGGACTAGGCAGTGTTTTGTTTTGTTGAGGAGCCTCGGACCAGCGAGAACCCGCTGTTAGCACCTAGCAACACAAAAGCAGAGGAGTAGCTGGAGCAAAGGCTCGAGCAGAAGTGTGAAAGATTTGCAGTGTTCAGAAGAGAGGCATCCAATTGAGTGTCTGGTACAGAGTGGGCAGGAGAGGAGCCTGGAAGTTAGTAATCAGTATTTTATATTCGTATTTAGATTGAAAAAGAACTTGCAAGACAAGGCCACGGGACTCTTCCACCTCGGTCATGGCAAAGGGGAACCATCACGCTTTTTCAGCAAGGGAGTGTAATGAGAGTCTGTGTTCTGGAACACGAATTTCAAGAGTGGATTGACTAGAGTTAGGGATATAAAATTGGAGCTGGAAGTCATGCTTGTCCTGATGGAGATGCTAGAACTAAGGTGATGTGGTAGAGAGTAAGAACCAGAGAGATGTCAAGGATAGAATGGTTGGGCCCTAGTGAATCTAAAAGAAAAGGGGTGGGGTAGGGGAGTTGGATTTGCATTTCTGTAGAACTTAAAAACTAGTAGATGTATAAAAAGATTACAAAGAAAAATACATGTTCATAGGGAAATTATGAGAATTAACTGCTATGATTATTTGTACCTAAGCAAACTTTGGTACAATATTATATAAAAAATGATTGGTGGAAACTGCCCAGTTTTCTCTGTATCTGAATATTTTTAATTGTTTTCCCTTACTTCCATAAACGATATAAGAGACTAACCAGTGGTATGCTGAAACTCATCAAGCCAATTAATGCCCAAGTTGAATTTTATTTAAACTTAGCTTTATGTGGAGTTGCTCAACTATAGGTACATATATCAAAGATATGATTTGAACAAATATTAAAATTTAATATTCACTTCTTCACTGCTTATCTATGACAAATCAATTATAATTTGACCTATACAATTTAAAAAATAGAATAAGGATTAAAGCATTTAAATATTTAAAAATGCCAATTAGGAAGGAAATGTAAGTAGTTAAAAATGTCTTCCAGGGAATCATCAGAGTGAAACAAGCCTTCCAAGTTCTGAAAGAAAAGGAACCCTTTTAATTCTGGGTCTCGTTACTCAGATTTTCATGAATTTCTGAAACCTGTGGCTTCTCTTTGAGCCGCACAAGTTACAGCTTCATGACATCTTTTTTTCTTAGGCTGAATAAAAACAAAAGCGTTTCATTGCACTCATGGTTAAAGGTGCTTCTGGAATAGCATTTTATTTCTTGCCAAGTGATATCTCTCACAGTTCTATATAAAGCCAAAGCCTGAAAAAATAGTTTAATATTTTTTTCTGGAAATATAAACAATCATGCATTTCATTGACAAATAAAATCTCCATAGTGGCGAAAGACTCAAATATCAAGACCACTTTTTCTAGTTCATTTGCTGCTCTGGTTTTTGGTTTTTTTTTTGCTTTTAATGTATCCGTTCTTTTTTTTTGCCATATTGTGAACACGTTCATTTAGCACCAACTATGTGCCCAAGCAATGCTAGGCATTACTTTTTCTGTCTTTCTGCTGTTGTCCCTCTTTCCCTGTATTTTCCTTCCCTCTAGTCTCCTCTCCATTTTGTCAGGTGGGGTAATAGGATTGGGGACATAAGAATGTGGATAGAGCATTATCTTCACCCTCAAAAGCTAAACACTGATATCTATGCATGTGTGGGTTGTGATTCCTTTCATTTCCTGGTGGTCATGTGAAGGGCATTGATTTTAAAGATTCATCTAATTATTAAATGCAAGTGTAAAAAGAGATATTAGAGCTAAGAGTCTAAGACATTTTATCCCACTGAAAATTTCAAAACCACACTTCCTCCTTGCTCAGTGTTCTTCAGGGAAATAAAAGTAATTATAAATTAATTTCAAAATGATAAAAATCTACTTGAATTAAGAATTTTCTTTGTGTCTTTTTGAATTTAGGATAACATTTAGGGTAGTTCAATGACTAAAAGATTTAAGAAAGAAAGGGATTGTTTTCTAAAGATCTTTGGATCTTTAGTAAAGCACAGTGAAATTTATTTAATTTTCATGCCTTGAGATGCTAAGTGCTTATGTTCCAGACTCTGGTCTAGCCACTGGGACATACTCTTTGCCACGAAGATGTTTACAGTCTAGAAAGTTTGACTTCCAAACGTAGACGCAACATGGAGTCGTGTAAGAGCTTACCTCAGGTGAATTTTGCATTGTTGTTATTAGGTACCATCTAGTTAATTCTGACTCACTGTCACCCCGAGGAAACTGAGTGGAGTTGCCCCATAGTGTTTCCTAGGCTGGCATCGTCACGGAAGAATATGCTGCGTCTTTCTTGTTCTGAGCTGCTGGGTGTGTTTAAGCCACCAAGCAACCTTTTGGTTAGCAGCTGTAACCAAAGGGAACTTGTATTATGAGCTTTTAAATACAATGAGTAGGCATTTTAAAGTATAAGTCCCTCTTTTTCCTTCTGCATAGTAATTTAAGATATTCTTGTTTGCATTACTTTAAAGGTTCCCGAAAAACATTTAGAATATTGCTTTATGTTTTCATGTGTTAAGTTCTTACTCTGAATATATTTATTTGTAGACTGGTTATAGTAACTTCTTTAACTTTAGATAAGGCTCACCATTTTTTATAATGCTATGCTAAAACATATAAAATATGTTTTATTTTCAGAATATTTTCTGAAAAGTATATCACCAAACTCAAATACAAAGTGCAGAGAAACTTATTCGAAAGCTTTCATAATAAAAATATTGAAAAGGTAACCAGAAATTCATCTATATTAAAAGGAATCTGGCCTAAAAGAATTTAAGAGCTATTTCCATACCTATACAATCATTCATATAATTTTTTTATAGCATAGAAAAAAATGGAAGCTTTAACATTCAGAAAGACTGGTCTACCCAAATGGAGGAAGGATGACAAAAAAGGGACATTTTCAGGCCCACTTTATTTCTGAGCATTAGTGATAAAACATCATGTACTCTACCATTAAAATTAGAGTATTAAACATTGTACACTTGGTTCTAACCAAGGAATAGAAAAGGAATCAGACTGATGAACAGACCAAAGACACAAGGAAAAAGGCTATATTTCTTGGCGTTTATGATTTGCTGCCAAAATTTTCAATCTAAAATTATCTGGGCTTATAAAATAATTAAGGAGGTAGGTTACTATTTGATCAATATGCAAAAGTCAATCTAATTTAAAGTCACCATTATTTAAATATGGGATTTGGAAATAAAAAGCACCTCAAACTCGCCATCACAGGGTCCCTACAGAAAGGAGTAGAGGTGCCCCTATGTGTTTCCTAACCTGTGACTCTTTACTGGAGTCGAGAGCCCTGCCTTTCTCCAGCGGAGCGCCTGGTAGTGTTCAACTGCAGCACTGTGGATCGCAGCCAGCACGTAATGGGATGGATGAGCGAATGTCCTCTACAATAGCTGAAACGTTTAGGACACCTAGAAATAACTCTAATAAAAATGTCCAGGTCCTGTGTATTAGTTTCCTGTTGCTGCTATACAAAATAAAACATAGCCACAGATTTGGTGTTTTAAAACAGCATGATTTTTGTTTTACAACCTTGATGTTCTGATAATCAAAAGTGCAAGATGGGTTGGCAATGTTGCTGGTATTCTTGGTTGGCATTCCGTTTCTCTAGCTTCAAAACCTGCCATCTCTGACTTTGGCATTTCTTTCTTAGATGCCTCTACTGCCCTTTTTAATCTTTCAGGTCTGAGCTGCAATCTGTTCAGTGACAGTGAGTTTGATTTTGATGTTGTGTATACCTAGAATCAATTGGGATAACCCAGGATCAGTTCCCATTTCAAAACCCTTAAATCACATCTGTAGAGTTCGTTTTGACAACACAGGTAACATATGCACAGGTTCCAGGAATTCAGATATGGAAATTGTTGGTAGTCCATTATACAAGCTCCTATAATCTATATAAAGAAAGGGAAGACATAATAATACAATCATTGAAATTGTTAGCTTTGAAGTCAAACTATATGAAGAGGAATCCCAGTCCCACCCCTTATACTTACTTTCTTACAGATTACAAGCAAATCTTTGTGAATGTTTTTCTTCTCGTTTAAACAAAATCATTATTATTTTAAGTATTGAATTGCATTTCATGTGAAAATTTACACGACGTATTGGATACTCTTCATTTGTTTAATTCAAATTGTTCTTAGACATTCATTACAATGTTCATGATTTGTCAGCATTCTCATTTCCATGCTGTGTCTTGATTTTCAGTGGTTTCCCTTTCCCCCAGTATTTGTCTTCTCATCTTTGTTTCTGGGTAAATATTGACCTTTAAATCTCATATAGTTGAGTGGTTAAGGGACATAATACTCATAGATAGTATTATTTATTTTATAAACCAATCTTTTATTTGGTTGAAAGGTAACCTCTAGGAGTGGCTTCAATATCAGAATCAAAATGTATCTTGAGGTGATCGTCTCTGGCTTACTCTAGTATTTATCAGCCCGCTAGGTCTTGTCTATTGTAGGAATTTGCATTTGGTGCGACTATTCCCCGCATTCTACCTTAGACTTGCCACTGTGTCCCTTCAGAACAGTCGAGAGTGACAGCTGGGCGTTTCGGTACCCGGTTGAAGTGGCATGGTGTGCGTGGGTTCTTAGTCATACTTTCTGCCTGGAGACCTTGATTTCCGCCATCCTATTTTGCTCCAGATTCGTGGAGACAATAGTTGTTCCTTAGGTGGCCAGTTATGGCCATGAAGACCCCAGATGCTGCTCATCCAAATAAAGTATAGAATATCCACATACTATGTTATGCTACGTTGTTATCCCACTAGTCTATGGTCCGACATCAGTAAATCTACGATCCAAGTTGTTTTGATATGTATAGGAAATCTCAGTAAGTGTGTCTCCTAGGTTTTTTTTTAATACATACAGTATATACTCGAGTGTAAGCCAACCCGAATATTAGCCGAGGCACCTAATTTTACCACAAAAATTGCATTAAAAATGTGCTGAAAAACTCTGCTTATATATGGTATATGGTTATACATGCAACACACACAAAAATGCACATACATGTGCACATAGATACGCCTATGCATGTACTTCGTGAACTTACATAAGCCTTCCTACACATAATAAATATTTATTTCCCAAGAGTGATTTTAGGAATTCATAGGATAACCCTTATAAAGATCCCAACACAATTTGATCATTGAAGAAATCATTGCATCTATAAATAAGACTTATATGCAATGAAAAAGAATACTTAGATAATGGAGAATTCTTGGTAAATAAAGGTATGTTTATCAAAGTAAAATTACAATAGAAGAATTGGAAGGTAAAATTAAAAATATATCACAGTATGAAAAAGATGATAAACTGACAATATGAACAATATATAATAGACATTCCTGAAAGAAGTGAAAAAGCTCAACAAAGAAGGTTATAAAAGGGATAAAAATGTGTAGTTTCTCTTAGGTAAAGAGTGACACAATTCTTCAAATAGAAGCATACTATTGACTGCTGAGTAAACTGAATAGATCAGACATGCATCAGGTTTCTCAGTGGAAATCCTAGATGGTGGAAAGCAATGGAATACAATGTTAAAAATCTGGGGGAAAAAATCATTTCAGGTTTTTATTAATTCACTGTTTCTAGTATGCTGTCATAATCTGTGTGGTCCAAATGTTTCACTACCACTTTGCATTTCAGTCACAGAAAGGGAAATCAGAGGAGGAGAACCCCTCTTTAAGCGTAGGACCCCAGTACAGACCCCTCTTTAAGCATAGGATCCCAATACAGCTTACATTATTTCTGTTCTCACTTTATTGACCGAACCATCATCACACCCAGTGAGAAGGGTGGCTCTGGGTGAATTTGAATTAAAAGTTTGATGGTTCAAATTCATCCAGAGGTGTCTGATAATAGAGGCCCGGTCATCTACTTTTGAACCCCAGCCACTGAAACCCCCATTGAGGGCAGTTCCATTCCGTCTGACATACATGGATTACCGTGAGTTGCAAATGACTCAAGGAAACTAGATGTAGCTGGAGGAAAACGCAAATTCCCAAGTCTTTGGAAAAAATTTCATTATTCTGCCTGCTTTTGAGTAGTATTTGCTAAGTGCTTACTTTGTGCAAGAAAATGTGGTAACTTTTAAAATGGATTTGTCTCATTTTATCTTCAAAACAACCACAGTTATTCTCATTTTGTTTTAAAAAGGGAGTTAAGCCTCTGGTGAATCCCATCTGACCATTGACCAGGAGTGTGGATATCCTTGCCATCCGAGTGCTTTGGGATGTGCATTAATGGAGTTAACAGAAATGGAACACCTGATCGTTTGTTTTACATTTTGACCTATTGAAATTTTTTCCCTAGATTTTATTATTTCCTGTTTTCTTTTGGATGAAACATTTTCTGGTTTTATAGTCGTTGGGGTGTGTGTGTGTGTGTGTGTGTGTGTGTGTGTCTGTCTGTCTATGTATGATTTTCTTTATATAAAATCCAGGATAGGTCAATCTATAGAGATGGGAACTTGACTAATAGTTTCTTCTGCAGGTTATGGCAGGGAGGGCTGGGAGTGGTGGGATGGGGAGCTACATGAATGAAGAAAGTGTTCTGAAACTGATTGTTGTGATGATTACATACTCTTTTTAATGTGTTTAAGCCATGGCATTTATATGGTATGTGAACTACATGTCGATAAGACTGGTGAAATTTAAAAAGGAGGGGCGAGGGATTCAGAAAGTTTAAATCATTAGTCCAAGGCTGTGTAGCTGGTACATGGAAGAGTCAGACTAGAATAGACATGTATCAGAGTTTATCATTCTTAATTTTAACTGCTGATGTATCATGCCTTAATCACAGGGGTTAACCAATGCAGTGGTTATGGTGTTTAATAACTGCAGCAGTCTTCTTAGGGCCACACCTGAGGATGTGCTGCTCCACTGCGCTGCATTGTTCCGGGCAGGTACTGATCTGAATGGATGTAAAGAGACATTGCTATAAAAGCTAAGCTCCTTTGAGTAAAGAACTTACAGAATGAAGGCAGAGGACAGTGATTCCCAGGATATCTGGGATATAATCGCCATTTCAAATATCCAAATTGGGAGTCACTAGAAGGCTTTCTTTACAATTTATTCTTAGAAATGAAAGTACAATTGGCCTGTCTCAGGTGCTAATCATTTCTGAGTTTCATTCATCTACAGTTGGAGGATTTATTTCTGGAATTGGAAAATCATTAATGTACAGAATTGATTTCATATTGACAAGATATTTAAATTTTTTATTTTTGTTAAGGCCATTTTTGTTAATGTTTGTGTGTATGTGTGTGTCTGTTGTTGTTTTTTTTTTTAATTGTAAGGTGAAGCCAGGTGAATCAGGCTGCCACCAAACGTGGGAACTGACCTAGGACCAGTCATTGTGTTATTCAGGGAACAACCATTAAGAAAAGGAAAATTGAGCAATGACTACTCTATATTCTCAACAGATCTCTGCAGACATTTTTACTTCAATGGTGGTGATGGGTAGGGGTGGCAGATTTTTCTAAAAAGATATAGGGAAAAAAAGAACCTGGGACCCCGTAATGTTTAGCATGTACTTTCTTGGACAATTCGTTCTTTTAATTTGTTTGTTTTTATTTTTAACATGAAGTATATGTATGTGAGTAGGTGTTGCTGAACAAGTACTTTAAGAGTTGGGCAACATAGAAGGGTATCCTTGAAACTCACCAGGTGGGGCATGTTGAAGAAAAGCAGGCTTGAAGCATCCTCTGTTCTGGAGGACTGTGGAGGCTCATTCCTCAGGCCTGTTCTTCAGATTTAGAACGGAAAGTACGATCACTGACTATACGACAGAGTCCCTGCAAATCTTTATTCTGTGTCAAAGTAATCTTTTGCGGGGGAATCCACTTCCTGCGAAAGAGTGCAGCACAGAGGATGCATCTGCTTGAAAACTGTGCCAGTGGGTCCTGTAGTGGCGTTTCCCATGGGTAAGCACTAGCTAAATGTTGGGTAGGGGTGGAAAAGAAAGGAAAAGGAGGTCTGATATAAAAACGCAGCCCTCGTGACACCAGAGAAGGTGTGACCAGGCAAGGATCCCTAGCAGGTTGACTCCACTTCACAATTTTCCGTTCGGACAGGTGATGAGCATGTTTATCACAGAATTGTCTGTCTTCTCCATCTACTCTGGATTCTTTCAAACTTCTCTCACCCTTGAGGAAACTTGGGCGCCTTGGTAGTGTCGTGGGTTATGTCTTGGGCTGTTAACCACAAGGTCCGCCACTCGGAACCACCAGTTGCTCCATGGGAGAAAGAGGCTTTCTACTTCTGCAGAGTTACAGTCTCAGAAACCCACAGGCGCAGTGCTAGCCTGTGCAGTAGGGTTACTATGAGTCAGCGAGTCTGAGTAAAGTTGATAGCTCCTGTGTAGGTTTGAGTGACAGTGACAGGAATCAGGGGAGGACACCATAGCCACCACCTGTCGGTTAGTGGAACTTCGAGACATGAGTGAAACAGAGTAGGAAGAAAGGGCTGAAAATCAGTCAGTGAAAGCACTGTGGGTCACAATGAGCCTGACCCACACCTAATCAGGGGGTGGTGCAGGAATGGGCAGTGTTTCTTCTAGTTGCATGGAGTCCTTATGAGTTGAGAGCTGCCATAAAAATTATGGCAATATGGGTATTAATAATGGGTGTATTTTCAGGATAGTTCCATCTTTTTTTTTTTTTATGGCACCATTATCATAGGAAAATGTGACTGGGATGTAATTTTTGCCAGGTCAGCTCTCCAGACATGTAAAAAACGAGTAACTTCAAACTCGGGCCTGTGGAGCCTCAGATAGGCAGCAGCCCTCTCAAGTGCTTTCCGAATCAGCAGGTGATCACTGTGGTGTGTAGAAAATGTGCTGTAGGCACGAAGGATTCCTAGAAAATGAATCTCTCCACTCCCAGTTTAACAGAGGAAGATGACCCTGGTAAAGGGGGGAGGTTATGATGCAGGTGCACGCCTTTGTAAAGCATTGCTTGTTTGTGTGCCGTTTACATTGTCTTGATTGTATCACCAGTTTCCTGGTGGGAAGATTGACAGGTAGTAATAAATGGTTTCTTTTCATAATCCAGCCATGCCTAATTAAATTATTACTTGTCTCTATATGTGTTATGTATTTAAAAAATTAAAGAGATTTTTTAAAAAGGACATTTGTACATAGGATACGTTTTCACCTGTCCTTCTTAAAGTATGATTCCAGTTCAAAACCAATATGCTTATTAGTATTTATACTGCAATTTGAAGATACCAATGTGCACATACCATATACCTTTCCTTCCGAAAGCCAGGCCTGGGGAGAATGTGTGGATAATCTCAGAGTCTTCATAACATACGCAGTTGAGAATCTGGAATCTCTTTTTCCAATTTTGGATTGCTCAATTCAGATCACTAGATTGGTTTTGCCATCATTCCTTTTATTTATGTTTTTCTTCTTTTCCCCAAAGTTGCCCAATGAGGAGCAACGTAAAACCTGAAACGTGTTTACCTCCCAGCCGCTTCCTTTTGCCTTCTGACTTCTCTGGCACAGGATGGCAGGAAGAACAGCGTACTCTCCGCACGCCGGTTGTGGTGCAAACTCCTGGTACAGGATTGACTCTTACTGGTGCCCTCGTCCCGGGACTGTCTCCATTGAAATGACCCGGTGCTTCGTCTGGTGACAGTTAGGGCACAGTGATGGGGGCATGAAGAGCCTGGCGCCATTTTACGTTTTACCTTTTCATGGTCCCGAGACAAGAAATCTTTGGGCTGGCATACGATGTTTTCCCTTCTACCCTTGGGATTTAAATTCGTTTTAAAGACTTACGGAAGATCCTGTGACTAGAAATCTTAGGAATTCCCTGTTGAAAGCGAACAGGCCTTCTTTTGACTAGAGAGTCCTAGACATGATGTAACCTTTGAAGGTTTTTTGGTCGCAGGTGATGAGTAGCAGCCACCAGCATCTTTCCCCTGAGGCCTTGCCAGATAAACAGTTCATCCCATGCATGAGTTGAGAAATGTTCCTTCCTGTTCGAAGTCCTGCACTTCTCTAGTCTAATTCAGTGTATGGGAAAGAGGGAGCCACACAGGAAATTAGAGAGTTTGATAGTTAGCTGCCCTCCTGGTTGTCCTATTCTAGACCAAGTTTTTAATCTTTTCAGAGTGAGAGAGTTAAGGGTTATTGGGCCAACCTGGCCGATAAACACATGTGGGATTAACTGAGGGGCAGAAAGATAATGGCTCGGTGAGCCTCGCATTGTGAGTTCTCGGGTCTCTTGCTTTGTGATGGTCGCCCCTGGGTGCAGCTGCCTTAGCCAGTTCCCTGCTTTAGCTGTCAAGGCTCACTTCCTACAAGACATCCCTGAGGAGAAGCCACATATACCTACCCTGATGCAGCCCTGGGTGCTGGAGCACCTGTGTGGAGACCCTGCCAGCACTCAGATGCTTCCACGTTCACTGATTCGGCTTTCCTCCTGCGTGTGTTTTGTGAGATTGAGGCTCGGTGTTGGATATATGGACTAATGTTGGATTTATGGGCTTGGACAGCACAGGGGTGGGATGCTTTCTGAATGTACACTTACCCTTTATATAAAACTCTCTCTTGTATACATATGGTTTCTGTGGATTTGTTTCTCCAGTCTGCCTAGACTAACACATAGAGACAATGCAAAAATGGCATTACCTTTTCTTCAGTTCTATTACTTTGAATCCCAGGTAGTTAAAAATTATGGCAATATGGGTATTAATAATGGATGTATTTTCAGGATAGTTCCATCTTTTTAAAAAAAATCATTTTATTGAGGGCTCGTACAACTCTTATCACAATCCATACACACATCCATTGTATCAAGCACATGTGTACATTTGTTGTCATCATCATTCTCAAGCATTTGCTTTCTACTTGAACACTTGGTATCAGCTCCTCATTTTCCCCTCTCCCCCCAATCCATTCCTCCCTCATGAACCCTTGATAATTTATAAGCTATTATTATTGTTCCATGTCTTACACTGACTGATGTCTCCCTTCACCCATGAGCGTTCCATCTTAAAGTAACGCATTTGCAGTTTGTGGATAAATTAAGAAGTCAGTGTGATAAACCAAGAGCCCACAGATCTTTTCATGCTGACCTTTGAGCCTTTGGGAGTAAATGATACTAGCTAACAAGTCGTCCTAAAATCTCTGCGGCATAACACAATGGGCAATAATTTTTCACCCACAGAAAGTCCAACTGGATTAGCAGAGCATTATTCCATAACATCACTCAAGAATTCAGGCTTTTTTTCAAATTGTGGTACCACTCAGAAAAGACATGAAGTGAAGAATAGTTTTCATTTAGACAAGGGATATTGTGCTAGTTAAGGTTTATTGTGCCAACCTGGCCAATAAACACATGTGGGATTATTGAAGGACAGTTTATTTGAAGGGTGGAGGGATAAATGGCTTGGCGAGTCTCAGCCTTCTAGTTCTCTGGTCTCTTGCTCTCTGATGGTCAGACCAGTGTGCTCCTGCCTTAGCTAGTTCTCTGCCTCAGCTGGAAGGCTCACTTCCTGTGAGACACCCCTGAGGAGAAGCCACATGAACTTACCCTGATGCAGCCTTGGGTGCTGGAGAAGCCGCATAGAGATCCCTGCCAGTGCTGAGATGCTTACAGTACCACTGGATTCAAAGACTTTCTACCCACTGGCCTGTGATCCTCCTGCAGTCGGTGTCATTGTGTGTGTTTTGTGAGATTGGGGAGGACTTTGCAGATCGGTGTCAGACATATGGGCTAATGTTGGACTTATGGACTTGGACAGCACTGGGTTGGGATGCTTTCTGACTGTACACTTACCCTTTATATAAAACACTCTCTTATGCATATATGAGTTTCTGTGATTTGTTTCTCTAGACTACCCAGACTAACTCACCAGATAAGTGAGTGCATGGTTTGATATACAAGACCAGTGTATATCCAAGGTCCACATCTAGACCAAGGTGATCCAAAAGCCTCATGTTGTTCTCCTTCCTGCCTCCAACCCAGACCCCCGTCACCTAGACGCAAACTCAAGGAGAGAAACAGAAGGAGGGGAAGAGTCTGAGAAGCTTTTTTATGGCAAGTTACATAATCTCCTGTCAATATGAGTGAAGGGGTGGAATCTAGCTTGTGAATCAGGTCATAGCCAATGAGGCCTCTGTGTGGGCATGGCCTTCCCCTGAGGATTCTGGGAACTCCTGTGCTCCTCCCTGGAGGCGGGACACACACTCTCTCTGCTCTGTCTTCCTGCTGACAAGCCACATGGAGCTATGCTGATGGAGCCAGAGCCCTGGAGCTGGAGGAGCTACATGGAGACCCACAGCAGTGTTGAGGTGCTTCTACCACTACTGGATCCACAAGACTTTCCATCCACAGGCTGGTGATATTCGTGCATTTGGCATGATTGCATGTGTTGCATGAGTCTGAAGAGGAATATATAGACTGGTATCAGACATATGGGCTAATATTGGACTTATGGACTTGATCTGGATTGGGTTGGGATGTTTTCTTAATATACAATTGCTCTTTTATATAAAGCTCTTTCTTATACACATATGAGTGTCTATGAATTAGTTTCTCTAGTCAACCTGGACCAGCACAACCTTCATATGAGAAAAACCTAAGGCAACTATTAAAACAATAAGATTAGACTTTGAATAAATAGACAAGCTACTTTGGTAATTTTCTTTTTTTGCTAGGTACCTTGGGTGAGCCCCGATAAAGTAGTGTGTTACTCATTGGGTTGCTAACTGCCATGTCAGCAGTTTGAAACCACCAATGGAAAGATGAGGCTTTCTGCTCCTGTGATGATTTACAGCATCAGAAATCCATAGGGCAGGTCTACTCTGCCCTCAAGGCAGTGGAAGGATTAAAATAATTGAACAACTGGTCTGCTACCCTAGTGAATATTTTAAGTATAAAAGAATGATATGCCACAAGGTAGTTTTGTACAGTTAATACTTACATGAGAACAATCAAAGAGGTACACAAAACTAGATTATGTTCTAGAAAAGTGCTTTAAATTAGTAATGAAAAATATTAAATAATGCCTGACAAAAACAATAAAAATGTTACTTAAGAGAGCACCATATCGCTTTTTGATCAGTATCCCCACTTGCAATATTCTTCACTTTTATCAAAGCATTATCGCCCTGTGGGAGTTCTCCTCAACCATCTTTTCATTGTTTGGGCACTTTTTTTCTTGACATTATATGTTTGTTTACTGAAGTTAAATACACAAGGAGGGGGAATGTAGTATTTCATCAGAAGTGTAACGAGTTTTATGAAATGAATAGGTAAGTGTAACAAGCATAGTTCCGTATAGTTTTTTATAACTACGGACTGAATGAACATTACCTGTGGGTGCTTAGAGTGCGCATTAAAAAGAGTAAGGAATGTAAACTTGTGATTTCCACATTGGACAGCTGCTCAGCCGCCTATTTTAGGGAGAACCCTGATGACAAGTGCCATTTTAACAACTGGTTCCTCGAACTCAACAACAAATTAGGTATCAGTTCTGCTGGATCAGTGTGAACAGGCTCCTTCTACTGCCTCTCGGTAGCTATGAGCTGGATTCCACTAGAGGGCGATGAGTTTGTTTTATGTTTTGAGCTAGTTTTTAGAGGCAGGCTAGTACATTATAGACAAAAGAAAAAAAGAAATTACATTTCTTCTACACATCTGAGTTGGTTTGCAAGTTAAATATTTGCTGTCCTGCTATACTGCCTAGTGAAATAAGCTAAAATAAAACCATGTAAACTGTTATTGCCCTTCAAATTCTCTGCTCATTGGAAATTATTTCCATTATCCAAACATGTCTACATATAGCTATATATTTATATCTATTTCTTTGTGGACAAAGGGCATTACAGTAAGTAAAAAACAAAACAAAACACTTTCAAATTTTAGTAATGGTGAAAATGGAATAGTCTCTAAACGTTTGTAGGCTGACCTCACATAGACTTGCTCTCTCACTGCCTGGGGTCGATGCTGACTCAGCGACTCCCTGAGGGTTTCTCAGTCTGTTTAGGGGAATAGAAAGCCCACTTTTTCTCCTGCAGAGATGCTGGTTTTGAACTGCTGACCACGTGACTCGCAGTTCAACATGTAACCACCACACCACCAGATCTCCGTAATATAGACACACAGTGGGGTGATTCATATAACGGGATAGATCCATATCTGTATGTCTACGTGGTCCCAGGAGAGTTGCTTTCTCCTCTGCTACTGCTGGCATCGCGGGAAAAGGCCCAGCACTACACCGTTGCTGTTCATACCGTCGTCGTTTCACCTCGCTGCCCATTTTCCTGCCTATTCTGCACGTTACACTTTTTTGCCCCAGATGGATATACATCAGAAAAAAAATCCAGTAAGTTTTCAACAAATAGGAAAGATTCTCATGTGCGGTGAGCGGGACACTTTCTGTCTCCACTTGTTTATGGGGGAATGTTTTGTTGTTTCCGTCCACCCTCTCTCTCTAGGGCGGCCGGCTCACAGAGCCATTTCACCGCTTTCCTCTGGCCACTCTCCCGCGGGGTCTGCACCCATCTTGTGAACGGAGGGCAGTCCCTCTGGGGCTTGGGGATGCATGGAGTGAATTATGCCTCTCTGATTGGTTGCTGTAGCTGAGATCAGCTGCTGGGAAACCATGCAAGGTGCTGGGCAGCTGAGCTTTCAGGACAGCCTGCAGCTCCCTCCCTCCCACCACCTCCAGCTGCAGTAGATTGTAATTCAATAGAATTCAAATCTTTAGCGGACTGGAGCAGCCAGGCAGCAGGCCCAGAGGCCCTTTCAGATGGGGCTTTTACAGTTATTTTAATCCGTAGGAGATGCCAGCATTGTGCTACCTCACAAAGACAAACAAAACTGTACCAACATGGAGGCTGGTAAGATACAAAGCCCCTAAGAGGAATTTGAGCCGGATTCTCTTGGGGGGGGGGTGGGGGGGACAAATCCTTGTTCATTGTGCTGCTCTGTCACCAATGTCCAATTCTCAGGCTCAGATTCAGCTAGGAAATGGTACGGTGAATAGATGATGGAAGAGTGGATATGAAAATACACACCATTTTGTGCAACAGGACTGTCATGGGCACTCTGCACATCATATACTTTTTTTATCCAAGGAAATGAATATTTTCAGTGTCACGTTCTCCTCTTGTTGAATTAGGTTTGATCAAGAGTAATGGCTACAATGATTTAACCCTGCCAGGTCACTTACACTCAGCTTTGCATACTCCGTTATTCTACTCTGGGTGCTGGTGAGCCTGAATCTAGTTCGGAACACGTGGCCTTGGAAACACTGTCTTGCTCGGTGTTTATAGTTGCACAGACCCTGGGATGCTGCTGCCCTGGTTCCAGTCCTCTGCTGGTTCACAGCCAGGATAATTTGATCACATGTGCATCCTCCTTGTGCTCCAAAGAGCACCCCTCTCAGATGAGGGACTCTGATGACTAAGGACTAACATACTGAGTAGCAGAGGCAGAATCTGGAACATAGTAGGCTAGTCCAAGTGTGGTCTGCTGACCAGCTGCCTCAGCTTCACCTGGGAGCTCACCTGGGAGACACTTGGGTGCTGTCCTTGACCTACTGTATCAGCATCTGGATTTCACCCAGACCCAGGTGATTCCCTACGCATAGTGACGTTTGAGAAGCTCTGCTGTGTCATCGTGGGTGTTAGTCGTTCAGGCTGGTCGGCTTCAAGGAGCCACAGCAGTCAGGGTGAGAGCAGGACGCTCCTGACCAGTTGCCTTCATGTCTCAGGTTCTGAGCCCCAAGATGAGAGCTTCCCTTATTTATGCTGACACTGGTCTCTGGTTATCTCAGCTTCTGGGTGATTCATGAATTGTGGTCCTGTAACCCTGAAAACTGCGCCATCCTCACTCTCGATTCTGGTCTTGAGAATTTATTCTACACCCAGATCCTGATGTTTCTGACTCCAGTCAGCTAATTTGACCCCATTAAAGCCTTTGCCTGTCAGCTTTACTGGATAGCTTACATTACGCGCTGTACTCGGACGCCTTTGCAGTTCAGCCGGAAGGTCCAAAACCCAATCACCCTGCCTGAAGGAAGCAAAAAGGGTATTAGGAGAAATTAAAAAGCTGGGGTTATTTAACACTTCCTTGCTAGGCTCTACACTCCACCGAAACATTTGACTTTTATAGTTGGCTCCAAGTGGCAATTTGCTAACAGAGATTTTATGGTAGAGAAGAGAGAGTAGCCTTTATAGAATATAAAGGTCAACAAAGCAAAAATTGCTCTATTTATGGTATGGGTGTGACATTTGGACCTCATAGCAGTCAACATTCGTTTTGCTTTAGGAAATAGCTCATTGCCATACCTGTTTGCTTTATTTCACATCAAATGATCTTCTTTTTAAAGAGGCTTGGAGACAGCAACCTTCACAAGCATGCATGCCAAGTTTATAACAATTCCATGATGCTTAGCCAATAATGCAATGAGAATGGATGATACCAGGCTGCCAGGTACTTGGTGTGTGGTGAATTGAAGGGGTGTAATTGTATGTGAAATGGCCAGAAGAGAGCTTCAAGGACACACTGGCATATAACTGAAAGTAGCTCAGCAGCCCTGTGGAGAGGCAGGGAGTCATAGCAATAAGCTCCACGTCCTGCCATGGACAGAATTAGAAAAGAGGAAGGATTGTTATTTGCAGACTGTGAGATTAATGTGATTCACTAACCATTTCAATGGGGCCGTCCAAGCTCCTTGGAAGGAGTCCTTGGCCATCCACCATTATTGATTGCCTCCTCTGTGTGTGGCACTAAGAAGACAGTGAAGTGACGAAAAGAAGTATAAAAGCTAGATCTTTCCCCCTGAAAGGACTTACAATCTCATAGAGGAAATACCTATATGCATATGACATGAAAATAGACATGCAGACTAAAGGTGTAGGAGAGAGTCATGGGCCCAAAAGAGTTATAGAGGCAAATAACTCCAGGGGAGGAGGCATTACTTTAGTCTACAGGGCGCAGCAGGATATCAAGGAGAAGGCAGAATTAGAGTTTTAACTTGGAGGCTTAGTTTATATTGCTATTGTATTCATAATTTTGTAAACGTAGAAACTTGTGTCTCAGAGTAAACTCTAATTGAAAAGGAAGAGAAAGTTTAGGAAGTTAGTAACTATCCTTTTCTCACTCCCTCAAGTTTGAGCATATTGAGAGAAGATCACAGGAGTTAGATATTTAGGGAGAGTATTGACTTTATTGCCCAACAAAGCTCTATTATCGAACATGACTAATTTGTGGTTGCACATTAGAAAATTTTTTTTTTCCACTGATGACTTCGGCCAGGTGAGCAGCCCCAGCCCTAGACTAGCTTGTTGGAATACAATGAATATCTTATATTTGGATTTTCTAGCCCTAGTTTTATAACTCTCACATGCCCGGGGTTGGGGTGGGGGGGCTCATATGGCGAGGCAGAGATAGAGTTGGATGGAGCAGCTCGGAAGGAAAGTTTAGAAGGTACTGTACCATCCTGGCTTAGAGCTTTAACTCAGGTTTATGAATTCAAAAAGTCCTTCCTCCTCCTCGAAAATATCTCCTCTGACTAATCTATCCAACCAGTATCGGTCACTGGAGTTAAAAAACCCCCAAACTTCTCTAAGTTGATATGGGTGCAACTAAACAACCTATCAAAAGCAATGCAGTCACCACAGAGAACACCATTATTTAGCTGTGCTTTCTTCTGTGGATAACAGTGGACATATGTGATGAGTAGGTATGAGATATGACACAAAAACAATAGCCAAACCTGACTTCTACTGTGCTATACAAACAACAGAGAATTAGACACAAGAGGTGGCAAATGGCTAAGGTCTCACCAATGCACAATCATTAGTCAAAAGCAAATGCGTCACCCATTGTCGCAGGGAACAGTTCCATTCATTACACACAAAGAAACGTGACAGAGCAGCTCTGCCTTTATAGCCAGAGACTATTCTTAGGAATAGAAATTAGAATTACTTGTTAAGGAATTCCTAAGAATGATAGACTCTTTCAATGGATTGAGAGGAAGATTGACAAAACAAAGAAAAACACATGGGATAGAAAACAACAAAAACTATAGGAGGATTCAGGAAAACACTGGAAGAACAAAATGACAAAATAAATAAAAAATTAGGAACTAATCAGCAGAAATACAATGAAAACTAAAATGTTAGAAGTAGATAATAAAAGAAGCAAGGAGCAGAATTTAATCAAAGGAAGACTGAATGTGTGGGCTTGACAAATCTCTCAATTCAAATGTGCTAGAGGAACAATAAAAAGACTATCAACTCATATAAATACACACATCCATGTACAGCTATGAAGAAGACTTAGCACTTTTGTGGGATACCATTAAATGTAATTACTTACATGTGATAAGAATTCCAAAACAGGAAGAGGTAATAAAAAGCACAGAGAAAATTGTCAAAAAGTTACTGGAAGAAAACTAACCTAACATCATGAAAAATGAGAAGATACACATTTAATAACTTGGACAAATTCCAAGCAATATAGGCCCCAAAAGAAAATCACCAGGACATATTGTAATCAAACTTAGCAAACTTGAATCCAAGGAAAGAATCCCAAGAGCAGCTTGGGAAAAATGAAAATTAAAAGTTACATACAAAAGTGAATGAAGACTAAATTCCGATATCTCAGCAGAAACCACACAGGTATGAAGGCAATAGGGTGACGTAAAAAACTGACACAATATGCATTACTTCATTAAATGAAATATCAAAATGTTAAAGCTATTGTTTCTTTACAAATCTTCCAGCTGGCAATGCACTTCTGACGGTGATGTTTTCATCTCTCTAATCCTTTCCAAATTATTCTGTACTTTTTAATATATAGCATGTCAAAACAGCAGTTTTGACAACCACGAGGTCTTCAAATTATGTAAAGGTTCTTTTAGTTTTGAAAATGAAAAGATGTCTGAAGGGGAAAAGTCAGTGCTGGATGGTGCATTGCTGAAGGGTTTTTTTTTAGCAAAACTCTTCTAGGTAAGCCCTTACTACCCTCGAAAAATGACCCGTTGCATTGTTATGATTAAAAAAAATTTCCTTGGTGTAACTCTTCTCGCCTATTTCTCATCAATGCAATTTCAATTAAAAACAACAACAACAAAAACCTTTTCACAATAAATCCCTGTGATCATCCTGTGTCCTTGAGAGAGAGAGAGAGATTTCAAGATTATCGTTTTGGAATCCCTCAAATCAGCCACCATAGCTTCCTAAGCCTCCCTCAGTGCCATGAATCACCATAATGAGACAAAGAAAATGTGTCGGTAGACACCCACTTTTAACAGAGACATGGTTGGGATAAACCCATGAATGCATGAACCGGATCCCTAGTCGTAATACCTTGTTATGTACCTTTGTACATAAACAAAGGGACTTCAAAAAGATGGTGGACATACAGAATTAAAAGAAAAGGAAATTTTTTTCATGATCCTTTTTAAGTCCTTTCATTTCTGTGTGCGTATAGATGTATTTCTGTATGGGTAGATGAAATATATAGTTTACATCTATGCATAAAATATATAGTTTTTATATGGCATATAGTCTTATATACATTACATAACCTTTTTTCTAAAATTACATCTTTTTCTTAAAAATTTTTTTAATTACATCTTTTTATCTGTGCATAAAAGTACTTGATAGATTCACTTTTTATATTTCCTATTGTATTATAACTATAAGCATACAACATTAGAAAAAAGACTGTGTCAGTTAAGCACAGTGGCCTCCTGATACAGGTGCTAACTGGAAACCTTTCCTTTTCCATCATCCTGATGGAGGGAGACAAGCAGACTCTGGAGGGTGAGACACGATTCAGGAGAAACAGGGAAACCGCAGGGTGTGAAGATTGCCACGTCTGGACCATTGAGATGTGCTCTTTGCATGTAACAAAGAACAAAAATTGGAAGTTATCTTTATGTACACATAAATATTTCTTTCCAGTGACAAGAGCTACTTAAATATTGCACAGAGTTGTCTCAGAGATTGTGAGTTTCCTATTCCAAAAAATTTATGAACACAATGATAGATACTCGGTTCCCTCTTTCCTACCCACTTTCTCTCTACCCTCCCAGTATCGCCACTCACACCACTGGTCCTGTAAGGATCATCCTCCCTGGATTCCCTGTATTTCCAGTTTCTATCTGTACCAGTTTCTATCCTCTGGTCTAGCCAGACTTGCAAGGTAGAATTCGTGTCATGATAGTGGGAGCGGGGAGGAAACATTTAGGAACTAGAGGAAAGTTGTATTTTTCATCGTTGCTACATCACACCCTGACTGGCTCGTCTCCTCCCCGAGACCCCTCTGCAAGGGGATCTCCAGTAGCCTACTAATGGGCTTTGGGTCTCCACTTCACACTCCCCCCCCATCATTCACTATGGTAAGATTTTTTGTTCTGATGATGCCTTATACCTGATCCCTTCAACACCTCGTAATTGCATAGGCTGGTGTGCTTCTTCCATGTGGGCTTTGTTTGCTTCTGAGCTTGATGGTCGCTTGATTACCTTCAAGCCTTTAAGACCCCAGATGCTATACTTTTTGATAGCCGGGCACCATCAGCTTTCTTTGCCACATTTGCTTATGCACCCATTTGTAAACAATCTTATCAGAAAGGATATATCTAAGCACTCAAAATTCATGTCCCAGGGCAGGGCAAACTGAATTTGCTGAGTTAACCCTTTGCTTCATACGACTGCGGGTGTGCCTGAAGATACTGATCCAATCACTCCCGAGGAAGTGAGCAGTCTCATCGGGGATGTTCCTTATCTGATGCAAGTTGGAGAGGAAAAAGCCTGGAGAGCAGTTACACATTAAATTAATTTTACTGCTGATTCTGATAAGCAGCGAAGTGTGAGACCTTTTTGGGATTAGGTGATTTTTAAGGATTTTCAAACTTTTGGTTCAGTGATTCTTGGAGCGGTAATTCTTTGTAGATAGAAGAGAAAGAACTCAGACCATATCCCCAGAGAAGAAAGTTTTAGGACATACTCCATTTACAGAGTTCTTATGGAAGAGGCAGTGGGAGCAGACGTGGTACTGTGGTAGAATTTTATAATGGAGGACCACTGTAGCCCTAAATGAGCATCTCCATTCAGAAGTCCAAAGGCACTATAGACCCAATACAAACAACAACAAAAAATACTTAACTCATTATCTTTCCCTATAAACTTACTCTTTTGTCTCTGTCTCTATTAATTAACATTATCCCAAGCTTCCATATTGACAATTGTATTGTTTTCTCTTTACCCAGGTGCCAATCCTGTTTATTCTTCTTCTGATATGTGGCTGTCATTCATTTCTCTCTGTCCATTTCTACGATCTTAGTCCAGGTCACATCGGCTCTCACCTGCACAGTGCGTTCTTGTAATTGTGTTCAAGGGCAGTATCTGTGTGGACCACTGGATGGGGCACACCCTTCCCTTCTCTCCATCTTTGCTTGGTGAATTTCAACCTTCAAGATTTAAACTTTTCTTCTGTGAAGTAGCTGTACATTTTCCAGGCAGAAGTTTCTTTGTTCATAATTAACTTATAATACTTTTCCCGTTGTATATTCTATTCCCAGGAATTTATTTAGATCCTGGCACAGAATAAATGATGACTTATTTTTCTTTTCTTTATTGTTGGAGTGGGAGCTGTTGAATAAGTAAAATAAAATTGCCACATTTTTATATATCAGACTCTCTATGTGATCTTTAGCCACTTATTTCAACCTTCACAAAAGACTGGATGGCATAACAGAGGCTATTTTTAATTGACCCAAATGAAATTATGAAAAGTCAGACGTCCTGGCCTTATATTTAACTGAGCATTACATCTTAGGGCAAAATTAATTCATTTTTTCAGATCTTTATGCTTTAATTTCTTAAAATATTTTCTGATAGAGGAATTGCACTTGAGTAATTAAGATAGTCTAGGTGGCCTCACATATTTTCAGCAGATGGGTGGAGTGAACTGAAAGCATGCTGTGATTTGCAAAGTGTAATTGCTTTAGCTTCTATATCTAGATTGTTCTTAATATTATGCTTTACACTGTAATGAATAAAATGCACCATAGTGATAGGATTTCCTTTTCTTCATTTACAGATCATAGGAAAAACCAATGATGGGAAGGCATAAGGTTAGTTCTATTTTATTATATGTACAGGTTTATTAACAAGTTAGCTCTCTACCCTGTTATCATCATTTTACGTATTAGGATTATTGGGTACAGTTATGATGTGAAGCTTTGAATTTTCCTGAGAGTTCTAGGTACTCTAGGGTGATGCACACGTAAGTTGATTATTGTTGCAGTGTGCTCCAGGAGTGTGTGGCTACTAATCTGATTGTCTCCACAGGGGGGATTTTACAGATACACTTCAACTCATTTACAGCTCCGGAGGACATGAGAGCTGGGGACAGGAAAGGCTTAGTAATGTTACTCGTGTGGTAGGCTGGATATGGGTATTTTCCCCCCCAGATTCTACTTGGATTTAATATTATTTACAGGAGGTTTTTCTTTCGCAGGGAGTTTAATCTTAGATTGTTCAAAAGTATAGGATTTAGGATTTGCTTTGACTAAATATCTAAATTTCAAATCATTCAGGACACAACACCAAAACCTGCAGCAAAAATTGGGGAAAATGTGAAAAGGACTCCAAAAGTTTACTATGTTTGGTAAATTGGATGGTGCAGAGAGATCTTTGAAAAATGGTAATAATAAAATGAGTTGTACATATCTTTGTTCCAATCAATAGTATGTATGCTATAAGATGACATTTCTTATTATGTAATTTGTAAGAGAAGTTGGACTTCTCTGTGGATATCAGAGAAATGACCAATCCTTTAGCAACATGCAGCTGTCTGTTTCTGTGCTCATGCTAGGCGGTTTTGTTTCCTTGTTGACTTTATGGATTTAGTCCCATTGAATGGAGCATGTGACTTCTACTCAATTAAGACTCTTTCATGTGTCCTGGCTTCAGGATGCTACCCTGGACCCCTCGGGCTGAGTCAGGTACTTCTGCAATATAGACTCTATTACTATAGCTTTCCTTCTGTTTTTATAATTAAGGAATCCTCGTGGCTGCTAAGAGTCCTGGTTGTGTAGTTGGCTAGTTATCGAGCTATTGGCTGCAAGGTCAGCTCAATCCGACCAGATGCTCTGTGGGAGAAAAAAGAGGTTGTCTGCTCCCATGAAGACTGACAGTCACAGAAATGCTTAGAAGCAGTTCTACTCTGCCCTGTTGGGTTACTATGGGTTGGAATTGATTTGATGGCGGTGAGTATGGCTTTGAGTTTGGTGCCTGCTAACTGAAGAAGAGGAAAGATATGATCATTTGCTTCCATAAAAATTGCAGTTTTGGAAACCCTATACGTTACCCTCTTCTAGAGGGGGTAACGAAGAGTGGGAATCACCTTGATGACAATGGGTTGTTATAATGATTTGTTCATGGGACAGGCTGTTATTTAGCTACAGGCTCCTTGAGATCAGAAGCTGTTCAATACTCACCTGTGCCTAGTATTATGTCTTCATCACAGTAGTAGATACTGTCCCAGTGTTTTTATCATGAATAGATGAAGCCAACTCATGGGGGCTAGACTTTTCAATGCTGCACAGCAGCTTTGAAAACTCTGGTTTAGAAAATGGAGTTAAATATAATTTCACCTAAATCTTGTGAACATATCTGAATCACTACATTGAACCACTATGTTTAATTTAGTTCTGAAAGAAAAGCCATATTTCTTGTCCTTTAGTTATTTAGAGGGTACATTTTTAAAACTGAAAGTGGAGGTGAATTAAAAAGTGCAGAGAAAGTCATCAGTGTAAATTGCTTCTCAAGATAATCTCTTGAGATCATAGTTAATAAAGATAAGTTACTCAATCAATAGTTGCTCCATGTGCGAGAGTATTTGTACATAAATCACTTGGTTTGGCTGGGATCTAACACTGATAGGACATAATTGATCTTTAAAAGTTTTATGAAGAATCACCAACTGTGAAATTAAAGGCGGTTGTATTGTCTAACCTTGCCTTTCCATCAAACAGACACCTGTTTTCCTGGTAGTGGAACCTGGTTTACTGTGTATTACTGACCAGTCCATCAATTAATTCTGTCTCATAATAATTAACATCATATTACCTTCAAGTTCGTAGCAGGAAAATCTACCTGATAAACTGTCAGCTTAGTTTTTTTTTTTTTCTTCAATCCCCCCAAACACTTAAAGCAGGCATTGAAGCAGTATATTATGTTTTCTGGCTCATGATTTAGTAAACAAGTTAGTCATTTAACCTTATATATGACATAGTCCATGCAATAAGAGTTGGAAAGTACCCAAGAACACATTTAATTCTGTTTTTCTCAATATATGATAAGCTGTCCCTTGAGGTTTTATTCTCTTACTATTGACAAATATTGTCATGGTATCGGAACCTTGAAAAAGAGAGAATATTCAACTAGATAGTACAAATAGCAAACACTTGCAATTGAAGTCCTTGAAGAGTATTGTGTGTTTATGTCTCTGTCTCCTCCAAATTTCATTGCTGCTATAAAAAATTATTAAAAATTGAGTGGCTTAAAATAACACAACTTTTTCAGCTGTTTTGTTATGGAGGTCATAAGTCAGAATGAGTTTCCCTGGGCTAAGATCAAGGTGTCTGCAGATTATGTTCTTCTGGAAGCTTCAGGGCAAAACCCGTTTTCATAGCTATTCTACTTTTTGGACGTGCCTGTATTCCTTAACTCATGACCCATCCCTCCAGTTTCAAAGCTAGCAAAAAATCATTCTTTTTTCTGCTTCTCTGACATTGGAGCTGCTTCGAGAGGATTGGACCACTTTCTAATATAATCTCAATATTCTTAATCATATCTGCAAAAACCCGTTTTACAATGAGTGTTGGAGATCCTCCAAGCTTCCCCTAGGCTTGCCAATTCATTAGCCACACACTAAAACGTCAGCATATAGTGGTATTCACAGCTGCGGTTTATTATGGCAAATGGACATGAAACAATAACAGCAAAAGGTGCGTTGGGCAAATCTGGGAGGGATTCCTCCCAGGGGAGTTACACACACAGTGGCATAAATAGGGGTGTGCAAGAGGACTGCCCTGCGTGATATTGTGTGTGTGTGTGTGTGTGTGTGTGTGATCCAAAGGACTGCCTATGAAGTTGTTGTGCAGTGTTTCATCAGAAATTTAATATTTGTTTATAATTTAAAAATCTTGTAGTTACTCATATTGTCAGAAATTAATTAGTTTGTAATTAGTTATAACATCAGAAACATTTTTCATAGGCCCAGATTACACACACACACACACACACACACACACACACACACGTATATATACCACCAAGGTTAACGCGACATACTGACTTACTTTATGTACCTTCTAATGTGCTCTGGTTGAAATTGCCGTTATGACACAGAATGATGCATTGGATCACGTGGTTTCCTCTGCACATGTGATAAGCACACACTGCTCTTTATTGTGTTACTAATGCTATGTGGCTGCTGATTAAGTTAAATCAGAAGTAATGTATCACTATATTTATCACATTTTAGTCTATCATTAAAACTGATTACAAATACATATACAATTATTGGTTATATAATTAGTAATTAGAGAAGTTGACAGTCTAAAATGAAGTGGGGTAAATGCTGTTTCTTGATACAGGTAGAACTATGTGGATTTATTTAAAACAGAAATATAGTTTGAATCTAAAATTAAACTTTAAAAAATATTTTAGCCTTTAAATAATTTTTCTTTGAAAACATCAGTGAGTGTCGGCTGTGATCGTATAGTGGTTTGTGTTCTGCGTTGTGAAAATATCAGTGTCTTTCAATACATATCTGATTGTAATGAAAATTTTAAGATTAAAGTTTGAATTATGGATTAAAAATTAGTAGCACATTAAAATGTACATTTGACATAACTAACATACCCAACGGATTTAGATTTAAATATTCTTATTTTTTCCAACATTGGTCATTTATATTTTGTATAATTATTGTGCAGGAATATTCTGTCATAACACATGGAGTGCATAAATCAAAGACGACAAGTGGGTGTCAACAAAATTGATCTGAAACTGATATCTTCCAGAAAGAAACATCACACAAAATTGACAAATATTTTTTCCTTGAAGTCCTTCCTCGACCTCCTGTCTCATGACGAGCGTGACTTCCAGCTTCTCTGTCTGCTTCAGCCTGCCTTTTCCTTTCCATGCGCGCAGCAGAACGCACGCTAGCACGCGAAGAATCAGCCTTATCAATTGAAGACTTATACGCCGTGTTTATTGATAAACTGTCCTCAGCTCTTCTGACAGAGTGAAGCATGGCCCAGCAAGTGCATTCTGCACAAGAGCAAAGACACCAGTTTCAGCTCAGTTTGGATTGAAATCATCAAAAAGGGAAAGTTTTTCTTTTTAGAACTAAGGTGAGCCTTTCAATGTTGCGTCAACGTAAGACGCAAAAGGCAAGGAGATTTATGCCGGCTTCTAAAAGAATGATTTTACAAGATGTTGCTAAGTGGCAGAAAATTCTGTAGGTATGGGTACTTTATGCATTCATTAGCGAGAATTTATACTATTTCGGGGGCCACTAAGTATTTGCTGTTATTGCTATAAATACGACACCCATATTTGTGACAGGTTTTCAAAGTGGTCTCAACTGAGCCCCAAAGAACATAACCATGAGCCATCTGAAGGGTCCTACGCTGTGTGGAAAAGTGGAAAACACTGACAGCTATTCTCGGGCTGCACAGAACCACGAATGCTGAAGCTATTACTTTGATGTAAGTGTAGAAGAACAAGTGAAGAGCCGTCTTGCACACATTGCTGGACACCACAGTGTTAATTGTCAAGTGGTGTTAACTGCTAGGCAATATTTTGTTCTGCTGTACAGAGGGCTGCTGTAAGACGGAAGCAACTCAATGGCACCTAACAACAACAACAACAACAACAAACAGAATCCGGCATTCTGGGGCTACTAAGCAGTTGACTCTTCATTGAATAAAGGGGACTTTCTTGAGATGGTTGACATGCTCTCAAAATATGACCCAGTGCTGAGAGACACCTGATGAAATGCAAATGGAGCACATGCGAACTTAGAGGACCAGTGTCTTATCTTGCACCCAAAACTTAGAATGAGTTTACAAATGTCCTGGCAAATCATATGAAGAAGATTGTCATGAACATAAAGTCTGCGAAGAAATTTGGGGTCCCGTTTGACAGCACTCCTGACAAACCAAATCTGAGAAGGGAGAAAGGTGAGGTTAAGTGTTCCCTCAAGTTTTACAAAACTTCAAAACCCATTACATGGTCGCTGTATGTTGGAATAGTGGGTGTGGGGTGTGATCACATGTCTGCAGTGTCACTCACTCAACTCACAGCTAATGAGTTGATTCCAATTCATCGCGAACCCTAAAGAATATGCTAGAATGGTCTCTTTGAGGTTCCAAGTTTATAAATCTTTAGGGGGGTAGAAAGCCTCATTTTTCTCTTTCAAAATGACTTGGGTCTTTGAAATGCTGACCTTGAAGTTAGTTGTACAACTTATAACCACTACCTGGTCACCGAAATACCATTGTAAAAATCAATGCTAGTAAAGTTAAAATGAAAAATGACCTTTTAGGAGTTTTCTCTTGAAAGGGAGAAAAAGCCGATGACCTCGGTACTGAAATTCTTTAAAAATTGAATGTTTAATGCACTGGGTGTCACAATGTGGCACGATCAAGGTTATGATAATGCTGTCACTACAGCCATGAAACCCATGTAAGGGCACAAGCAATTCTGAAGGGAAGAACAAAAGGTATTTGTGATGTATGTGTGGACCATTCGCTGAACTTGTGGGACAGTTCCTGCTCTTTTGCTGAAAAGGCATCGTGTTGCACATTTCAGAATGCTTGCTACTGATGGGGAATATTAACTCACTGCACTGGAGCATCTGTGCCGCTATCAACTGTGCTGCCCCAGAGCCGTCAAAGCGATCACCCTGTTGCAGGTCAGCCAGGTGAAGAAAAGGCCGTCATATGTATGGCAGCATTTGAAACTCTTCGTGAGACCTGGAAATCTGGACACAAGAAGAGCCAGCACTAAGTGTTTTGTAAGCTGTCCATAATTATATTTTGTGTGTGTGTGTGTGTGTGTGTGTGCTACCTGTATTTCTGGTGTGCTGTACTTTAGGAAGTTAATCTCACACAATAGTACCTGCTGTCCAAGAGTTTAACTCACAATGAAGTGGTGCAAAAAAAAAAAAGTCAAAACTCGAGGCACTAAGATTATTTTTCTTAAAAAAAAAAAGATTATTTTTCTGCATAAGGAGTGCCGTCATCTAGTGGGGCAGCAGCTGAGCCACTGTATTGAAAAGGAGACACATGTGAAACTGCAGTAGCAAGAAGAGCAGATTCAAGAGATGGACGGGAAGGGGGAGGATGTCAATGGTACTGGGCTCACTCGGTATGAAGAACATGGAGCAATGCTTGAGTGTACTGATCACATTCATTTCGAAGTCCAGGTCAGATCGAGCGTCATGAAGGAAATGGCAGCCATGTTTGCGGCCATTCAAACAACGGGTCTCATATCTGTCATTGAAGAAAAATCAAAGGTATTCACTCCCCAATTCACCAAGTATCTGAGAGTGAGCATTGAATAGAAAACCCATGACCGAGAAGGCATGTGAAAACAGTAGACACGGTGAGAAAGGGAGTCACAGGTGGCGCAAGAGTAGACATTTTGACCTTCATAGCCACCTGGGACTTTGTAGAAACTCTCCCAACTGTATCATGAAGCTTACTTTTTTTCTGATGACCGGTGTGTCTGGGGCTTCATAGAGGGTGTGTTTCAAAAAATGAAAGTTATGAAGAATTATTTGCAATCAGCCACGAGAAAGTCAAGGATTTCAGATCTTGTGATACTTTCAAATGAGAGCGAGTTGGCAAAAGGTGTTAATTTTAATGAAGCGATTCATACGTTTGGCGATTTTAAGGCCAGAAAAGGAAAGTTCTGATTTAGTTGAGATGTTCACTGAGTGTTGAAATGCTTGTCTATTTGTTTCTGTGTGCTCTGTGGTACCATAATGTGGATTACATTTTTTTTATTGAAAAATACAGTAAAAAATAACTGGAACTTTCCATAAATTTTTGAAATGTCTTGTGAATTTTCATATACGTTTTTCTACAACTGCTACATTATTTGGGTCATTGTTGGTCAAGCAAAACTAATACGTAATGTTTCTCATGTGATGGTAAAACGTTAATGTTTATGTGAACATATTTTGATGTAGTCCTTAAAGTAGATCAAAGATTAAAGCTTATTGAAATTTTTCTTCAAGTTCTATTGTTTTCTTACAGAATTTTCACTTGAACCACATGAAACTATGTAAATACATTTAGGCTGTGCATATTATAATGTAATGAAAAGTTGCAGTTTTAATTTTAATAGTTTTCCCGTCACTGCTATTACCATCAGTCCAGTATTATATGATATACTCACTCAGACATGGCCATTGAGGCAATGCTGCCACCTAGCCACCCTGTTGGACAGGGATGAACAAACTCTGTGATTTTCTAAGACCGTAACTCTTTTTTTTTTTTAAATAATCATTTTATTGGGGGATCGTACAAATCTTATCACAATGCATACATCCATCCATTGTATGTCAAGCACATTTGTACATTTGTTGCCCTCCTCATTCTCAAAACATTCATTTTCTACTTGAGCCCTTGGTATCAGCTCCTCATTTTCCCCTCCCTCTCCGCTCCCCCCTCCCTCATGTATGCTTGATAATTTATAAATTATTATTTTGTCATATATTGCACTGTCCGACATCTCCCTTCACCCACTTTTCTGTTGTCCGTCCCCCAGGGAGGAGGTTATATGTAGATCCTTGTAATCAGTTCCCCCTTTCTACCCCACCTTCCTTCCACCCTCCCGGTATCGCCCCTCTCACCACTGGTCCTGAAGAGATCATCCGTCCTGGATTCCCTGTGTTTCCGGTTCCTAGCTGTACCAGTGTACATCCTCTAGACTGTAACTTTTTCTACTCTTGTATCTCTTTAAAAGAGAAGAAAGCCCCATCTCTCTCTCACAGTGGCTGGTGGTTTTGAATTGCCAACCTTGCAGTTAGCAGTCCAATACTAACTACTATCCCACCAGGGCTCCCCAGAACATGACTAGGTAGTGTGTTAGGGGAAGAGTGACACTGTGTGAGTCACTGCACTAGATGACACCAACGCTAGTGGCTCCAGTGACACAGGTTGCAATTAATTCCCTCAGCAACTTTGGCAGCATATGTGAAGTACTTCCCACGTAGGAATCTCATTAGAGACACAGCATCCAGGTTCTTATTGGGTGCTGGTCACATAGGCAGCCTGTCTACTGCTTTACCAAAATTCCGAATTGCCAGAAGGAAAGCAAACCTTGTAGGAGAGGGAGCCAACGTTATCAGTTAATGATGGGAACCCATCGCAAATCTAAATTCCCAGACATTAACCTAAGACCAATTTTGCAAGCATTTTCCCCCAAGGATAGTTGTTGAGGTCTGCTATGTTATCTCCTTTCTGAATATTACACAAAGTAATATAGTTGCAGGAGCTAGAGATTGGGAAAGGGGCCATTCTGCTGAAAGCCTCTTTAGTTTAGCTTTATATGCTCAGCTCTAGTTTCTTGCTTTGTATGCAATGAGTCCACAGGAAATGCTACTTCTGGGTTTGCTAACTTGTGTGCTGACTTGGCATATTTCTGTGGCTCTATCTTAGGAAATAGCATTACTGTCCACTCAGTTGACTGGAAACTCCAGAGAAGACCTTTGATCCCTTCCTATTTCTTACCATCCACATCCAATCAATCATCAGGCCCAATTGTTTCTACTATTTTTTGCATCCAGCACTTCCCCTTCAGGTGCTCTACCACCACAGTAGTCTGGGCCACTATCACTTCCATGTTTTCAACAGTTTTATTGGCATATAACTCACATCACATACAATTCAATAGTGTAACCACATCAAGAAGAGCTGTACAATCATCACCACAATCAGGTTTAGAACTTTTTCTTCATTCTTGTACTCATCGTTCTTAGCTCACCGTATCCCCAGGAACCATTAGTCCAGTGACTGTCTCTAGAGATTTACTTAGCCTGCATTTCAGATATAGGGAAACATTGAAAGACAAACCAGCAATCAAAACTGACAAAAACCAAGTACAACAGATAAAAACCTCAATCAAAAATAAATCAGAAGCTAGTAAAAACTAGAACAAAGGTCATGTCTCCACAGGAGAGTGAGAAAGGGACAAGACCTCAGCCTGGGGTGCCAAGCCTCCAGGGCAACACGCCACACGAAGCAGCAAACTACCAGAAAGGTCTGCGGGGCGGCCCAAGTCCCAGCTGTGTCGATCCCCTGCCCAGAAGAAGGCACTACAGAAGACAGCACTGAAGACACAGCCTGTGGAGAGTGGTGGTCTTCCCAGACCACACAGTGTGAACTAGGAGGGAGGGAGAAAGAGAGAGAGAGAGAAAGAGAGAGAGAGAGAGAGAGAGAGAGAGAGAGAGAAGTGTAAACTAAGAGGGAGGGAGAAAGAGAGAGAAGTGTAAACTAAGAGGGAGGGAGAAAGAGAGAGAGAGAGAGGACTGCATCCTGCCCCACCAATCCTCCAGGAAGACGCTCCTGTTGGAGCAGCGCAGGCACAGGGAGGACCCTGGGGCCGCCCCACCACAAGACAGGATGGCTTCTCACTCACCCCAGGGCTCCAGGGGCCAGTACTGGGGACACAGTGTGGGCCTGTGCCTGCTCTGACCCCTGACACCGGAGGAAAACATGAAAGGAGCACAATAGGGCAGAAAGGGGAGCAAAGCAACGAATCCCTAAGGAATGCCCAAAATAGACTTTGTAATCCGTGGGAAGGCATTCATAAGGGTTAGCAGACAGACCTGGGACTATTTATAGACTTTTCGTTTTCTCATGTCTGTCCATATGAGATAGGAAGGATAACCAAGCCCGAGGAGAAAATATCGGGTGAACGGCTCCAGGGGGTGTGGGAGAGGAGGAGGTTGGAGAAAGGGAGTGGTGGAGCACATAAACCCAGGGACAAGGGGAAAATAAAAAATCTGAAATCCCTGGCGAAGAGGGCGTAGAATGCCTGGTGGGGTTTGATCAAGTGCAATGTAGTTGAGAGAAAGTACTGAGTCAAATGAAGGTTGAACATGATAGTGGAAACAAGAGAAAAGTAAAAACAAATTGAGGCAAAAGACATTTATAGAGGTATTAATATAAACGTGCGTATGTAAATATATTAATGTCTAATGATAGGGATATAGGTCTATGTACATATATTTAAATGTTAACTATTAAGGTAGAAGACGGGCATTGGGCCTCTACTTAGGTCCTCCCTCAACACAAGAACACTTGTTCTAATAAGGTGGCATTCCATGATGTGCCCCTTCCCTACATAATCGCTGAAGTCAAAATGGGTGATTTTGGTTATGATTTCCATGATGTAGAAGCTATGTCGGTTTTATTTACTGCTATATTACCATTATCTATCCCATGAGTGACTTCATGCCTACAAGCTCTTAAGGACAATTGCACAGCTGCTTTGGAAATAGTCCTCCACGATTAACCATAGAGTACCATCTGATCCGGCCCTACCATTCCAACACATTTCCTAGAGGAATAAAGACAGGACTCCAGACAGGAATGTTCATAGCAGCACTGTTTATAATAGCTAAAAAGTCAGGGGGAACCCCAAAAGTTTGTCCAATGATGAATGGAAAATTAAAATGTGAAAATGATTGGATCTCCCTTTTGACCCATTTTAAAGTTGTTTCAGTTTTTAATATTTCGTTTTGTTTGGGGTTTTTCTGTGTTTTGTCTATTCAGGGTTGTTTGTTTGTTGCCTGATAGTGTTTTGTGTGATTTTCTGCATATGAAATCCAGGACAGGTAGATTTAAAGCAGTGGTTCTCAACCTGTGGGTTGTGACCCCTTTAAGGGGTCAAACAACCCTTTCACAGGAGTCACCTAAGACCATCAGAAAACACATAAATATATCACAATATATAATTACATATTGTTTTGTGATTAATCACTATGTTTTAATTGTGTTTAATTATGTTCAATTTTAACAATGAAAATACATCCTGTATATCAGATATTTACATTACGTCATAACAGTAGCAAAATTACAGTGATGAAGTAGCAACAAAAATGATTTTATGGTTGGGTGTCACCACAACATGAGGAACTGTATTAAAGGGTCATAGCATTAGAAAGATTAGAAATCTTTAGATTTAGGGGATAGGGTGGTATTGGGTCACTAACAATCATGAGGATGAGATGGAAATGTTCTGAAATTGAGTGTGGTGATGATTGCACAAATCTTCTTTAATGATTGAATGATTAATTGTATGATACGTGAAGTATATGTCCCCCAAATTATTAAAAACAAAAGCAATAAGCTCCCCACCTATTGCATTATTCCATTTATATGGAATATTCAGAATAGACAAATCAGTATATTTATATGTTAATGTTTATACTTATATAGAGATATATTTTAAAACTTTATGTTGTTACAATATGCCTATCATGATATATATAGTATAATTGCATAATGTGTTATAATTTATACAGTGCATATAATTTGTAGATTCATATTGGAACAGAGCAGTGGAGCAGCAAGGACGTGGACAGTGACTAGTGATGGGCACAGAAGCTTCTTTTTTTTAAGGGATAAAACTATTTTAAAGTTGATTGTGGTGATGATTTCATAATTCTATAAATTAATCCAAACTATTGAATTATACACTTTAAATAGATAAGGAGGTATTTGAATCACTTCTCAATAAAGCTGTTATTTTTTTTTAAAAAGATCACAAATTAGTCATTGCAGCATCCAACTCAGAAAACGAGCTAATGACGATGTCTAATGGAGACAGAGGAGAGCATCACGTTCAGCAGGTGCAGACTGTATTGACTGACACGTCATGGCAGCTTGTTCAGCTCTTCAGCGATACAATATGTGCTTTCCTGGAGGCAACCAGGGTATTTTGGTACGCAGCAGAAGGACTTTATGAACATTTTATGTACATTTTGCACTTGAAATATTCTTTGAAATGGACCTGAGTTTATATTTAATAAAATCAATAGGTTCACTGGTTTATCAAGGACAGACACCCTTAAAAGAGATGAGATCCTCTGCTGCCAACCTCTACCTCCTCCGAGGGCTCCTACCCAACACAAGAGAGTGTAGTAACTGATTTTACTCTAAGGCACCAGAAGGTTCACTCACTAGTGTTTTGAACCATCAGCACAGTAGCTCATGATCAGCTCCTTCTTCGCATGAAGAGAGTAGATTTGACTGGCTTATCCCTCTGCAAGAACTTCTAAAGTTCCTCGGGGAACCATACACCATCTTTTGAAAACTGCTGCTCTCAGAGACATTGCATCACCTTAGCCCGGCTGTAAGTTCCAGATTGAGTTTATAGACCCCTGATATGAGGTTGTATACCAGTGGTACTCACTTCCAAGGCTGACTGTCGTCTCAGCTAAGTTGGGAATGATCTGGTCAAATTTCCTCTCTGGGCACTTCTCATTATGGAAACCCAAATCAACCCCCCCCCCCATGTTGAGTCATCCTGACCCTATAGGACAGGGCAGGAATGTTCCATATGTTTCTGAGCTATCATCTTAAAGATGAGGCACCACACTGTCCCTTCTTTCTCCCATAGAGAGGCTGGTGGGTTCCAACCAGCAACCATTCAGTTCTCAGCCTGGTGCTTCACTCCCTGCACTACCAAGGGCCAATGAAAGTGCGAGTGGCATTGCTAGAATTTTCCTTTTTTGGGGAAAACTTCATGTGTTTATTACAATAATTAATCTTGTTCCTGACTCATACCTAGAATGCAACCTATTTATGGAAATCTCTATAAATCTACTCTTATTTTTTAAGCCATTTTATTAGAAGCTAATCCAGACATCATACCAATTCTGTAGTTCAATCACCAAGCAGTATTGTATAATTGCTACCAAAATTGGTTTCAAAACTTTTTCTTCCTTCTTTAGCTTCTTGATATCAGTTCCCCCGATCCCTCCCCCATTTCTGCAAACATACACCAAACAGCCCTTATTCTAGTTGTTGTCTCTGTAGGTTCATTTATCCTGGGTTTCATATGCCAAAAAACATAGAAACCCACATAACAAAGATTTAAGAAGGCTACCCATAATGACAAATTTCAACAGATAAACCCCAAAAATAAAAACAAAACAAAACACAGAAAATACTAAAACCAGAATAAGCCCAAAGTGTATCAGAGGGGAGATCAAATGCCAAGGTTTTAACTGTTAATGTCATATTTATCATTTTAATCTGCTACAGTCATTTCTCCAATACTCTCTCTCTGATGACCAGGTTATTCCCATCCCTCGATTATGGTTAGGGGAAATCACCAGAGGCATATTCCTTGAGTAGGTCCTGCAAATTTATTTTGGGCTTCCACTGTCATCCATCGCCTTCTGCACTCTAGACTCTCACAATTTAAGCTCTGATACTATTCCCTCCTTCAGATTTGGATTATATAACTTAAAATCTTTGGATCACAAATGTTGATGTGCTTCATCCATGTGGATTTAGTTATGTTTCACTTAGATGCCAGCTTGTTTGCTAGCATTTTCTTGCCTCTCACCCTCAGTGGCTATATCACCAGCAATCACTTCAACCTTACGTCATCTTGAGTCTTAGCATGTTTTTTACCCCTCTTCTCTCGTCCCTTACCCAGAATAGGGAGATGAAAGGGCTAAAGAGGTTTAGATGGACTAAGGGCCTCTGTCATGAGCAATCTTTCTGGCCTAAGAAGTTCTCAAAACTCTGCTCTGAGTATTTTTTCCTGAGAAGCTTCCTGGCCAATGTATGGCAATAGCTTAGAGATGGATGGAAACGTCTCCTGACTGCCCTACATCTGGGAACTGAGAGGCCAGTCACCAAATACTTGATTTGAGTTTAAAAATGACACTCAGAGATGATTTGAGTTCGTGGTTAGCCTCATGAATAATTCTTGCAGCAATGATAAAAGCGAAAAATTGCTGAAACCTTCTATAATACGCACTTTGGTTTTTAGATTTAGCTACCATAATCTGCAACATCAACGGCCTATGTACAAGTAGTGGGCTTGTTTTTCAATGTGTTAGCACTGTCTTTGTTTAGCTTTTCCCTACACCTTTCTTGGGGGGAGCACTGAAATACTTCTATGTGCTGCAGAATATTTCTCAGCGTGGCCAGCTGGCATTTAAGGAGCCTACTGAGAAAGCTGACTTGATTCCAAGGGACAATGTCAGAAGGCACGTTGCAGCTGCCCTCTCTCAGAAGGTCTGGAATAAGACAGACATTCTCAATTACTACCCTGTGTGGCAATGTTGCTCCATACTTCTCAGCATCCACCTTCTCAAAGTGGCCTTCCCACCCTCTCTTCATCTGTTCAAGTGGGTGCTTTGGCACGAAGGAAGCTGCGCTGTGTCTCGCCCATGCATCTTGCTGTTGTTGGTACGTTTGTTGTTTGTTGACCGTGGTGCCAGGATTCAGCCGTTACATGACAGGCTTTGATAGAGTGAATCAATTGTTCTAGTGGTTGTTTTTTTTTTTCCTTTCTCTCATGAAATATCCACCAGACATTACACCTCTCTCCTTTAAAAATGCAGACTGCTTTTAATAGTTACTATCAAGAAGAAGAAAAATAAGACACACTAAATTTATATCATTTTTCATAACTGATCATACTGGGTGATCACAATTGTCGGGGGAAAACAGTCTTGCCTTTTCACAGTGATCATTTGGGTAGGACCTAGTTCCAGATTTTCCAGAAATTATACAGTCAGAATTTCTATAAATATAGTTAAGTGTGCACTGATTTGGTCTCAACTTAATGTTTTTAGTAGGTTTGTTGAAAACACAGGCACAGCACAGAGACCAGAATCAGGAGAGGAGAGAGGAGAGAGTCAGAGGCAGACTCCCTTTATCATTTCAAGCTGCTTTCTGTCCCAGGAGAGCAGGAACTGGCAAAGAAGTGCTTTCCGAGAGTCCAGAAGATTGCTTTTCGCTTGAATGTTATTTGAAATTTCCTGTGGACTGTGGATCTGAAACCTTGGGGTCAGGACTGAGGATCTGTGATATAAAGATGCTCAACCTTGCTTTCTACAAAAGCTACCAAGTTAATTTTGGTAGAACTCAACATCACAGGAGTGCTATCCAGCTGTTCAACGTGCAGATACGACTGAGTAATGAACTGAGAAAGTCCAATGTTTTTGCTTTTGAACAATCCAGTTCTACCTCTTGTGACTAGAAATATCATCCAAAGCACAAACCATGCCTCAAGTGTGTGTGTGTGTGTGTGTGTATATATATATATATATACACATATGTATATATTAGGCAACTTCCAACTCTGTGTGATTTTAGAATGGTATTAAAGTAAAGTTGGTGCTAATTTATGGTAAACAAAACCAAATCAAGAGGGTGGGAAGGGTATTGTTCTGCTTTGGCCTGTGGTTACCATTGCAAGAAGAAGCTTCCAGAGCCATTATGACAGCATGTTGAAACAGACAAGTTGAATGCAGAAGCTTCCCGAGGCCAGTGGCTCCTTTTATCTTTGCTAAAGTTCCAAACTAGGTAGGAGCTAGTTTTTCCAGTTTTGTGCCCTTGGACAAAGTCCCCTCTCTGTGTCTCAGTTTCCTCGACTGTAAATGGGCATAAGAATAGGGGGACCTCATGAACAGTCCTGGGTTAAGGATTAACGGGTGAATAGGATAGTGCAACTCAAACTACACCTGACACCAAATTAGAACCACATCATTGCAAGTTGTTGTACTTGCGGTAGTGCAAGTTGTCCAAGAAAACCAGGTAAGTAGAGGGAGAGAAAGAAAGAGAGCCGAGGGAAGGGAGACGATCTCTGACAAGGAGGGCAGAGAAGCTGGTGAGTGACAGCTGGTGTGTTCCTGGACAGTTCTCCATGAAACCAACTTTCTGAACAGGTGGAAAGTCCTCGTAGAAGACAGTTAGTCGTATGGCTCACCGCGGTAGCCATGTTGAAGTCCCGCTGTTGTGGCCTGAAGTCAGCAGCGAGTGGAGCATGAAGAAGAGAGATTCTCAGCCTGGACGATGAGAATCTCGGCAGTGATTACGGAAGACTGAGGATCCAGGACTGAGGGGTGAAGGATTCTGCCCTTTCCTTTGGTCCCATAAGACCCACAACTCCTGTGCATCATTGAGTAAAACCCCCGTAGTAGGTTCACGCACACCCATTCTCCAATCATGCACCCTATTTTCTAATTCTATTGTGTCTTTATTGGCAGGGACCATGAAAGACATTCTACCACCCTGGGCTTGGAATATACTGTGCAGTCCAGGGTCACCAGAGCAGTGTTCTCCAGCAGTGTGCTGGGGCACAGAGGTGTCCGAGAGGCTTCCACCAAATTACATGATGCCAGTCAATACTGTCACTCAGATGTCAGTGAGATTTAATGTGGATAAATGAATGGATTGTGTGATGCAGATTATTTAATATAAAACTGACATTAAAGAAAGAGCATGTGCTTATAGGAACACTTGGGATCTGTGCCCTACGAGGATATAAAAAGTTCAGCCAGGGAAGGAGACAACTGTTCAAATAGCCAAACAGTGCAGAAAGGTGACAAGGGCCTGAATGATGCCATAGTAGGAAAGCATTGATGCAAGCTCTGCAATGGTTATGATTCCTGTAATATTCTCATTATATTGTAATAAATATGACTGACATGCCATTGTTAGTGATTGATTTTGATGATCTTTAAATATGTGACCAAAATTCTGTTACTTAGAATGCGGAAAATGCCAAAAGGTTGGAGATAACATATCAAACAAACAAATAATAGTATAAAACACCTGAATGGCAGGCTCTTGATTCTTTCATTATCCTGTTGGGCTAAAAACAGGACCCTTAACTGGATTACCTGAATACCCTTTGTCTACTTTCATGGTCAAGCAGACCCTAGGCTTCTATGGCTATAAGTACTCCTTTGATTTGCCATATACTTCAAGCCCAGATGGAACTAGGCAGTTTCTGTATGAGCTCAAATTTGACAACAGTTCCATTGTCCCTCCCTCCTAAGGACCAAGCTGGTAATCCAGAAGTGGGTCCAGGTTCACACTGTATACAGGGGAATGTAGCACAGCTGAAGAACACTGCATTTAGGAAAGGCTCTTGTAAGGGACGACTGGTAAACCTGCCCAGTCTTTACCCTCAAGAAAGACATTATCTTTATTACCCAAGAACATAATCAAATCTCCTTTGGAGAAAGGAGAGAGGCTTTATTAAAGATTTTATTATCTGAGAATGTAAACGAATCTGTTCTCTGACAAGAGGTGACACTCTCTTTAGCTTCCATGTTTGTCTGCTAAGCAAACATCTTTGAGAAAATGGTCAGTGCCCTTTGCTCAGAAAACTCAGATCCTGTAGACACGACAGAGAAACAACCCAGGAAGAATGGTCTTCCAATACTTTCTAGTCACATATCAACCCGAGTTTGGCCTTTGTCAAAATGAAAAAAGCAATTGATTCTATGAATCTACTCTCTGTTCCTGTCCTCTTTATACATTCCCCGAGGCTGGGATTACTATGATGAGAAGTCGCCCATTAAATCATTTTCCAAACTAGTGTTTGAAAAGAATAACCCAAGATTTTTCATTTATTGTACATTTTTCACATTCAGAGAAGAACATATTTATGATTGATTACCCATGGTATTATCACTTGCTTTACAATAGCATCATGGGAGAAGCAATAGAGTCCGTCAGATCTGAAGTTGAACTTGGGTTCTACTATTTGCCAGTTGGGCCATCTTGGGAAAATTACTTGACCTCTCTGGAAGCTGGGGAGGAATATTTTCCCAGTAGAGCTACAGACAAAAAGTAAATTAGTGTATCAGTACAATGCTTTGGACAAACAATAGTTGTCGTTCTTTTTAGCTGCCAGGAGGTTGACCCTTGACTCTTGGCAACCACATTGGATTGCTTTGATTCTCAGGGTTTCTATTGGCTCATTTTGGAAGTAGATCACTGGGCCTTTCTCCCTAGTCTGTCCTCACCTGAGAGCTCAGCAAAAATCTGTTTTGTATCACAGCAACACAATAGCCTCCACTGACAGATGAGTGGTGGTTGAGTGGTGGTTGTACCTCGGTACATTGGCTGGAATTCTAACCCGGGGCTTCTGCATCTAAAGCAGAATTCTACCACTGACCCACGACTTCCTTCTCCCACTCACACAGAATTATAAAGGTTAAAGAGGAGCATTACAGGTGCACATGGTTAAATGCTTGGCTACTAAATGAAAGGTTGATATTTCGAACCTACCCTCCAGCACCACTGAAGAAAAGCCTGGTGATCCATTTCCACGAAGATTACAGCTAAGAAAACCCCATAGGGTAGCTCTACCTGTTTCATTGGGTCCCTATACGTTGGGATTGACTCCTTGGCACCTGAGAGCCACAATAATTAAAGTTAAGGTGGCATTAGGCCCAAAGTAACAGAATACTTGACCAATATTATATATCTCCATTTCCCTATGACCCCCAAATCAAACTCATTGCCATCAAGTCAGTGCTGACTCATAGCGACCCCCTGTGGGTTTCCAGACTGTAACTCTTTATGGGAGTAGAAAGCCCAGTCTTTCTCCCACAGAGCAGCTGGTGGTTTCAAACTGCCAACCACGCAGATCACAGCCTAATGAGTAACCACTACGCCATTGGGGCGCCTCCCATTTCTCAATAACTCCCACCAAATGATTGAGTGGGACTTTCCAAGAAAGATGTAGAGGGCTCTAACTCAGTGTTTGGTCAGGTTAGCCATCCCTCTGTATGGAAAAGAGCCATCTTAGAAGGAGGAACAGAGAGGCTCCCCTGACCATTAAGAAAGAGGAGCTATCAGTGGAACAGCTGCAAGATCCTTGCTTGAAGTGGCAGAAGTAGCCACCAGAGGCCACAGCAACAAGACGAGACAGAACAGTGGAACTGCGCTGGGAGCCTGAGGATGGTGTTCTAACCCATAGAAGAAAGCAGAGGCCAAGAGATCATGCGGTGAAGAGGCCGAGCACCAGATATACGCATGGTTGTTGGCCGGGAATAGGCGCTGCTGTGGACAAAGGACAGGATCCTAAATGTTTTCTGTATTTGGCTTGTTAACTTCCCTAATAAATTCCCTGAATTGTGAGTATATTCTGGGAGTTCTATGTAGCCATTGTAATGGATGAACAACCCTCACAGAAAAATACAGTGCTTTGAGTTGAGTGGTTTGGTGTCCGAAAAGGGTAAAAGAATGATGGAGGATGGAGGCATGTCTGATCTCTGCCTGGGGGCAATAGGCCTTGGTCTAGTGTGGACTTGGACTTGGATTCTCTTCTCCTGCGGAAGCTGGAGGAGGGCTGACATGGTCCTCACGGCATTTTGTCACCAATCTTAATTGAAAAGGAGGTTTGGAAGATTGGAAATTGTAGTTAGATATTCTTTGCCCAAGGATCCCTGTTGCGTAATGGTTAAGTGCTTGGTTGCTGACTGAAAGGTCCACGGTTAAATCATCAATTGCTCTAGGGAGGAAGATGTGGCAGCCTGCTTTTGTAAAGACTATAGCTTTGGAAACCCTATAGTTATGCATTCGGTTGCCATTCACTTGGTCGGCAGTTCAAAATCACCAGCTGTTCCTTGGGAAAAAGATAGGGCTTTCTACTCCCGTGAACGGTTTCAGCCTTGAAACCCATAGGGGGTCACTATGAGTCAGCATTGACGCCATGGCAGCGAGTCTGGTTTGCTCTTGGTAAAGCTTTGGAAATCCTTTAGGGCAGTTTCTGCTCTGTCCTCTAGGGTAGCCAGGAGCTGGAACTGCCTTAAAAGCAAAGGCACCTCAATGTTGCCCCAAAGGAAACTGGTGTTCTGATAGTAAGAAAGGGCAAATGGAGACTTCCTAGCTGACTGATGCTCTCTGCCACAAACATGGTCCCTGTGTGCAAGCTGCATATGTTCCAATATGGTACTTCAGTGAGCAATACGTTTTCAGTCCTGGCAGTCACAGATTTTAGTTGGTGTATCCCCTTTATTAGGCAGTTATTCTTATATTTCATAAGGTTAATTCTGTTTGATCCAGTGGTCCAAAGACAGCTATATTCCCAGCTTCCAGATTTCAGACTTTGTGAACAGCAGAGTTGGTGAACTCTAAAATGGAAAGAAATTAACACATCACATTTAATAGGCCTACTGGAGAACCTTACTGCCCCTACCATAGGTAGCCTAATTACTTTATATTTTAATTTCCTCTTCTTCATTAACAGGTACTAAGGGGCATCTTCAATGAATTGGCTCTCAGCATTTTGGCTTTAAGCTTCTGTTTCCATCTTTATATTATCAAGAATTGGTCAGCTGGGTATCCAGTCATTCCATGTAGCCTAGTTTGTGAATTAACCTATTCGGTTCAGGAATACTTATTTCAGCGGTTTTCTCTGGAGCACAAACACCAACCTATGAACCTGCATCCATCTCCCTTTTAAATTTGGCTATTTTTATGAACAGCTGGAAAGGAGACACCCGTACCTTTTCAATAATTTTGGAGGGGCTTTGAGTTGACCTTACTACACAGCAGAGGTCAGCAAATATTACCTGTAAAGAACCAGGTAATAATAGTGAATATTTTAGGCTGTGTTGGTTATATACTATCTGCCACACTTTCCTTTTTTTCTGCTCCTCTTTGTTTATTTTTATTTCTTTGCATTAAAGAGTCAAACATGGGTTGACCTGGTCTAGGGCTAAGGTCTAGGGCTAAGAGAGTCAATCCATGGGTTGAACTTGGTCTAGGGCTAAGGTTTTCTGATCTTTGATCCAAACTACCATTTTTTTTGTCCTTAAGAGAAAACTCACTGTCATTGAGCCAATTCACAGCAACTCAACACAGGCCATTTGAGGGGAGCAAACAGTTTGAACGACTAACTCTGCCTTCAGCAGTCCAACACTTACCCAATAGTGCCACTAGGGTTCCTTCTTAGAGGAGTGGTCCCCACAGTACTTTGAGAGCAGACACCTATTTAAAAATATATAAAAATAAATACTTTGAGCATGTACTCTAAGAATAGTATTTTAATTTTTAATAAAATATGTATAAGTTTCAATGAACTAATAGATTATTTTATAAAACATGCGTAAATATAGAAAATTTAAAAGCATGCGATAAATGTGGCTGTAAATAGCAGCTCTAAAAATTCTTTCTGTGCCTCAAGAGATCTTCTCGCCCACTTTGCTGGACATCTTGTATTTCATCTTAAGAGATTTTTGTTGTTGTTGGATGCTAAAGAGGACACTCCTGCTTACATGATTCCAGTCCACAATTTGTTAGATCTTAATATTTAGCTTTTACTTGAGTTTACTTTAACCCAAGGGAGCTTGATTCATTGGGACCCGCCAAGATAAAAGTTGAAAAGCATTATAATGGACTTAAAAGAAAATAAGTTCTCTAAAACGATTTGTAGAACAGACTATGGTAAAAAATTAGCTTTCTCAAGACTGTGAAATTCTCCTTCAGGATTATAGTTTGCAAAGCATGTTTCACTAGTGAGCATACAGTTTTCAATGTGATACCTCACTTTGAAATGCCAAGGCCACCTTTCAGGAAACAGAGTACACAGCTCAGGTAAATCCATTTACTTATAAAGCCATTTGGATTTGTTAGTGAGTAAATAGCCTGGAACCCAGGGCTTTTCAAAATCATTTTCAAAGACCCATTATTTGGCATGTCCTCCATCAGATCCCAAGAACATTAATCTGGGGTCCATGAATTCCATTAAGTGGCTGCAGATGAATTTTAGCGGATCAATGAACACATTAAAACCTTATGCAAATTGCAGCATGTGAATATAATGTGTGGCACTTCAAAAAGTTCATGGAAAAATCCCAGGATCATTTAATTTAAGGTCTCTGATGTCTGCTACCTGATCCCTTCTATACCTCATGATCACACAGGCTGGTGTGCTTTTTCCATGTGGGCTTTGTTGCTTCTGAGCTGGATGGCTGCTTGTTTACCTTCAAACCTTTAAGACCCCAGACGCTATATTTTTGGATAGCTAGGCACCATCAGCTTTCTTCACCATATTTGCTTATGCACACATTTGTCTTCAGCGATCATGTCGGGAAGGTGAGTATCATGGAATGCCAGTTTAATAGAACAAAGTGTTCTTGAATTGAGGGAGTACTTGAGTGGAGGCCCAATGTCCATCTGCTAGCTAAATACTAAGCCTATAAAAATATGTACATAGATAGATCTGTTTCCCCATCATCATATATAAATTTAGTTACATATGTACATGCTTGTATTCAGGCCTCTGTATATGCCCTATGCCTCCCAGTTCTTTCCTCTATTTCTTTTTACTTTCCTCTTGTCCCACGATCATGCTCAGCCTTCATTTGGGTTTCAGTAATTCCTCTCGGTTACATTGCCCTTGATCACTCCCTACCAGGCCAGTGGAAACACGCAGCATCCCCCCAGCTCTCAGGGCCAGCCAACACAGAGTCCCAGCAGTCAGGGAGGGCAAGGGCCAGAAAGAGAGGGAAGTGGTCTCAAGTGTCTGTCTTATAAAAAGACCACCCCTGCCAAGAGGGAGGCCTCATCAGATTATGATTTGATTGAAAGGTTATACTTCACCCCTTCACCCCTACACCCCTATACCCCTACCTTAAATTAAGGTGACCAGATTTAAAGCGGGACACCATTGACCGGGGGTGGGGTGGGGATGGGGTTTCTTGATTACAAATTTGGTCGATATCGACCAAATAGACCGTTCCCTAACTTGTCATGCATTCTTTCCAAAAATCGGGACTTTTTAAAAACACCAAAAAGCGGGACATCTGGTCACCTTAACTTAAATCTAACTGCCATTGAGGGGTATCATCCATACAGTGCTGGCGTAGAAGAGGCTGGTTCTGAGAATAGTGGATGGACTCTAGTCACCCTGGAATCAAGTACAGCTTCTGGAACCAACTGTCAATGCTAGGTTGGGATAGGAAATCTACAGGGAAGGAACTTATTTTGGCTCTCCCTTCTCCTGTATTGTAGTTTCTCTCAGGTGCCCGCTATTGACAAACTATAACAGGCATCAGATGGTAAGCAGAATGTGTTTGCAAGGTAAGACAGCCAGCGTGTATTTAAAGCTCAATCATTGCTTCATGCAGTGGTTCTCAACCTTCCTAATGCTGCAACCCTTTCATACAGTTTCTTGTGTGGTGGGGACCCCCCAACCATAAAACTATTTTTGTTGCTCCTTTTTAACCACCATTTTGCTACTGTTATGAATCGGGCGACCCCTGTGAAAGGGTCGTTCGACCCCCAAATTGGTCGCTACCACAGGTTGAGAACCGCTGGCCTAATGCCATGTAGTTTTACTAAGTTCATAAAAAGGACTATGATCCCAAACCATTCAGAATTCCATATCTACTCTTATTTGAGGAAGAAAATAATTTTATGTATGGAGATACTGCTTCCCAAGTGCAGAACAGTTAGAATCCAAGATATCTGAATTATCTGAGTTTTATTTTTTTGGCCTCTGGCATCACCTTGAACAGGCAAACCAGTCATGCATCCGCCTCTTATGAATGTTGTGGGACTAAGCTTCTGAAGTTACGTCTCAAGATTCCTTTATTTTTTTCCCTTTTTTCCATCCTTTGATGCTTTGCCTTTTCCCTTTGGCCTTTTATGGAGAACAATTTTATTTTTCAGGATAGTGTAGTGCACACCATTTATGGTGGTTTTAATACCCCCTGTCTGTGCTATTCCTTTGCTCAAGATTGATGCAGAAATGAGAGACTTACAAAGAGCTGGGCCCATCAAGGTGCTGCCCCTTGACCAGATAACGAGCCCAAGGTTGGGAAGAAGACATCTCGTTTGGATGGTGAAGTAGGAGGCTGTGAGCTGGCAGCTGGCAGCACTGAGGCTCCCCGCTACGCGGAGGAAGCCACCGTGCAGAGAGCATCACAGGCAGCACAGTGGAAACCAGAGAGCAGTGACAGCCCTGCTGCCTACCAGACCTGGTTCCCGCTTTGGGCCCTGAACCAGCCACACCACTATCCCGTAGAAACACAATTTGCTTATAAGAATCCAAAGCTCTTCTTCCTTTTCCTCTTATTTTTCCTCCCTTAAGCTTGTTCAAGTTGGAGTGCTTTGAGTGGCAAAGAGACCTGCCTACTCGGCTCTGTGGTGTGGCTCTTGAATACACCACTTGGACGATTCATTTCTCTCAGCAACTCTTGCCATAGCAGTAACATGTGATGACTTAGCTCACGAAGTGGCCTGAGTAGTAAATGAGGAAATGTATATAAAGTCCGTAGCATGGTACACATTTGAAAAACATAGTTTGGACCTAGTATTGAATTAATGATCGCCTCGCTTGTCATTATGTTGTGCTGCACCATTTGGCTTACCTTTTTCATGAGACCAGCAGAGTGCAGGGAGATAGCTATTCACCCAGAAAAGCGTGCATTATGATTTAAGTGCATGTACCTGGCAGGAGGAGGGGAGCAGGCTTTCTTTAGACTAAGGCTGTTTAATTTGATCTTTAGCTTCTGCTATGCATCACTGCCGCTCTTCTCTTTTACCACTATCAGCTCTTCAGTCGCTGTAGTTTTATTATTTTTGAATATATTTCAGTATTTTTCCAGTTTTACTGACTTATAATTCCCATGCCATACATTTTGATGGTTTAAGCATATTTACCAGAGTTGTGCTGTCATCACCATGATCAATTTTAGAGCCTTTTCTTCATTTTTGTGCTCATTGTCTTTAGCTCCCAGCCTCTCCTCCACCTCCCGGGTCATAACACCAAAAACTCTTAATCCAGTTACTGTCTATAGTTTTACCTATCCTGGATTTAATATAAGGAAAAGTGACCACCCACCCCCCAACTACAATGATCAAATAGAACAAAATGGAAAGACTTCACTCCAAAAGGGAGCCGAAAACAGAGAGAGTGTGATAGTAGCAGATGTAAGGTAGTCTGAGGCTGCCAATGACTGAGCGTGGCCCTTTGGACCCGGTGCTGTTGAGGCTAATTCCCACCACATTTGTCACCTTCTCTCCAGCTCTTCCTGTGGCTTGTTGCTTCCAAATCCTGTTACTCTTTGTGCTCCTTAGAGTCTCATTTAAATGATCGGATCTTTTATTATTTTTGTATTTCAATACAAAATGTAACAATTTTCAATGGGAAAATTCTCATTTTACCAGCGTGACATAGAAAGCTAAATTATCATCAGCAGGTCACTTAGTGACCTCGGTATTAGAGCCCTGAAGCCCATGATGACTCCGTAGAACACAATGTGAGAGCCTTAAAGTTTTCTGTGATTTGGGATTTATTTTTTATTTTATTTTATTTTTTTGAGAGCATTTCAATTTATATTTTATCTGGTAAAATTCTTTTTGAATCGTTGAAACAAAGCCCAGTTTAAAACAACACCAACAAAAGCTCTTGCATAGCTCAGTTTGGATAGCTTCTATGCAAAGGAGAGAAATCACAGCTATTCATAAACCATGTAAGATTTAGAAACAATTACTCACACTACTTTGAAAATTTAAAGAGGGTTTTTTGCAAACAATCTGTAACATTTGTTCTGTCGGAATAACACCCATGTGCAACACATTTATTAATCTTTCCAATAATGGTAAAACAGACATGCTGTAATTTGATGTCCTATTGGGTTGTTGCTGATGAACTACGAACAGTGGCAGTGTTCAGAGCTACCTATGGACTGAAGTCACATGTTTCAGTAGAAAGATAAATAAAATCTTTAGACTTGCTGTTATTTGTTAAGCTCAGCACAAGCTTAAAAGCATATTATAGAATTTTAATAGAGGAGTGTTGTTATCTTCATTTCCATTTGGTATTATTATATCTTATCAAAACAGAAAAGAGATATGCACTAGTAAATAGTTAAATGAGAGGTGATCTGAAATTCTCTTATAACATAGGTTAACACAGTCGTGCTTATGCTTAATAGAGGGATATTTTTATGTCTAGTGTATTTATGTGCATTGTCAGCTAACATCATCATCCTTTTTAATTTAATTAAATTTTTATTTTTTAAAATCATTTTATTGAGAGCTCTTACAATGCCTATTACAATCCATACATCAATTGTATCAGGCATATTTATACATATGTTGCCATCCTTCCTTTCTAGACAGTTACTTACTATTGAGCCCTTGGTATCGGCGCCTCCCTTTTCCCCCTTCTGCCCAGCCCCTGGTGACCCCTTGATACATTATAAATTATTATTCAGAATTTATTTTTGAGTTATTAAAATAACGTACATTTTAGGATCACATGTCCAATTGCCTACTGGATAGTCAGCCGAATGACCTCAGCTTTCATATAGCCAGTGAAAATTCTTGATGTTCCCCATCAAAACCTACTCTGTCCCTTCTCTATTTGTATCGCACTAAATGTTACGATCATTCACCTGTTTCTCAGGCCCACATCCCGAGCTGTTGTTGCTTTCTCTCTTTCGATGGCGTCTATCTCTAGTCCATCATCAAGTTCTGTCGGTGTCCCCTTAGAGGATACTCACTTCTAGACACCGTGCCTCCGAACCTGCGTGTTCTCACTCTGCCCCAGACTCACTCACCGCTCTCCTGGACTTGTAGCAGACCACCAACCAGTCTTTCCACTGCCTCTTTCGGAGTATGCTGCACAAGAAGGTCCAGAGGTCGTTTAAAAGCATAAATACTTTCTGGTCTCTCTTCTACTCAAAATAATCCCTAAATATCAGGCACACTCAAAATCGCACCCAGTTTTTATTTTCTTATATACTTTTTATTATGTTTCCTATGATTGCCATGTATTGTCTATAATCACAGAAACGGTGTGTTTTTATACTTTTGCTTTCATATGGTGTTCAAGGTTGTCATTGCAAATTGAATTCTTTCTTGGTACAGTTTGATTTTCTTTAAAAACGTGGTTTGATACATGTATACTCTGATGCTTTCTTTTGACACTACATCAATTACTGACTTAGGAGACAGATCAGACCATCTGTTCCTGTAAAGATTTACAGCCTCAGAAATCCTATATAAGGTCACCATGAGTTAGAATTGACCTATTGGTAGTGGAGTTTTCACTAGTTAGACGAAATATAATAGTGACACTGGGACATAGTATAGCAATGTGACAGGCATGACACTTAAACCACAAAACCCAAATGTGGTTTCTTTACCAGGGTACTAACCAAATGGCTTTTACTAGTTAACATTAGAACATGGAAGGTATAATATCTGTTCTACTTATCATATAGAATTTTCGTGAAGTTTACATAGCTGATATATAAGACACTGGGTGAATGTGAGTTAAAAATAATAGAATTGCACAACAAACAAATGGTAAGTAGTGAAATCTGCAGATGGAGTGATGAATTACCTTAAAACAGTCACTGAGGTACATTAAGTGTTCATTGGCGTATTGCACTTGTCATACGTTATAATAACCCGGTATCCATATGCATAGAGAGTGGCTAGACTAGTAGGCGTCAGACGCTAACTGAATAAAATGATAACGACAGAAGCAGTGGTGGAGCCACCCTGCTCATCCGAGGAAACAGCTGTCTATAGCTCACAGTAAAACCCTGCCTTGCTTAGTAATGAACTTGCTTATAGTCTTTGAAGGAGTAGCTATGAGTAGCTATGAACATGGCATTGATCTGAGTGGAGAGAGGTTTTGGCTGGTAGCCTTGTGAAGAAGCTGCAGCTGATCTTGAAAAGCTCATTTACTGTCATTGAGTTGATGCTGATTCATAGTGACCCAACTGGACAGGGTCCTGTGAGTTTCTGAGAGTCTGTGGGAGTAGAAAGCTCCATCTTTCTCCTGCTGAGTGGCTAGTGGTTTCGAACTGCTGATCTTGCAGTTTGCAGTCCAATTTGTAACCACTATGCTCTCTGGATGTTGTAAAAGGGGTCTTCTAATCAACAGAACCTCTTAGTTTTACCAGACAAGGAAGTTAACACAAAAATGAAACAAAGGAAAAAAGTACTGCACTTGCTACAAAAATTGGGATTTGAAGCCTTAGAAGAAGAAACAATAAAATTTTGAAAGGTTTATGCAGTTTAGTAGCAACCAAACATTTTATGAGATCAGGCACATCTGTTTCTATAATTTATTTATCTATGTATTATAGATAAATGATAGGTACATTCATGTACATATTATACATACATAATACTAATATTAAATCCTTAGAATGCATTTTAAAGTATTCTGATTTTATAGATGGGAAAACTTAATATGCAAAGAAGTTAGGAAAAATTGTTCAAGATCACCCCACTCATAAATGACAAATGTAATTCTGTTTATCTCTTTAAATACATTCTATCTAAAGCCAATGAACATCTCTGTGTAGTGGAGGTCTCAAGTCTAATCATATTGAAGATTTTCCTAAAGATAAACATGTGTTTTCTCAGGAATGTTGGAAGAATCTCTAATACCAGGATTTGAAGAAACAAGTCCCTTTGATCCATAGAAATTTAGTTCTTTAACAAGGAAAGAGAACTAGATTTGTGGAAAACATCTCTAAAAGATGGAAGAAGCACACTAGCCTATGCAACCACGAGGTGTCGAAGGGATCAGGTGTAAGGCATCATCAGAACAAAAAATCTTACCATAGTGAATGATGGGGGGAGTGCAGAGTAGAGATCCAAAGCCCATTAGTAGGCCACTGGAGATCCCCTTGCAGAGGGGTCTCGGGGAGGAGATGAGCCAGTCAGGGTGCAATGTAACAACGATGAGAAATACAACTTTCCTCTAGTTCCTAAATGTTTCCTCCCCGCTCCCACTACCATGACTCGAATTTGACCTTGCAAGTCTGGCTAGACCAGAGGATGTACACTGGTACAGATGGGAACTGAAAATCCAGGGAATCCAGGGTGGATGAGCCCTACAGGACCAGTGGTGTGAGTGGCGAAACAGGGAGGGTAAAGGGAGAATGGGTAGGAAAGAGGGAACCGATTACAAGGAACTATATGTGACCTCCTCCCTGGGGGACAGACAACCGAAAAGTGGGTGAAGGGAGACGTCGGACAGGGCAAGATATGACAAAATACCAATTTATAAGCTATCAAGGGCTCATGAGGGAGGGGGGAGCAGGGAGGGAGGGGAAAAATGAGGACCTAATGTCAGGGGTTGAAGTGGAGAGAAAATGTTTTGAGAATGATGTACAAATGCGCTTTACACAAATGATGTGTGTATGGATTGCGATAACAGTTGTATGACCCCTAATAAAATGTTTAAAAAAAAAAGATTATTGTGATTTTTTTTCTTGTTTATTTTTTATTTTCAGTCACAGAAATGTTTTGATATTTTGAGTATAGTTTTAAAAATATCCAAAAGAATCTCACTAGATCTCTCTTACTGCCACCGAGTCAGTGGTGACTCATCGTGACCCCGTGTGGCTTTCTGAGACTCTAACTCTTTATAGGAGTCGAAGGCCCAAAGGTTCTCCCTTCAGAGCTGCTGGTGGTTTCAAACTTCCGACCATGCAGACTGCAGCCTAAGGTCGAACCACAATGCCATCGAGGATCCTAAATCAGTGTGTTTTAATGGAAGCGTATTGGCTGCACTCAGTTGTGGACAAAGGGCAGTTACCGTAATTTATGGCCTGCCTCATGGAGTCAGTGGCATTATTTGACAAAAACGGCTTCATTTTAACTTTTTCTGCTCCGAGTCATAAAATAGAATGCATGGTTTCAATGAGATCCTTTCAGTCACGCGTGGCTTCTTTTCAAAGGACAAGACTCTTGTGTTGGGGTAAATCCAAAACTTAGTAAAACCCAAGTCCTTTCAAATCTGCCGTCCTTTCCACGCAGATCCACATTGTCTGATCTATCGTGCACAGACCCACGGGGCTCCTTTGAATTTTGCTGGCTTCGTGTTTTTATTGGAAGCAAAGTCTGCTCACCCAGAAAGGACGGAGCCTTCGTCTTCCTTTTAGGTTGAATTACTTAAATACAAGAATAAGGACATTTTATTTTATTTGGCAATGCACAGCTGGGCTGTGTTAAACAGATAGTAAAACCAAATCACATACCTCTCAGTAAAAGGATAATTTAGGGTCTCTAAATTATTCTCAAAGGAAAATTATTCTGTGTATTTTACCCAAGTAACACCGATGATTGTTCACTGATTGAAATTGTATGGTGTAAGTATGTATGCCTAGTTCATAATACTGGGCGTTGACAATATCATAAAGTTTTAATACGTTATAAGTGGAACATTTGTCACAAAGTCATTTTTTGAAGTATTCCAGAAGATACCAAAGGTGTAAAAATTATTTTCTATGTCATGGTTTCCCTGAAGTATATTTGTGGATCCTGTGCCACTACTGAAGAAATGTCCTAGAGGAAAACCAAATTTGCTATAAGAATTTATAACTTCCATGACATGTAAGGTTCACCCTTTCTGTTACAAGACTTTGTCAGCATGTGATTCAGTTGTTTAAATCTTAACTGATTGAAATCAAGGGTAGCAGATACCTATCATACGATAGAGTCAAAGATGCCTTTCATTTAGAAAACACTTTCTGGTTTGCAGAGGATTTTGAGGTAAATTATTTCGTGTATCTGGGGTGAAGACAAATGACATACTTTGGCTGTTTTACCCGTAGATTTTGGTAATGCTCACCAAAGGCTTGGGTGGGGCCATGCAAAGAGGATGTATAAAACATGAATGGAGGGGATTGGCCAATTTTTCCCACCCCACTGGGTTTCACACACAGGAACAGAAAATCTCATGAGCACCAAAAAAAGAAGAGTCAGGAGAAAAGTTTGTACAAGATCCCTGTCTGGCAAACTGGCAGACCAGCAGTGCCAAGAGGTGAGGCAGAGTTCCTGGCCCACAGAGTGAGTAAGGCTGAGTGCCATCGGAAAGATGGCTAGCTTGCAGAGTGGAGCCCTTTGGGCATTTATCAGCCCTGTGAGAGTGTTGTAACACTTGTCCATGCAGGGTAAAGGCCGAAGGATCATGTGGTGGGGAAGTGGAGGGACATGCTTGATAGCATGGTTGAAAATAGATGCTGTGAACAAAAGAAGTGAATCCTTAACATTTTGTAAACTGTTAACTACCCTAATACAGTCTTGAATATTTTGGACATGTCCCTAGAGAAGGCCATCATGTTGGGTAAGATGGAGGGGCATCGAAGAAGAGAAAGGCTCTGGAGGAGATGGATTGACAGTGACTGCAACAAAGGGTCAAGAATAGGGACAAATGTGAGGATGGCACAAGATCCGGCAGGGTTTTGTTCTGTTGTCCATAGGGTTGATGGCACCTGACAGCAACATGCCACCTAGCTTCCTCCAGAGTGAGTGATGAACGCGAGAGAAAGAAAGGGAACCATAGCGACTTTTATGGACGAGCCTTGGAAATGACATATTGTAGCTGCCTCTGTATTCCATTGGGCACATAAAGCAACTCTGAGTCTTGAAGGGGGACGTATAAGAGCACAGGCCCTGGGAGGTAAAGCTCAGTGGGGGTCATCTTGCAAGCCTATAGTGTTCCTAAAGGTAAGCGGCCTGCATTTTTTTTTAATTCTAAAATTCTTAATATTATAAGTGATTATGTGAAGCCAAGCTAAGCAAACCAAATTCTATACAAAGGACTCTCTGCAGTGCGGCCAACCTCCAGTGTATTTGTATTTCTCATTCTCATTAGGACAAACTAAGAAAATTTTCATTTCTTAGAAGTAGAACAACAATGAGAATAATATTTACTGAGAATTCTGTTCTCTAACCTGCTAGGCATGTTTTTGGATTGTTTGAAAACAATTCAGAGAACATGATCCGAAACAGAAACATTGCTATCTTATTCATATTCATTGAAGAAATAATTACAGATCATTGTTGGCAAACTCATAGCATTCTTTTAAACACACTATGAATGATGCAGTGTAAGCTGTGTGGTGTAAAATTAATTATCATATTGACCAGTTCTGCTATTGCTTTCCTGCTCTACTTACGGGGAACTGTTGGTTAAATACTGTCTTGAATAAATCTAAGAAAACATCCACACTGGTAACATAATTGCTATTTTTAAAAGATGGTCACATCTTGTATAGCTATTTGGCCCTACGTAAGTGATGATGATTTGATTATAGCAATGGTTGAAACCATTACCTGCAGGTCAGAGACTCATGGTTTCGGATTCTAGGCTGTTCTCTTCCCAGGCATGCATTCTTGAGGGGCCTGAGATGGGTTCCCTCATCTGTAACATGGAAATAATACCTAATCCATAGAGTGTTGTGATTAAGATGCATACAGCTCATTATGAGTACTCAATAAATAGAATTTTCATTAGCTAAATGTATTTTAAATGTTACAATTAATAACTTTGGTGAATGCTTAGCATATTTCACATGAAAAAAATATTCCTTTTAAGGCAATTTCTTCTTCACTTTGTATGCCTATGAAATTCCACTTGCCATGAAAAGGCTTACTATCATGCTGGGTCAATATTTATGAACATTACATATCTCAAACGTAATACTGTATATAAACAAATGATTTGTTGAATATTTAAAATATTTCATGTAAATAATTTACCTATAAATATTAATGGGAACATATTATACTTAAGTTAATCCATTATTAATACAAGGGGTACCCCCCCAAAGTGGAATTTCTTTTCAAAGCTATGTATTCAAATGTTTTTTACAAGTCAACTTTATCACCTTCAAAGTACTTTCCATTACACTTAATACACTTGTCAAATCTGTGATTCCATTCCTGGAAACATTTTTCAAACTCATCTGTGTGGATGGATGACAACACCTCCCTCATTTTCTTTTCCTTTTTATAAATCATTTTATTGGGGGCTCTTATAGCTCTTACAACAATCCATACATTCATTGTGTCAAGCACATTTGTACGTATGTTCCATCATCCTTTTCAAAATATCTTCTTTCTACTTGAGCCCTTTATCAGCTCCTCTTTTTTTCCTCCCTCCTGCACCCTCACCCTCACGAACCCTTGATAAATTATAAATTATTGGTATTTTCATGTCATGCACCATCCACTGTCTCCCTTCATCCATATTTCTATTGTTTGTTGCCCTAGGCTGGGTAGAGGGGGATTGATTTCCATCATCATTGCAATTGGTTCCCCCTTTCTCCCCCTTCGCCCCCCACCTTCCTCCTACCCTCAGGGTATTGCTACTCCCATTACTGTCCCTGAGGGGCTGATCTGTCCTGGATTCCGTTTGTGGAGAGCTCTTATCTGGATCAGTGTACGTGCTCTGGTCTAGCTGGAATTTTAAGGTTGAATTGGGGTCATGACAGTCAGGGTAGGAAGTACTAAAGAACTAGAGGAATGTTGTGTGTTCCATCTGTGCGATAGTCCACCCTGGCTGGCTTGTTCCTTCTTTCTGACCCTTCTCTGAGGGAATGTCCAATTTTCTACAGATTGGCTTTGGGTTTCCACTACTACCTCCCTCATTCACATCTATATGATTATTTGTTTTGGGTCTTCTGATACCTGATATCTGATCCTCTTGACACCTTGTGATCACACAGGCTGGTGTACTTTTTCCATGTGGGCTTTGTTGCTTCCCTGCTAGATGGCAACTTGTTTAACCTCCATCCTTTAAGACCCCAGATGCTGTATCTTGTGAAAACTGGGCACCATCACCTTTCTTCCTCACCTTTACTTGTGCACCCATTTTGACTTCAGCGATTGTGTCGGAAAGGTGAGCTTCACAAATGCCATGTTATTAGAACAAAGTGTTCTTGTGTTGAGGGAGGACTTAAGTACTGGCCCAATGTCTGTCTGCTACATTGATACTTAACATATAAGTATATGTGCATAGACCTATATCCCTATCATTACATATTAATATATTTACATATATGCATGCCTATATTTATAGCTCTATAAATGTCTTTTGCTTCCTAGTTCTTTCCTCTATTTCCTTATACTTTCCTCTTGTCCCACTATCATGTTTGACCTTCATTCAACTCCAAGTAATTCCTCTTGGCTACATTGCACTTGCTCAATCCCCACCAGGCATTCTATACCCTCCTAGCCATTGATTTTAGATCTCTTGTTGTTCCCTTGTCCCTGGGTTTGTTGGCTCCCCTCTGCCATTCCTTATACATCCCTCTTTCCCCTGTCCCACCCTACCCCCACCCCCAACCATCAGTTCGTTGTTTTCTCCTCAGGATAGTTTATCTGCCTATCTTATTTAGATACACATAAAAAAAGAAGCCGACAAAGAAAAAGAGGGCCTATAAATAGTTCCAAGTCTGTCTGCTGACCCTTATGCATGTTTTCTGATCGAGTTTGATGAGGTGCCAAGCCCAGTCCTCCGATACTGAAGTCTGTTTTCAGGATTCCTTGCTTTGTTCCTCTTGCTGCTCTGTTGCATTCCCTTTGTGTTTTGCCCTGGTGTGTGTGTGGAAGCGGGAGGAGTGGGGCTGTTAGACCAGGCTATTTCTCCAGTGTCGATCTCCTGCAGTGCTGTGGGTCAGTGAGGGGACAGCATGTCTCATGGTGCATTCAGCCCTATGGTCCTCTCTGTGCCTTGGCTGATCCTAGCAGGAATGTCATCCTCGGGGCTGACATAATGTAATAGTCTAGGTACTTTGGAGAAACAAATCCACAGTGACTCATGTATAAGAGAGAGTTTTATGTAAAGAAAAGGTGCATCATGAAAACATCCCAACCCAGTGCTGCCCAAGCCCACAAGTCCAACATTAACCCATTAATCCAACACCAGTCCACAAAGTCCTCCACCTCACAAAACAGAGGCAATGATGCCTACTGCAGGAGGAAAGCTGAGTCAGTGAACTGTGATGCGCTCTCTCGCTCTCTCTCCTTCCCTCTTAGTTTGTTCCCATGTGGTCTGGGCAGACCCGCTGCTCTCCATGGGCTGTATATTCAGTGGTGTCCTCTTTAGTGCAATCTTCTCGGGTGGGGGTTGATGTAGCTGGGATTGCGACCAGCCCTGCAGACCTCTCTTCTAGTTAACTGCCTCATGTTGGTATATTGCCCTCCAAGCTTAATGTACCAGGTATAAGTCTGGTCCCTCTCTCCCTTTCCTGTGGAAACATTTTCTTCACCTCTTCTATGCTGTCAAATTGCTGTCCTTTCATATCCTTCTTCATTCGTGGAAACAAAAAGCAGTCACATGGAGCAGAGTCAGGTGAGGAAAGTATGTGCGGCAAGAGAAGCTTGCTGGTTTTTTTTTGCCAAAAACTGGTACATTGAGATGGTTGCATGAGCAGGTGCATTGTTGTGGTGGCAAAACCAGTCCCCTCCTGCCACAAATCAGGCCTTTCTCGTTGCACACTGTTAGGTAATCTTTTCAGAACCTCTAAATAGAAAGTTTGATTAACAGTCTGATCTGGTGGGATGAACTCTAAACGTACACCCCCCCTCATATCAAAAAACACAAAAAACCAAATGAGCATGGGCTTGATCTTTGATTTCACTTGACGAGCTTTAGCGGGGCAAGGTGACAATGGCATCTTCCATGGACTTGATTGATGTTTGCTTTTGGGGCCCTAAGAATAGCACCATGTCTCTTCACCTGTAATGACCGTGGAAATAAAGTCTGGGTTGCTTCGGAGCTGTTCTTTCAAAACGCACCATGCTTCCACTTGACACTCTTTTCTCTGGTCAGTCGGAACCTGAGGCATAAATTTTGTAGCGACCCTTCTCATTCCCAAATCTTCTGTTAAAATTCACTGAACTGAGCTCCAAGATAGTCCAGATACGTCCCCATCTCTTCAGTGGTCCATTGGCAGTCTGTGAGCACAAGTACATGAATTTTGTCGACATGTTTGCCCATTTGGGAGGCTGACGGGCATCCAGAACAAGGTTTGTCATCAATCGACATTTCACCTTTTTTTGAAAAAAGAAAACCACTCTTACACTGAATTTTTCTCCGTAGGACTGTCCTTGTAAGTTGTGTTCAACATCACAACAGTTTCTGCAGCCTTTTTCCCAAGCAGGCAACAAAATTTCACTGCTGCACACTGTTCTCTTAAATTGGTCATCCTCAAAATGAGGTTTGAGTGAAACTGCTTTTACGAAAAAATTCACTGTGACCACAGAGAGCCTTCCCTGGTGACACCACTGGGTACACTAACAGCGCAAATTGCTTGATTCTTGCCTAGTAGGGGGGAAATGTGTACTATGAAAGTTCTGCCAAGCGGGGCTTTTTTGGGGGGAGCACCCCCTCATATATCATAAATATTTTCCATGCCAGCAAATACATAACTTTATCATCTTTTACAACCACATGGCATTCTGTTTATTGTATAATGTAGCACAGGTATCTGGGTGACTCAGTTTACGAGCTTCCAACCAGAAGGCTGGAAGTTCAAATACATCATGTGGTGCTGAGGAAGAAAGACCTGGAGGTCTACATATATCAGATTATATAGCCATTCAAAAGCCTGTGGAGTGCAGTTCTAGTCTGAAACCCATGGTATCACCCGGCGATGGAATTGACTAGATGCCAACAGATAATGTAAACATAAATGAATAATAAATGGCAGAACTGACACTTTTCCTGATTCTTACATAAAAGAATTTCCTCATACGGTGAAACAATAATCTTCTAAACACCCAACACATTGAGTTTATAATGGTTATTTGGGATATGAATTTACATGTATTAAGGTTAATAATCACCCTAGTCCTAACCCTGTGCTGTGCCATGAGCTATTAACTAGTGACTGGCAGGATATTTAAAATAAAAGTACACTGACTTCTCATTTCTCATCTATATTGTTATCCAATTTTACATTTATGACATATGGAAAAACAAGGTACCCTTTGATTTGCGCATTAGTGACACACACCTGGCCTTGACAAACCCTGATGGTGAAGCAAGAGTAGAACTGCCACGACGGCCACGGTGACGGCCCACTTGGCTGGGCTGTGGTGTTAGTGGTTTGGCCGTTATGTCAGGATGCCCTGTCTTCGTCATGTAATGATGCAGCCATTATCACTTTGGGATCCAGGGTGGCCATCCTCCCTTTCCCATAATGCTGGGTTCACATGACAGCCTGACCTTCGGACTCTAACCAGGCCGAGAAGTGAAAAGTGGGTATATTTTATTTTTCAGCATAATCTTTTGGTTTACTTTTGTGCATTTTATAATGTATGCAATAATTTAATATAGTAAATATGTAGGGCCCTAAATTTTGACCTAAAAAAGTGACAGAAACAGGAGAAGCACTGGAAAACACGAACAATCCCCAAATAATGTCTCCTTAGCGCTTGTTGTTAGTTTCCATGAAGTTCATGCCGACTCATGGCCACCCCGGGGGTGCAGAGGAGACTGCTCCATAGGGATCCAAGGCTGTGACTGATGGAAGTGCATGGTCAGGCCTGACTTCCAAAGTGCCTCTGGGCGGGTTAAACCTGTCAGGTAGTAGTTGAATACTGCATTTTTTGTATCACCCAGAAAGTCCTATTTAATATTGGACTGTATTTTTTCTGCTTTAATTCAACATCCACTGTGCTTTATATTTTGAGAATACTTGAGAAATAATGAATACGAACTAGACAAAACATCTTAAAAAGCAATAAATAAATAAATAGATAGACAGATAAATAAATAAATAAAATTAACACTAAAGCTCTGACTTGGAGAAAGCTTATGGTACTTTTATCTCTTATATCTTTCCTTCCTTATTCAAGCTAATTTTTCATTCCCCATTCAGATTGCATAGTGAATTGTTCCTCAGATGTAAGAAAACAGCAAGCTAAGTGGCAATGTAATTAGGTTCTCGGGGTTATTTATAGTCAGGTTAAAATATGCCTGGAAGGACTCAATATTAGGGGGACAATCCCACTGAATGTTTTCTACTCATTTTATTTGCAATTATGGGCCGTCCACATTTCGTGAGCTGGGGGAAAGAGTTCTCATTAATTTTAGCCTCTCTAAAGAAAGATTGCCATGATAGTAGCCTTGACTTGTAGACAACAGGAGAGAAGAGACCATGAAACACACACACATAGAGGGAGAGGGAGAGAGAGAAGCTGGAAAAGACAATGTGACTGAAAGGTCCAAGCATTTGAAGTCCCAGTGCTTATAATGAAACCCATGTCAAGGTACCTGTGAGCCACCTACTACCCAGAGGACTGCCTCATCCTTTCATGGAAGTTTAACTATTCTCCGAGAGTTGACCTTTTCACTTTACTCTGAGTTTCCCTAAGGGTAAATCTCTAGGAGAAATAATTTGACTGAAGGTTCCTGCTCAGAGGATAGCAAAGGTAAAAGGGAACTTCCCTAGCCTAGGAGAGCGATCTTTTCTTGTCTCCTATAATTTTAGAAGGTATTTTAAAGACGTTCCAGGGATCAGACTTTATGTGCGACATGTCACGAAAGAGTGAATATTTATGATCAAATTGCTCTTCTAAAATGTATCATAAAATCTGGTTTATAGTAAATGTTCTTCAGACCATTAGCTACCATAATTCTCCAGTGCTTTTCTTAGCTGTTTTATTAATAGTGTACAATCCTCATTACTACTAAGTGCTACTTGTTAAAAACAGACCCATCTCCCATAAGCCAGGTTCTCCTCCTGCTGCTGTTTTTTACAAGATGACTATGAATAGCCTGGAACCATCTGTGTGGGATGTCTCAGGGCCCTCCCACCTACAGACAGAGGCCCGGAGCTCAGTGGCCTCTTCTGGGCTTTCCAGTTACTTGAATTTAGTAAGTTTTAAGAGCCTTCGTCTGGAATTATAATCTATTTGGTTGAAAATTTGTTATAAAAGTGTCGTTAGCTAATTTTCTGGTAGTTTGCCTTACCAAAAAAAAAGAGAGATGCCATTCAAGTCGCAAAGCATCCGGAAAGAAGAGAACTAAACCCAGGCACGAACAGGAAGTCCTTGCCTCCTTCCATGATTACTTTTGATGTCAGTGTCACCCTGTAAAGTCCACTTAGGAACACTGACAGCAGTGGGTCTGTTTCGCCTTCGGGCTCTGTCATGTGCTCTACAGAGTAAGTGGAGGCACCTTCTACACCTCCTCTGATAATCCCAGAAGAAATCTTGCTGCTTCCTCACTCAAGCCCTGCGGGGACGGCGCATGACAGTTCAGCGGAAGCAGATTGCTCATGTGAGGAGGATGGACAGCAGTAAGAGTGAAGCCATTTCTGCAATGGAAGGAGAATAATCCAAGAGAAGACAGATTCAGGGACTTCAAGGACACAAGGGGCACCATCTGAAGCCTAGTGACATTGGTATCCACATCTAGGAAATGATAGAGGCTGATACACTGCCCAGGCAAGAAATAGCGATAGGATGTCCCAGTTTAAGCAAAAAGTAATTTGCTAATCACAAAGCAAAGAAATAGCACAATAGGTTCCCTTCCTCACTCGCACACAGCAGGTATAACCATTATCCAGATAGAAAAGTAGACAGCGATCAAGTCAAATGTGAGTGGTTCTCAAAGCACACAGGGCTTCTCTGAACTTCAACAATGATAGTCTGGGCTCAGTAGATGCATAGAGTCGTCACCTCCTGCCTTCTCATTTGAAGAGTGTGGGGAAAGCCTCTTTCCCCAAAATATCTCCCCTCCCCTCTAAGAGCTCACCCCAAAGAAAAATTGGCAGCCAGTGCCACCTGCAGAGGAAAGACATATCTTCTGCAGGCACCAGCTCTCTAAAGCTGACAGGCTGATATATTCTGCTGAATAAATCGAAAAACTTTCAAGTGGTCTAAAAAAGGTAGTCTGAAGTAGAGTGCATGGCAGGGATCCAATCAAGTTAAGAATGTCAGGAGCCTGTGGTAGCATCCACACCAGGAAAAAAGGCTCGAAAACTCCGAGTTAAGTGCAAATGAGAAAATATCATGGTGAGTTTTGTTTCTTTGTGTTTGTTTGGATTTTTTTTTTCTTTTTGGTGGGTATGTGTTGTGTTTTTAAAAAGCCACAAAAGAGCAAAATTGTTCTTTTCATATACGGAGAAAGAGGGCAGAGAAAGTAATTTTTTCTGGGTCATGTAGCAAGGATGCTCACTCTCTTAAAAATCCCCTCCGCTCCCCACCCCCCACCCCCCCAGCTTTTCGCTCTCTCCTGGAGCTGCCTTGCTCCTGCCCCAGGCTCGGCTCAAGCCCAGAGTCATGCACAAATCAGCCCTCGCTGATGACTGCTCTTCCTCAATTTGTAATTTACGGATTGCTTAAACCAGAGCAGAGCTTCATTGGATACGACCTTACCTTCTAAGGACTTCCTGTGAGTAGATTTCCCTCCCAAACCAGATTCCAAGGTCCTTGAGAGCAGGTGTGCGTTATGTTCAACACATGTGTTCTCTTCTCCCCAGGCAGGCTGTCTGTCTACAGAGTGTCTCCTGCCCCCTGACTTGGAGATTGTGGGGAAGGCCTCCTTAACCCTAAGTCTTTCCGCTCCATGGATCTCTTTCCACCAAAGGATGCATTCATTTGGGTAACGAAATTCGCCCAGTCACGGTGCTAACAATCCCAGCGTGCTTCCTCATGAAGCTCTTGTGTTTTCACTGTAAGAGGCCGTCCAGTCAGTTCCGACTCCAGTCACCCCTGGGCTTGAGCCCGTCTTTGCAGCTGCTGTGTCCGTCCCACTTGTCCAGTCCTTCCTCGTTTTCCCTGGGCCTCTGCTTTACAAGCATGATGTCCTTCTACAGGGACTGGTCGCCCCCGACACTGTGTCCAAAGCACGTGACATAAAGTCCCCACCTCCTGGCCTCGAAGGAGCATTCTTGTAGCTCCTCTCCAAGGCAGGCTTGTTTGTCTTTGGGCAGTCCACAGTGATTTCAATTCTCTTCACCAGCAGCGTAATTCGAGCGCATTGATGCTTCACCGCCTTCCTTACTCAACGTTCAACGGTCACTGGCTTCTCAGGTGACCTTAGTCCTCAAAGTAACCTCCTCGCTTTTCAGCACCTTTAAGAGGTCTTGTGCACAGACTTCCCCAATCTGGCGGTGTCGTGGTTGCACATGGGCTGCAATCCGCATCTTCAGCAGTTTGCAGCCACCAGCTGCTCAGTGGAAGAAGCCCGGGCTTTCCCCTCAGTAAACACTTACGTCTTAGAAACCCACGGGGGGACGATACGAGTCAGCACTGACTCAGTAGCAGCGGGTTTGGTTTTCTTGTCTTTTTTTTTTTCTATAGTGAAATGCAAAGCACTAGCTTGAAAGTCCAAAGAATTGGGTTTGACTCCCAAATCCACCATTTCTTCATGTATTGGTACCATACCTCGGTTCTAGTCCCACTTTCAAGAGGGATAAAATTAAGACCAGAGTCCGAGGAAAAGGTTGAATAGAAAGAGTGAGTTTATTAAAGGGGATACATTAGAAAAGAACTCCAAAGGTCCGGTAGCTAGTCTGAAAGCCTGGTAGAATGTGGAGCAGGGCCTTTTAGTTAGGAATGGCGGACTTCCAAGATTGGCTGGCTTTCAGGGGGTCTTCTGCTATTGACTGGTTTTCTGTAGTATACCACCTCTTTCCTGGAATGTGCACCCTTGCACCCCAGACTTCATGCTGTGCCTTTGTCTCCAGACCCCAAACCCAAGAGTCTGTTCCGTCCTTGTGGGGGTGGTGTGACTATCCTGCCTTTCTCCACCCAGGCTTGTCACTAGCTCCTAGTCTCTTCCATTGAGGAGGAAACGGGTCTTTTCTGCCCTCACCTGCTCCTGCTGGGGAGGGAGGTGGGGAAGCAGGTCTCTGCCTCTCTTTGGTGTGGGGATTCCTTTCAGAGTCCTGCCATCAGAACCTCTCCTCCCTTTGCCTGCCCCTGTCTAGCCAACAATATGTGATTGGCAACTTATTTACACCTCCACGCGGTTTCCTCATCTATAGAATGGAGAAAGAGCATTCACATCGTGATTTTGTGATGGCTAAAAGAAAAAAAAAATCCATGTACCATAAAACAGATCAATGACTGCTTAAGATCAGAGAATTTACCGACTTGCAAGCTCGTCAGTGAGCCCGCTACGGTTTCATAGCTACGTGTGGAAGACTTGGTACTTTGTTCGTGACAACAGACTTTATCACTCACAGGGAACCGAGTGAACAGTGTGAGCACCATGTTGGCATGAGATCCGTTTGCCCTTCCACCCAGTGTCGCAGCGATGCCAGGAAGATAAGCCTAGACGTATGCAGAGCGCAGAGGAAGAACTTTCACCTAGGAAGTCGAATTCTTTCAGAACAGGCTGGAAGAAAACTTGCCCGACTTTTCCTCCAGAGGGAAACATTGTCTTCAGTATACCAGGCGATAATCATAGTGGACTTCTGCTCCAGAGGAAGAGATTATGTCTTCCAAAGCTATTCAATATTCCAAAATATTCTTAAAAAGATACTCTAAAACAAGTGCTGTCAGCATCTCTCTTTTCAATATGTGCGGAAGTGAGAAATCTATGCATAGTGCTCCCTGTGTGGCTGTGCGTGTGTGTGTGTGTGTGTGTGTGTGTGTGTGTGTGTGTGTGTGTGAACTTGGCTAGGCTGCGGTTCCAGTGGTTTGGTCCAACACTAGTGCAGTTGCTCTCACGGGGCAGTTACATGTGATTAAATCAGGTGGCTTTGGATAAAGCAGACTACCTTCCATAAGGTAATATACATGTACTGTAAAACAAAAATTTTATATCTAATATAATGCATTCAGCTTCGGTAAAGCATTCTGGCGTCATGTAATCAATCAGTCAGTTGAGGTATGCTAGTATAAGGTGGTGATTGCAAACATAGCGACCATTGTGAGGATGCTGCAGGCTGGATCATGTTTCCTTCTTTGGTACAGAGATAGGATCACTAGGAGGAAGAACTGACTTGAAGGTACTAAAAGTATTAGTACGGGGATTTGAAACCTAGCACTTCAGAACAGGCACAGTGAGATGCACATAACCGGCAGGGAGGACAAACAATGGAGACCCTTGGATTTGCGAGAAGCAAAGAGAAGGTGAGGCACACAAAGAAGGACTGCCTCACCGAACCACAGTCTAAGTTCCAGTGTCTAGCCTCTTGACCTGTGAGAACATATATTCCGGTATTTTTAAGATCTCCCACTTGCCATAGTTTCATGATAGTAGCACTAACTATAACACCCCCCAACAAAACTCAGTCTGTACTGACAAGGACCTTTCAATATACAGGGATGGACAGAGAATTAAGCTAGCTATAACGTGAAGGACAGGGAAGTAAGGGCTATTCAAAAAATCACATTATAGAATAGATGCATATCAGCATTATATTAAATCTATGGACCTTGTAGGCATATTCTTAAATTATTTGTCATGTTTTCAAAAGTAATTTTTGTTTAAACTAGAAAGAAATCCATACGTATACACAGCCAGTCAGATTTCAAGTCCAACAGCCATTCCACTACAAGCAAGCCAACAGGCAAGGCCCCGCTTTCAATCCTTCCACATCGAGGAGCGTCTCCTTCCCCTCTAGATACTCACTTCACAGATGTGCTGTCAATCATCTGGCCTGTGTATGCCCAAGGGTGTCTGTTATTCTTCTATATATTGTAATATTAATAAAGCTTACTTTTGAAAGATTGAGTAAGCACATTGAGTTATTTTCCACCCAATCAATGGGCTTCAGGGGGTTTCCTTGTACACCCCCTTGTTGAGCACCATCTCAGAGGCCACTGGTTTTTGATAGTATCATAGAGTTGACCATCTAAAACCCTACCCATTTAAGGTCTTCTTTATTTTATTTTATGGTAATGGATATGAACAAAGACAAAGAATCATGGTTAAGTCATCCCGATAGAGCCTCAATTAAAGAGCAGGAGTTATGACCCTGACTACGCTCAGAAGGACCTTACTTAACTTTGCGACTCTGTATGAATCCATAAATTGCAGCTTTTTAGGGAGGAAAATTTCAGCAATTAAATCCTGATTGAGCTGTTTGAAGTAGTTTTTTAACTCAACTTTGTATTTCTGAGGTATAATGTTCAGCCCATTCAGTATGTGTGCAGGTCCTTTCATTATTCACTCTATGTACATATTATACATATTTATTCTATGTATGTATATATGTATATCTGAGAAGCTGGAAGAAATAAAGAAGAATAAGGCATCAGAATCATAATAGTCTGCATGGTAGTTACATAATCTGTTGTCATTTGAGGCTTAAGAGTGAAGGGGTGGAGTTTAACCTGTCAACAAGGTCACAGCTTGATGACCTCATTTGAAGGAGCTAAGGAGATAAATAGCTCGCTGATAGTAGGGACACACACTCACTCTCTGAGAGGCATGACTGATGAAGAGCCTGATGGAGCTACGCTGATGCAGCCAGAGCCCTGGAGCTGGAGGAGCCATGTGGAGACCCCTGCTAGCTCTGAGATGCTTCCGCCACTGCTGGATCCACAAGACATTCCACCCACTGGGCTGTGATCGTCCTCCATTCAACATCATTGCATGGCTGTGTGAGTCTAAAGAGGAATTTATGTACCAGTATCAACATATGGGATAATATCTGACTTATGGACTGGATCTGGATTGGGCTGGAATGTTTTCTCAATATACATTTGAGAATACAATATACAGTCTTTTATATAAAACTCTCTTATACACATATGAATGTCTCTGGATTTGTTTTTCTAGTCAACCCAGACTAACACAGTCTGCCACATGCAGATGATACAACCTTACTTGCTGAAAGTGAAGAAGACTTGAAGCACTTACTGATGAAGATAAAAGACATGATGTTGTCAAGGTTTTCATTTTACTTAGATCCACAATCATCACTCCTTGAAAGCAGCAGCCATGACCTAAAGCAATGGAAACCCACGGAGTAAACCTGCTGCCGAAGACTGGTTTAAGTGTTGAAGAGCAACGATGTCCCTGTGAAGACTAAGTCACGCCTGACCTAAGTCATGATGTGTTCAATTGTCTCAATTTCATGTGAAAGCTGAGCAATGAAGGAGGAAGACGAAAGACGTACTGTTTATGAAGTATGGGGTTGATGAAGAACATTGAAGGTACTTGGACTGACAGAGGGCAACTAAATACACCCTGGAGTAAATACAGACAGGATGCGTTGGAAGCAAGGGTGGTGAGACTTGTCGCTCATACTTTGGATATGATATCAGGAGGGACCAGTCCCTGGGGAAAGACATTGTGCTCGGTAGGGGATCGGTGAAAAACAGGAAGACCCTTGATAAGATGGATTGACACAGTGGCTGCAACCAGGGCTCAAACATAGCAGCAATCACAAAGATGACAGAGGACTTGGCAGTGTTTTGTTTGTTTGTAGACAGGGCTGTGTGAGTTGGAACTGACTCAAGGGCACCTGACAACAACACGTGTGCAAATGAAATGCTCACGAAGTGTGTTTGTAAGCTAGAAGACAGTTCTAATGAAGATACAGCCACAAACGCTCTGTGACTGTTGAGGAGCTGAACCGTTTACTTAATTGGTCTTTGAAAAGTGGTTGAGAAAAAAATGGGCATGAAAGAGATTAAGAATGTTATTTGGGGGAATGAGGATGTATAAAACAAAATTTCGAATTGCTTTCCCTTGATGTTAGATTATTAAATAGACTTATTTCTTACATAAATTTAGAAACTCCCATTCTATGCAACCGCATGTTTAGGATTAATTTCTCTGTTAGTACTTTCTTAAAACCTTAGGGTATAATATATTTAACTCTGGTAAAATAGCAATGGTTTCTAATAATCCAGGGACAAATACAAAAGAGTCTATATTTCCTCCTCTAAAAATTTTGTGCTTGCTTTTTTTCTTTCTAACTTTTGAAGCGTGAGCCACCTAACAATGGTCAGAGCAGTGCCTCTGTGTTAGAGAGGCACCACTGGGCTCCCTGAGGTTATTCACAGGAAGAACTTATGATAAAACTATTTTCAGATTGTGATTTTGAAACTCTTGAAATGCCTCTGAACTATTCAAGTTTATTTGTACCAAAGAGACTAGTGTCTGTCAGGAGGTATGACTTCTTAAGATAGAAGTCTACTAAAATTTTTATCCTAAGTCTCTTTTGTGTCATTGTGTTAAATCAGCAAGTGTATTTGGAAATAGGTACAATGAAGGGACTTTCTCATCCTCAAAAGCTTCTTGATAATAGCATTTTCTTCTTTCTGACTTATGTTGTGTGGCTTAGGCATTAAAAAATGTTAAATGTATTCCATTCACATATTATATATCCCTTGGACATCAAGCAGAATTTGAAATCTCTTACAGTGCTATTTTTTCAAAAGTCCTATTCATCTATTGTTCCTTTAGCATTTACAAAAATGTGTATCAGAATCTATTAATGCTTGCTATGACATTCCTACCCATGAAGGCAAGACAATGAAAAAATTCCATAAAATCAATTCAAGTTATTGTGATGAGACAATGAAAATATTAAGGGAATTGCCATGAAATAGGAGCATGTATTTGACACTCACAAATTAAGACTTATTAATAGGATTATATTGATATTTTAATAATTTTATTTATGGTATTTATTACTAATCAGGAGTTAATACATATATGATTCCATAGTTCAATCATGTCAAGCAGAATTTTACAATCAAAGGCAAAACTCATGTTCTGGAAATTGCTAGAAATATAGAGAGCATGTCTACTGAAGATCATATTGTTTATACTTAGCAGCTCTCTGTATTTGGGTTAAACCTTTTCTATTTTAATGGTTATACATAATGGTTGCCAAACATAGTTGACCATTAGAATGGTGGTATCTGGGGAACAAGACCTCCAGCCCCACCCTTAACAATTCTCATCTAGTGATGTGGGGCAAGGCTCTGGAATCAGTATTTTAAAATTTACCCCATGTAACTTTAATAATAGATCAGATTTGAATTTAACTATAGGGTGAATCGATTAATTACAATAGCAATTTAGAAGGTAAAAAACTAAGCACTGTGTTTGTAAGGGTGGGATATCAATATCAATCCGTAAAAGAGAGGATGTTTGTTTCAGTAGGTCTATTGCTTATTATATAACCCTGGCTGAAGCAATGTAATTCGGTTTCCAGGTGACAAAAGCCTAGCAGATTTGATGATGGGACAAAATAGAAGGCAGTCACATTGCCTCAGAAAGAAAACCCACCCTCTCTGATTCTGGGCAGGGAATTGGTGGAATGTGGGTAGGAAACAGAGGAAGATGGGAAATCCAGTCAACAACATGTCTGGTTGCTTTCTCTCCATTAAACTTTGTGCGAAGAAACGTTACTGCGATTCAAGTGAACAGTTGCATGGAGCCGCCCAAGAATCTTGAAATGCATGGTCAGTATATCTGGACTAATTAGGAAAATCCTGCATGTGTTTCAGAAAATCTCAGCATGCAGCTCAGTGCCACAGGTTAGCAGAAGATTGGCTCACTGGCATAAGGTCATGAAGGACAACTACTTAGATGACAACAAGTTAAAATTCAAGTTTCAGGACTCACAAAAGTAAAGGTAGCCAGACACTAAGATCCAAAGCAAGGTGCTAAGTCACCATATCCCAAAGAAATGGGTCCTAGCTCAGACCTCAGAGCTAGGAATAAAGATACTGGTTAAAGCCATATGTTGAATTTTAGTTATCTCATGGAATAATTTAACTTATCAAATTAGAAAGCTCTGTGAGAGGCGATAGGAGTGGGATTGTTTATTAGTGTGAATGAGTTTCCCAGTGCAGACAGAGAAAATCTTTCCTTCATCTGAAAATTATTTAAAGGAATAAAAAGAAAAAAATGCCTTTTGATCACATTAGTTTTGTTTTGCAAAAATTTAACATAGTGTGTTATTTATTTATTTTTCTCCTCTGGTCTATTTTTCTTATAGTGCTTCTTAGAATTTAAGGAAAAAGATAACCTGGGCAGTTGATATAGTACAATGTTTATTTATTTTGTGTACTTTAGTATAAGATTATGGATTGTACACTACTGTGTCTCTTGGGCCAGGTGAGAAAATATCTGATGGGGGGGGGGTGTTGGAGGAGAAGAGAGACTGCACTAGGGGGGAGGGGAGTGGAGAAGTCAGAGTGACACAATGGCTCACTTGTCATCTAAGTAGTCAAAGACAGACAGTGGTTCCTTTTCGTTACGAAATGAAAAGACTGGATGAAGTCTTTTGATTGTTTTGACTGGGTTAAGTGCCAAGTGGTTACCTTTTGCTATCACATGTTCTTTTACAAAATTAGAGAGAGAGAGATAAATCATTATCGGAAAGTTGTTTTATTTTCAAAATGGAAAGCAAATATACTATTGTCAAATAATGCTTATTTAATTATTTCACTTTCATAGCTTAGGAAAAAGTACCCCAAATCCTCATTCCAGAAAAAGACAGGTGAGTACTGGACTTCCTGGGTTTCCTGAGAGAACGACAGGGATTCAAACATTGTGGATGACCTCAGCAATACAAGCCCGCCTGTCGATGCTGCCGCATGGCAGAATGTCTGTAAGAGTTGTGGATATGGATTCTTTCAGGAAATCAATCTATTTGGGCGATCAGACTGTATTGCAGCAGCCAAGGCATGACCTTTCTCCTGGTTGCCTTCTTTGTTTCTTCTTCTTGTGTTTATTAAAGTGTCTATCTTCAAGATGCAAATAAGAGGAGCATATTATTTAGACCTAGCAAATTATTGATGACATGCATGTTTTTCTAGAATAGATTTGTGGATTGTTTTGTTTTCATTTGAGGCTTATTATTATTTAAAATAGAAAGAGAGAAAGAAGAAAAGAATTACTGTATGAGCTTATTGGAACTTCATGATTTTGCATCAGTCCGTATCTAAAAAGGCATCAAGCATCCTGATTAGCTGAGATGGTGTGTAAAGATTGGTGCATTATCAATTGCTGCAACTGATTATTAGGTAATGCATTTGTCATGGTGAGATGCACGTATCAGAAAATATGAAGAAATTATTATACACTGCAAAGGTTGATTCAGCATCGGTATTGGATATAATGAGATCTCTTTCAAAGAAAAGTATCCAAAAGGATAGCTACTGTGGAGGGATGACAGCTCAACTGTGTCAGGCATGACCACAAAGTAAATCCCTGGATCCTTAGGCTACATTTAGGAACAGTTTTCCTTACTGAATGGTCACACTTGGCATATGTTAATAACTTCATTTCATATGGTTTCAGAGAGCACTCTAATGAATTAAAACCACCCAAAGCAAAAGCCATTCTTCATCGGCTTGCTATTTGGCACATTATGTGTTTTTGGAAGCTCGCTTTAATTGGAGGGTTTGTATTGACATTTGATAACCCTTAATGCATTATTCTCTGAAATAAGGGTAGCATGAGTCAGGAATACCCGAGTGTGGCTTTAAATCACATTTAAAGAACTAAGGTCGTTTGCATTGCAAACCTGGATTTTTCTTGCGGCCCATTCTGTACAGCATGCTCTATTATGCAACAGCTGTGTATGTGAGCCTGATTTTTCTACTTTGCTTACTTTTCTCTGTGGTGTCCTTAGGAAACCGGCTGAGATTTCTGGGAGTTCTAGGGGGGGGGGTCAGGGGAGGGGGCGAGGCTCAGAGATCAGTTACCCAAACCACCTCCAATAGGATCAGCAGAGGTCAGTGGGAGGTAGGGCTTGAAAAGATGATGGTGGCCCTGCTTGCTCTCCTGGGACCTCGGGTTTTGAACTGAGCAGGATTAAGTAGCCTGGGGAGGACAGAGCTAGCACTCTCCAGGGAGCAATAGCATGGCTCAGCTCCTGTTTCCCCGAAATGAATGTGAGAGCTATTGGGGTTTTAGGTGTGAAGCTTGATTTCCTGTCCTTTGCTGGCAGAGGAAGGCTAGGAGTGCTCTGAGTTTTGCAAAGTGAAGTGTGCGGACGGTGTTCTGTGAGCAAAGGGCAGCCACGAGTCTTCTCAGCTGTTATAAACATAATGACAGTAATTCTTGCAGAATAGATTGAAACATACACAATTTGTAAGGTAACAGTGATGTACATCGCATCTCATTTCTAAAGAAGGAGGCAGCAAGCCCCTGGACGAGATGGACTGACCCAGTGGGTGCAACCATGGGCTTCAAACGTAACAAGGATGGGGCAGGAAGGACTGGGCAGTGCCACATTCTCTTGTATATAGGATTGCTATGAGTCGGAACCAACCAGATGGTAGGTAACAACACGTGTACTAGGAGTACACCCTGTGACCTGGATCTCTGAATGGTGGTGTGGTTGCAAAACAATGACTTAAGCACATATTGATGCAGTTGGTGGATGGTCCATGACTGCTGAGGAACTGAAACTGAAAAATGGGCTGTGCTGTTCTGTGGGCACCGGGATTAGAGCAGCTAGATGAGAGAGGCTGATGCATCCAGGGAAAAGAATGCCCACTTAATAAGCAGTTCTTGTCCTTTCCACAGACAAGGCACCCGTGGACTCTCACCTAGTTGATTCTGGTGCTGGGAGACCCTGTCTAGCGCTTCCAGGATTACACCCTGAGTTGCAGACAACCTCACTTTCCTCCCCTGGGGCTGCTGGGGCTTTCGAACCACCTACCAACACCTGACCCACGGAGCCTCCGGCGTGCCTTTCTCAAAGACAATGGGACTTCTTTAAAGCAGACAATGTTAAGTGGCACAAACCCATTTTTGATGCTATATCATAGTTATATATTTCGTCCACCTTCTCTCTCACTCCCTGTTTACACCCCCGCCCCCAATAACTATAGTTGTAAGTTTCTTATATATTGCTGTTGGGGCTGGCTGTCTTTCTGAAGATGGCCACAGTTCTGGCTCCAATGCAACTCTTCTTTTCTCACGTGACCTGCCACTCCCCATCAAGTGGGAAAATCTGGGTTAGCTAGTGTATGGAGCACTCTAAAAACCAACCCCGCACTGTAACGCAGAGTTGAACAGCCTGAGAAGGTTTCCCAGGATGTAAATCTTTATGGATGCAGCCTGTCTGGTCTCTGCCCCTGGGAGGACTGGAAGGTTCAAAGCACCAATCACTTGGTTTGTAGCGAGTGCTTTACTCACGGAGCCACCAGAGATCCAAATGGGAGACACAGTTGGTTATAAGTAGTAGTATTTTGACTATTTTTATTTCTAGTCTAATTTTATATTTTTCTTCTTTTCATATAAAGAAAAATTTCTAATTCTTATGCTTATTGTTCAAGTTGTTCCTAAAAGACATTTCCCAGTCCCCCTTTTACGTTATAGACAATGTTACTTTTCTTATTAAATACTTAATGCTATCTTAAATCTCAGCGCTATATATTTTCACATTTCTAATTGTTAAACTCACTGTTTAGGAAATTCTCTTACTCATTATAACTATTTATGTCAATTTACAGCAGTGGTTCTCACTCTGTGGGTCATGACCCCTTTGGGGGTCGAATGACCCTTTCACAGGGGTCGCCCGATTCATAACAGTAGAAAAATTACAGTTATGAAGTAGCAACGTAAATAATT
>NW_022107432.1:7629528-7713903 GCF_000313985.2 Echinops telfairi | reverse complement strand
TTGTGTCTTTTCCTAGTGGAACAGATGCTTCCAAAGGAAGAAAACATCATTGGCTTCATTTTAAAATTTACTATATGTCATACACCATAACAACCTGTAGCCGTGGGTCTCAACCTGAGAGTCATGGCCCCTTTGGGAATCGAGCGACCCTTTCACAGGGGTCGCCCGATTCATAACAGTAGAAAAATTACAGTTATGAAGTAGCAACAAAAATAATTTTATGGTTGGGCGTCACCACAACATGAGGAACTGTGTTAAAGGGCTGCGGCATTAGGAAGATTGAGAACCACTGGTTTAGAGATTTTCATCCTGAATCTCACCTATTATCTCATTATTTTTAACTCAGTATTAAATCCTTAATGGGTTTTCTTTCTTACGTAATTAAAAACAACTTTATTCTTGTTGTCCCTATCATTAATATTTTTTAAAACTATTGAATTTCTTCATGGTGAGAGAGTTTTATAATTGTGTTGTCTCTCTTACAGTCTGGTACATAAGAATTGACCCCAGAACCCTGGAAACTACCGAACGACTTAGCTTGTAAGGTCTGGGGCTAAGTGCCACTCTTTGCAATGTATTATCTTCCCAATATTATGGCTTCTTGACTAAGTGTTCAGTTAAGGAATGTGACCAATTGGGGCCATTAAAGAAAGCAACTTTACTGTGTTTTGTTTCTGTTTTTAATCATGAAACTGTGAGAGAAGTTATAACATTTGCTTCTCCGTATTCAATGTGGTGCTTTTCATGACTCCCTGGTGAGAGGGAGGAAAGGTTAGCTGGCTAAGATTGGGCCCCTTGACTCCTGCAATATCGACTCTACATTTCCCAGGACAATCAAAGTGAGACCTGCATGTCTGTATACATGTGGTTTTCTTTGTGATGATAACTTAATTTTTATTTATTTAACCTATTCCCTAAGTCCATCACTGGTCACTGATTACTCCGGCCAGTGTCAAACTAAAGAAGTAATTCAAACAGATGTCAGATTGAAGGGGTGGGGCTTGTGGTAGTTAGATAAGCTGGTGTCAATTTGAGGATTAAGAGTTTAGGGGTGGAGTCTAGCCTGTCAATCAGGATTTAGCCAATGAAGCCTCTGTGTGAGCATGGCATTCTCCTGAGGATTCTGGGAACTCTTGGATTTCCTCCTTGGAGGCGGTCACTCACTCTCTTGGGTCACTCCCTGCAAGACATCCCTGTGGAAAAGACACAGAGTGAGGCTGATGGAGTCAGACCTCTGGAGCCAGAGAAGCCACGTGGAGACCTCTGCTGGTGCTGAGATGCTTACAAAGCCACCAGATCCACAAGACTTCTCACCCACTGGCTTGTGATCTTCCTGCATTTGGCATCATTGTATGTGTTTTGTAAGTCTGAAGAGGATTTTATAGATTTGCATCAGACGGACATATGGGCTAATATCGGACTTATGGACTTGATATGGACTGGGCTGGGACGTTTCCTCAATATTCAATTGCTCTTGTATATGAAGCTCTTTCTTCTATACATATGCGTGTTTACGAGTGTTTCTCTAGTCTCTGGGGACTAACGCAGGGTGGATTGCAGGAACTCTCTGGGAGCGTTTCTCTCTGAGTCTGATGCAGGGACATGGATGAAGACTTGAACCACATTTCCTCCCTGGATCATTTAATGGCAAATCTTCTCTGTTTTTATTATCTCATGATACATACTTTGGACTAAATGTCAAGAGGCCATCTCCTTTAGTTTCATCTCCAAAAGAAAAGATGAACTAGACACTTTAAAATCTAGTGGTTACCTGTTATTATTGCAAATTTATGGTGGTGGCTTTGAGGAGAGGTTTTTTTGCCCTTTCTTTCCTACACACACACATTTTGGTAAGTTAAAAATGGTTTGATCGACATGGTCCTAGAAAATATAGACATCGCTCTTTACTTGCTTTGGCAAAGACGATCAGGTGGCAGAGGCTGTTCATGTGTGCTGCTGAGTCAGTTTTGACTCACCGCAGCCTGCACGACAGAGTGAAACTAACTGCCCTCGGGACAGGTCACGGGGTGTTTGCTCCTCGGAAACCATTGCTCAACAAGGCTCCTAAGGAGCAAATGAAACAACAGAGTGCAACAAACAAACAAACAACGTCAAAGAGCGTCAGCATCAGTGGAATGGTTTCACCCAGTACAGTAACTCATGGCTGCAACTCCGCACGCTCCTTGGGCCCTCCTCCAGTACCAGACCCTAGAGAGTTCTGAGTAAGTTAGTGTCCATTTTAATCATAGACTAATATGTGATATATTATATATAAAGAGGCTTTTAAAAGTTTGTGGGGAAAATTGTTACCTTTTAATTCTATTTTTACACAAGCTTTTTGAAGGCCCCTTATATAGTTGTATTGCTTAAATGTAATGTTTCCAAGATTATTCGAATGCTAAAACATAGTCTTGTAAAATCTTTCCATATTGAATTATATACCATTATGAACTGCAGTATTGTTAGTAACTGAGTGGAAGTCATTTTTAATCTTCCTTTTCCTTTAATTGCTGTTTCAGCCTCGAGAAAGCTTCCTATATCAGTTCACAAATACTATTTAACACAATAGTGTAGCTAAAGAACTGGAAAATTAAACAAAAGCAGCCACCATGAAAACACTCAGCTCCCTGCCAGGGAGGCAGTGCCGAGTGACAGTAGCAACGAGAGCAATCGTCAAGCGTGTGCAGTGTTTGCTGGGGAAATCATGTGATCTGAACTGGCAGTGGAAGGGTCAGAAGGGATCTCACCCTGGAGTTTTACCCTTGCAGTGATGCTGATGCATTGAAGCTGATTAAAAATGTTTTTGTTGTTATAACTAACTACAAGCGTATTTTTCAATACAAATTACAAGTCGCTGCTGAACCATTGCACCGAAATTTGCAGTCATTTTGATGTGGCCCCTCTCTGACTGTGTGACCTGGCCACCCCTCACCCCCACCCCCCTGCCCCCTTCCCTCCTGCACATCTGGTGATGACACTGCAGGAAAACCAGTCTAGTGAAGGCTGAACATGGAATAAAGGGTTCACCTGTGACTATAAGAAATTTAAGTTCTAAATCCCCTCCGGATTAAATAAAAATCTGATAAGATAAACTATGTCAAAAGCTCCATTAAACTGAACAATAAAAATGGATTTTGAAATGTAATTACTTGAAGTTAGGATTTGGGGAAATGAGACAGAAGACGTTCAGATTCCGATGAACTGGGGACATGTTGACATTTCCAGGATGTACCGTAGAGGCTTATCTGTCCCGAGTTCTGTTTATTGGACTACTTACCTACTCTTCATGTCATAGAGTTGATTTAAGATGCAGCATAAAGCATTCGTGGAAGCGCTTACTCTCAAAAACCGTACAAGGTCCTATGCTTCTTTAATTGGTGTATTATAATCTGTGTAATGTTTTGTTCATTAATGTTAAGTTTTACCTACATAGAGCCAATCATTTTTTTAAACAAAATAGACCTGTATTATGTAATTTAATAAATTCCTTTTAAAATATAGGCTATCTTATTGGTGAATTGCAAATTTGATATCTTAAGCTAATATTGAAGGAGCACTGGTGGCACAGTGGTTATAGTGCTTGGCTGTTAACCTAAAGGTTCTTGGTTTGAACCCACTAGCTGGTCTGTGGGAGAAAGCTGCTTTTGTAAAAATCACTGTTTTGAATACATGGGACAGTTCTATTCTGTCCTATGGGGATTTTATAAGTTTCCAGGAATTTGAGGGCCATTTAAAAAGTTGTTTGTATAGCAATATCTCACCTAAGAAGCACACAAGAGTTAAGTGTGGCATCTTACTTATCTGGTGCTGTTATTACAGAAATAGAACACGCATGACTTTAACAATGGAAATTCATTTTCTCAAAATGGAGGAGGTTGGACGCCTGAATACAAATCAAGGAGAAGCCTTGTTTTGTAGGCTCAGGGTTTCAGAGGAAGGTTTTTGTCTCTTTAAGCACCTGTGGCCCCGGGTCCTTGGAGATCTCTGTGCATCCTGGCATCCTCCTCCCCTGCATTGAGGAGGTTCCCCATGAAGGGGGTATGGCTCTAAAAGGTGGCTTCCGATGCCCTTTCTTGGTGGTAGGAGGTCCCTCTGAATTTTGATCACTTGTTTAATTTCTTTTATATCTTCAAAGAGTTGAACTCAGAATATGTCCTAGCCTTGTAGATTGAATTCTGCCTGATAACATAACTGCTACTAATCTTGCCTCTGCATGTCATAACGGATGGGGTTTACAATACATAAGATATGTATATCATATCACGAAATAGAGTGTAATTATGGAAGACTGATAATCATGGCCTAACCAAGTTGACATATACTCTGGGGGACATAATTCAACTCATAACGCATGGCTATTCTGTTAATGAGTATTACGACATTCTATCACCTGTGGGTGGGGAGGACTTTAAAATATAAAACTATTTGCCATTTTGGATTGTAGAAAATAATCTACTGAATTTTAATTTGTGGCTGGTATTTTATTATGGCCAAACCTAGATTTTTATTTCTGCCAGCCTATATTATATTAGATCTTAGATATAAGACAAGATTTAGGGTTATTAGTAATATTTTTTTGATTAATTGGACAATAATTCCTTTAAAGAATAGAACAGTTGCCTCTGTGCAGAAAAAGGGGGACAGACTTCTGATTCGCCTTTCTGATTTGTGCTTCAATGTCTCGATACTGACTGTGATAAATTAATTCTGACTCAGAGCAATGCAGTAGGACAGGGTATAACTGTCCATAAAGTTTCCAAGTTTGTAAAACTTTACATAAGGGCTACATCTTTTCCCTCAGAACAGATGGTGAATTTGAACTGCTGACCTTTTGGTTTGCAGCCACGCACTTTAACCACTGTGCTATATCTTTATATCTACTTTGAATTGGCTGGAAGTATACACGGGTTAATTATGAGTATGAATGTATTTGATGACACCTAATAATAACAAAAACAACATACCCGCATTACAAAAAGTCATTAATGATGGTGATGGTGATGTTGGTAATATGTTAGAAAATTTTTTTACTTAGAATTTATTGTAGGAACTGAATAGAATAATACTTTTATATTTTTTCAACACATTAATACCTAATTTACATGGTGACAATTTTTAAAGGCTAGAAATACTATAAGAATAACACCATAATTAGCTAGCATTTATTGAGCACTCTGCCGGTACCAGGAACTTTTCCTAGAGCCTGACATGTATTATGTCATTAATTCCCACAAGAGCCCTTTGAGATAGATAACATCATTAATTCCTTCTCTAAAATGAAGAAACATAGGTAATGACAGATTAAATACGTCCCCAAATATCACACATTTAGTAGCAATGTTGGAATGAAAAAACCAGGAAGTCTGACACCATAAAACAAAGATATATAATTTGACAGGAAGTTAAAGATTTGCTAATAGGGTAGTGGGAGATTAATTTAAAGTAACAATATCTTCACTTAGGACAGGCAGTTCCTCATTAGTAACAGATACCTTCCTTAGCAAGAGCATGGTAGATATACTATTGTGAAGACAATGTGGCTCGATCCAGTTTCTTTCTCAGAATTCTGGTTTGCTTTGCAGCTGTATTTCAGGTAGACAGGATGCATTTTAAATGCTTCCTCTTGCACAGAAGTCCCTTTGATTCTTTCGTCATTGGTAACAGAAAGCACATCTATTGCTTCTGCATGGGAAGTCTTTGCAGAAAAATAGAATACATTTTCTGAAAATTAGAATAGTTTTTGCAGAAAATTAAAATGGTTTTTCTAATACAAAATTAGCAATCATCATTTCACACTCTGTATTTACTTGAAGGTCAAGGCTAGCTTGAAAAATTAAAATTAACACATTATCCTGTCAGATTTTTGTTTATTCTTCACCATTATTTTATACTTTATCCTTGCAGTTGCATTCTCAGGTTTTGATAAATTGCTGGTACGTTTGTTGAAATACTGGTGATTTCTAGACATTACACCAGTTAAAAACCTATGTAAATGGTTTCTACAGGATTATTTTCTAGCTCTTTTAGCTGTAGCTTGATAAAAATCTAAATTAAAAAAACCTTGACTTTTTGTTAATAGCTAGTCTCACTGGCATCCTGTGTTAGGCAGGGTTCTCCAGAGAAACAAAACTAGGATACTTATGAATATATAAGTGAATATATATATATATATTAACTTATATATATATATATATACTATATATATAAGAGACTCTCTTTCTCTCTCTCTCTCTCTCTCTCTCTCTCTCTCTCTCTCGAGAGAGAGAGAGAGAGAAGCAATATAATAGCTATAGTCCACACAGCAGACCAGAGGGTTCAGTTCAATTCATTTTCATGAAACAGTTAATGTACTGGAAGTCCTTCAACTTGCTTGGGCTGCTGAGTCTAAGGTCAAGGAAGCAGACCATGGAATCTTCCCTCAGGCAAGGTAGGCAGAGTCTTCCTACAGGTAGCAGTGGGTCAGCAGCAGCAGTAGCTTGGGAGCTTAGGGAAGCAGGCCCTGATGGGATCTCAAACTCAAGCATGGAGACAGGATCCGCCAGCCTCAAGCTCCAGCAATGTGTAAACCAGCAGCATGGTGAAGCAGGTCTGGAAGGAGCCTCAAGCTCTAGCAACACAATCCATGGGTTGGCTTGTCCCATAAGTAGTGTAGCACACAGGTTGAGGTGGAGAACCAGCTAAAGCAGCAGCGTGCTGGTCCAATCACCAGGGAACAAGAGAGAGATAGGATGTGGCTCTTTTTATTTATTTTGGTCTTCAAATTGTAACCTGATTAAACTCTGCCCACATGTTTCTATTGGCCTAGTTGGCACAATAAACCTAACTATCAGACATCCTATTAATGCTGACTCATAGTGGCTCCCTGTGGGTTTCCAAGACTGTTTATGGGAGTAGAAAGAGAGTCTCTCACGTGAGCTGGTGGTTCTGATCTGCCGACGAGGCAGATCCCAGCCTAACAGCCCAAAGCATAACCACTACACAACCAGGGCTCCAGTGATAGCTGATAGAGTGTCCCTATTAATATACACCTTAGTGACATTGTCAAAGGAACTTTAGCAGCGTAAAGATCAACTAAAATGTCTTGAGAAGTTCCTTTATCTTTTGGTAGTATTTCAGTACTAGAATTACCAAATTGGTCTTTACTTCTTGTTTTTCTTGGTAATATAACCGCGTCTGCTGAGATACCGCCTTGTTCATCTTCAACTTTGCAAGTATTTTCATTTAGTGTTGCTTCTGCTTATCCAGTGGATGGTGCTGGAGAAGAACAGGCTGGATTAGTAGGTTCAAGAGGTAGGGTGTTTCTTCTTTCTGAATGTTAGTTAATGTCATCATCATCTTCTTCATCGTTGATTGAGAGGATTAGATCATCTAACCCCAACAGGCATGTTTTCCTTTCTTTCTACTTTATGACTCTGATTATTTTCCCCAAGGTAAAAAAGCCTTGATCGTTAGTGTGTAAATAGCACTCTTATCATCACAAGTCACATTAATACTAATTAGGACTTCTCCCTCACTGTTGCCATAAAATTTCCTGATTGCTAATCTTATTTCGTGATTTCTGCCCTTTAGAATTCTAATGAATTTGAATTCTTAATAATGTCCAGATTCACTGAAAGTTACATCTTGATTGCAATGTCTTTGAAAATCATTAGGAAAATTAATATCACACTGGTCTTTTTATCTTACAATTTTGGTAGTATCCAAGGTGTCCAAGCACTTCCAAATGAGACAGGTCTGCTTTATTTTATTTTTTGAGCAGGAGACAGGAGAGAAGTGAGCTGACATACTTCGACGACACTTCTGTTGTACTTTCCTCTTAATTTCAAATTCCAATTGTGTTTCAACCTCTTTTGTTGTTGTTTTTTAATAAATCTTGGGCATGGTTTGCTTTTACAGGATTAATTTCATTTGTTTGGAGTTGAGGCAATTCAAAAGCACCAGCCCCTCCACTGGAGAAAGATGAAGCTTTCTACCCACATAAAGAGTTACAATCCTGGAAGCCCATAGGGGCAGCTCTCCTCTGGCTGTATGGTTACTATGAATCAGAATCCACTCAATAGTAATGAGTTTGAACTTTTCCTTGGAGTGCTTGCCTTTGAGCTGTTCTTTTTACTAGTGATATTTTGTGCCCAGGTGTCAAAGCATCAGTGAGGCCATTGCAATGGTTCCTGCTTACCTGGGGCTAAATCTCTTCTGCCACAGAATGCTAGGATTCTCAGTAAATAATATCCCTAGTAAGATAGCCTAAGCTGTGGTGTACCAATGGAAGAGGTTTCTCTACTGTGTTAGTAAAACTAATGTCTGATTGTAAGGGAATGCAATTATCAAACAACAAGGGCTCCAGAAGCAGTGGTATCAGGGATGGCATACATGGTGCTCAGCATGTCACACATGTGCTTTGCAGACATCACTAATTGATTACAGCATTCTTCCTTGATGAGGATGAACATGGTATGGAATATTTTTTGGACGGTTCCTGACCCTCCACACAAAGTCTACCCATTATCTATGATAAAGTCATCTATGGTTGTGTTAGTCTGGATGGACTACAGAAACAAATTCCTAGACATTCATATATGTATAAGAAAGAACAATTGTATATTGAGAAAACATCCTAGCCTGGTCCAGATCAAGTCCATAAGTCCGATATTAGCCCATATGTCTGATACCAGTCTATAAATTCCTCTTCAGACTCATACAACACATGCAATGATACCGAATGCAGTAAGATCACGGGCCAGTGGGTGGAAAATCTTGTGGATCCAGTGGTGGTGGAAGCATCTCAGTGTGGCATGGGTCTCCACATGGCTCCTCCAGCTCCAGAGCTCTGGCTCCATCAGCATCGCTCCATGTGGCTTGTCAGCAGGAAGATGAAGAAGAGAGAGTGTTTCCTGCCTCCAAGGAGGAAGACAGGCATTCCCAGAATCTTCAGGAGAAGGCCACGCCCACACAGAGGCCTCATTGACTATGACCTGATTGATAGACTAGACTCCACCCTTCGCTCAAGTTGACAAAAGATTATGTAATGGCCACATGATATAAATGACTTCTTACATAACTATTAAACAAATAAACAAAAACCTTTGTGAAGCAGCTGGAACATATTTCAATGTTTTTCATATTTCAATTTAATTTCAAATTAAAATCAATCGAGCGGTGGAACAAAAGCAGGGGGTATAGAAATATGAGTAGTAGGTTAAAGTACCATAGCTTTTGGTGAAAGTGACCTTTGGGCCCCTTGAGATGCTTAAGTTATGATTCAGTGGAGGGAGAAAGGAAGAGGTGGGGCAGGCTGTTAGCAAAGACAGGGAACCAATAGACCAGCGCTGCTCAATTATTAAAAAATGTAAATGTGCTTGTCTGTAGCATTCCTTTCTCTGTGCCTTCATTCTATGAGTAGTGCGCTTTAACTCCCTGTACTTTATCCGATATCTCTTTCCCTTCCACCAGATTCTACTGTCCGAAAAATTTGAAAACCTCATTCACACTAATGGACACGTGATTGATAAAGCTCTATGAAAAATCTTTCCCTGAGCTGTTTTGATTATTTGTTAGAGGCAAAGCCTTGCGCTTAAGTTCACAATGTAACATCCCATAAATGAGTGAATACAGATGCAAGGCGAGGGCAAGAGATAATCCAGAGGAACTGAGGCTTTCATGATGTCTAGGAACTCAGAGCAGAAAGAGACAAATCCCGAATGGCACAGAGAGGACTTTACTTCGCGGCTACCAGGTTGATTCTGACTTTGAATGACTTATACAGGCTTTCACTTGCTTTAGAGGAGTGGCTGGTGGGTTTTGAACTGCCAACCCAATGCTTACCCAACAGCACCACCGGGCTCCTTGAGAAAGACTTTAGATGAAGATGATTTGTTCTGCCTACATTGCCCACTGCTTTTTCTATTTTTTATTTTAAGGGTTGTAAACTCATTGCTATCATGTGCTATCATCTGATTCAAAACAATTATATACAACAGGACAACGTTCTTTTAAATAGTTTCTAAGATTGTACTTCTTTACTGAGGCCCAGTGCCACGCCTTTCTCCCAAAGAGCGTCTTGAGGGGTAGAACCTGTACCTCCCCAGTTACCAGTTGAGTACTTTAACCACTGCGCTGCGCCACACAATTTACCCATTTAAAGTGTAAAACTCATTGATTTTCACAGAGTTCTGTAAGTGCCATCACTGGTTTAGAACAGTTTTGTCACCATAAAAAGAAACACTGGATCCCTTAATGAGCTGTCACTCCTCATTCATTTATCATAATGTCATCACGGATCATCCAAGTCATAACCTGCACTTGTATATTATTATTATTATTCCATTATATTCCATTTTACCACATTTTGTCAATCCATGAATCATTTTGGCTCTTATGGACAATATTGTTTTGAACATTTGTGTTCAAGTTTGAAGGCCATAGACTTTCATTTCTCTTGGATATACTTGTATACCTTTCAAAAGTAGCTGATTAGAATTGCTGGAACATATGCTTCTCCTATATTTAATCTTTTGAGGAACTGTCAAGACTTTTCTGAATTGGCTATTTATTTGCATATTTCATCCAGCAATGTATGAAGATGTTAATATCTCCACATTCTTACCAAGATTTGTTATCTGCTTTTGATCATCGCAATCACAGTGGAAGTGAGGTGGTATCTCATTGTGATATTTTATTTCTCTCACTGTGATTTCCCTGATGGACTCTGCCCAGTGCTGTACATATACCCCTCCTTCACCTACAAATAACAGTGGTTTTGTCAAGTGGACAAGTGGAATTTCTTTCTTTTTCCACTTAATCGTGAACAGAGATTAACATAATAATTGGCACTTTGCTTTTAAGCCCCTTTAAAGTTTTATATCAAGCCTGTCCCTGAATTAGAAGGCTGATACTCAGCATGTATTCCTATTAAAGACAGGAGTACTAACCCCAAACAAAAATTTAATTGTGTGTAAGAACAAATGTCAATGAAAAGAAACTAAAAATTCTAGTTCTGTTTTACATCTCACTCGAATCTTTGTATATTACTTAATATGCTCCCACTGTCACTTAAAAATGTGTGAGAGTTGTGGCTGTTCTAATAATTTTGTAGGAACTGAGAGGTTGAATAATCGTCTATTCTATGGTCTACTCCTCAGACATGCCTCCACTGTGTCATTATGATTGAAACCTTTGTGGAGGTCAACTGCTCTTAAGGACTTCAGCCAGCTGTCTTAGCGTTGATTCTGACTCGTGGTGCCCATGTGCCTCAGAGTCGAACTGCCAGAGCTCTGTAGGGTTTTCAGTGACAATGTCCTTTCAGAAGTAGCTGCAACCTCTTAGCTAGCAGCCAAGCACATTAAACCTTCCACCACCCAGACAGGAGCTCCTGAAAGACATTAGAAAGTCATTATCACACCAATTGCTTTTCTTCATCATCATTATTACAGGCTTTGCCCCTTTTACGTTTTATGTTATCCGTTATATTATCATCTTCATAGTTATCCCAGTAAGTATGTAAGCTCCAGAAGGCCGAGGATGTTTGTCTGTTCTGTTCACTGATACATCCTAATTGCCTGGAACAGTGTTTGGTCCATAATAAATGTTCAACAAATACTTGTTGATTCTATAAAGAATTAATTCATCTGGTGAATAATAAATACCCAGTAACAGTTGGCATTTTCCGGTGTGCTCTTCAGTGAAGATTGCATTGAATTCTCTGATTAAGTTACTGTATTCATTTTATAGATGAGACAACTAGGGGTTTAGAGAGTTAATTTGCTCCAGACACCCAATACTGGAAGTGACAGTGCTGAAGCTGGAGCCCTGCCAGGCACATCTCCTCAGCTGATGTCCATGTTCAAGGAGCCTCTCTGCCTCTGCTATTGAAGAATAAACAATCAAAGCCCCATGCCTTTTATCACTGCCTGGCAGCCCCAGAGCTGCCAAATGTTATGATTTAAACAGAAGGGGAGTGCTGTTGTGGATGAGCCACCCTCGCCTTGCTCTGCGGCAGATAGCCCTTTGAAGCGAAGAGCACAGATATTCAGGGACTAGAAAAAGGAAACTTCAGACTGCTTGAATGCCATATGAAAAGTTGTCGGTTAGTGTTATTGATCCACCCCACATGTAACAGCTGGTAAAGAGTTTGTTTTAACTTGCTTTTTTCCTGATGCCTAGAAGTGTTGCTACATTAAAGCTCTAGAATTGAGAGACGGCTTAAACTCAACCCAATCCTTCTGATGTGTTTCTTTAAGAATTGATACCAAGGCTCCCTTCTAATCATCATGGCTGGTCTCAGGCATGGAGGAGGAAACAAACTAACAAACAAAAACACACAAACACACTTGCCGAGAACCAGGAAAAACATCAAGACAAAAATCAGTGCTAACTTGTGATTTAGAGTTTCTTGGTGCTACTTCTATGCTAATAAGTCTTAGTATCTAATTAGAGCTGTGAAAAATATGTGAAGTGTACAGATTTCAAGTAAATTAGGACAGGCATTGAAAAAATATATGAGGCCACAGGCAAATGAGATTTTTAATAAAAATTGAGAACAGTTTCTGCCACAGATGTTAATCAGTATGCAAACATGATTGACTATTTGTAGGCTAGTACAAAGCTTTTTACGTAAAGCTGAAGTTTTTAAAGGACAGTCTGCAGAGCCATATCTAATCTGCATTCCTTGAGCAATAGTAGATTTCCTGGTACCTCTGTCTCTCAGTGTTCACCCCAGAGGCCTGGAGCGACGTTGAAGTGGGTGACTGGCCAATGAAAAGCAGAATATCCAAGAAGAAAACAATTATCCAAAAAAAAAGAACCGAAAAACTGGGGTGATGATCGTGATAGTTTCAGGTTTTACACTGAGGTTTGTGATCCACCTTGAATTTGGTCTTGTGTATGAGTGAGGTAAGGGTCTTACTTCATTTTGCTGCAGGTAGATATCTTGCTTTTCTAGCACCTCTGGTAACTGCCTTTGCTGTAGCCCATAGGCTTGGGTATGTCGTATCCTTATTAGTTTCTAGAAACGTTCTAATTTAATCTTTAATTTGGGCCAGTCCCTACTCCATTTGAAGAAGAAAATTATTCATCCTCCAATGATTCAGGCCCCCCCCCCCATCTTTCTTTTGTTCATTTCCAGCTTTGTGGTGTAATGGTCAGAGAATGAAGTCTGACGTGACCTCTATATGTTTGAATTTAGTTGGGCTTGACTTGTGATGCAACATGTAGTCCTTTTTGTATACATGCCGTGTGTACTTGAAGAGAAAGTGAATTTTTTTTTTTTTTTTTGCAGTTAGGTGGAGACCTGAATATGTCTATCAGGTCGAGTTGTCTAATTGTAGAGTTTAGTTCTATAGCTTTCTTATTGAGCTTCTTTCCCACTGATCTCTCTTTCTCGGGGAGCAGTGTGTTGGACTCTCCTACTATGATTGTTATTCCTGTAATTTCTCTGTTCTTATTTTGAGAGATTTGATTGATAAATTTTTCAGGTCTCTCGTTGGTGTATATGTTTATTATGCTCACTGGCTCTTGGTCTACCGATCCCTTAAGCATTATATAGTGCTCACCCTTATCTCTTATTCTGCCCTACACCTTGAGATTGATTTTGTCAGAGACTAGGATGACAACTGCTTTTTCAAAATTGCCATTAGCTTGATATACTTTTTGCCACCCTTTAATCATCAACCTGTTTTTATCCAAGAGATTGAAAAGTATCTCTTGGAGACAGCAGATTGATAGGTTTTGTTCCCTAATCCGGTCTGCTAGCCTTTGTCTGTTAATGGGTGAATTCAGCCCATTTATGTTAAGAATTATTACATCCATCTCTGGATTCTTTGCTGCCATCTCATGGCTTTTGTGTTATTTTCCTAACTCCCTCCTTAGCAGTGTGTTATTTATGTGTGTGTGGATTCATTCTTGCCTTCTTTTCAGACTTGGGTCAATGACATCTTGGGCATTGCTTTTAGTGCATTGACTTTTGGATTATGTTATGTGATGGTCTCATCTTCGTGCTCTATGGATGTTGGTCTCTATACAACAGGATTTAGAAAGAATGTTTGTAGTTCTGTTTGTTTGTTTTAACCTATTCTCTAAATTTTTCCTTGTCCAGGAACACTCTTACCTCTCCATCTATTTTGATGGATACTTGGCAGGATAGAGGATTCTTGGGTTACTGTTATTCTCCTTCAATGTTTGGAAGATGCTACTCTGCTTCTTCTCTTCATGATTTCTGCTGATAAGTCTGAGAATATTCTTATCTGATTACCTTTATAGGTGAATGCTTTCCCCCGCCTCTCGTTACTCTTATGATTTTCTCCTTTTTCTCAAAGTTGCATGCTTTGACTCCTATCTGCCTTGGTGTTTTCTTCTTGGGCTTCAGTCTAATTGTTGTCCTCTCTGCTTCCTGGATGATTCTGATTCTCATTCATTGAATTGGGGAAGTATTCTTCTGGGAATTCCCTCACTATTTTGTCTGTTTATTTTTTAGTTATTTCTTGTCCTGGTATCCCAATTATTTGACTATTGTTCCTCACCATAGCATTGCTCTTTGTTCTCAGGTTTTCTTCAGTTTCTTTGATTATCTTGTTTGATTGCCTTTCCCAGTTGTTGAACTCTGCTTGGCTATCTCTGAGTAGCTGACACAGTTCTCTGCTTCTTCCAGCCTGTTGGTGAAGTCTCTTACCATATTCTTGGATTCTGTTGTATGCTCCCTTAACTCTTGTATTTCCCTTTGGTATGTAGTCTGTATCTTCTTAGTCATTTCATCCTTTTTTCTGTATCGATTCCCTCCTATCCTGTATGACTCTAAGCAGCATTCTGAAGATTTCTTTCTTGGCGGTTCAAAATCTATTTCTTCTATGTATGTTGCTAGGTTCAGGTCCTCCTCAGATATTGCATTTTGTTTCTCTTGCTTTCTTTCAGTGGTTGCTGATGTGGACTGTTTTCTGCATTTTATTTTGGTGGAGCTTGAAGCCATTTCCCCGGGAGTCCAGGAGCACTATTTTATCTCTCAGAGGCTGTGGTAGTTACGTAATCTGGTGTCAGTTTGGGACTTGAAGTGAAGTGATGATGTTTAGCCTGTCACTCAGGTCATAGTTTGATGACCTCATTTGGAGGCACTGGGAAAAATAAATAGCTCACTGGAGGTGGGACACACTTACTCTGTGGGAGACATTGCAGTTGACTAGCCACATGGAAACTGGCTAGTGGCATCCAGAGCCTCGGAGTTGGAGAAGCCGCGTGAAGATCCCTGCCAGCGCTGAGATACTTACAATGCCACTGGGTCCACAAGACTTCCCACCCACTGGCCTGTGATCTTCCTGCATTTGGTGTCATTGCATGTGTTTTGTGAGTCTAAAGAGAACTTCATAGATTGCTATTGGACATATGGGCTAATATCGGATTATGAACTTGATCTGGACTTGGCTGGGACATTTTCTCAATATTCAATTGCTCTTGTCTATAAAGCTCTTTCTTATACAGATATTTGAGTGTATCCCTGGATTTGTTTCTCTAGTATACCCAGACTAACACAGAGGCTAGTAAGAATGATTCTAAGGACTACCTGGATATACTTTGCTATGGGAAAAGCCTGCATCTCTATCTCACTGGGGTTTCTCTCTCCCTAGACAGCTGGAATGATCCATGCGGAGGGCAGTTCAGGTGGCCATCTCAGGCAGACATCTCAGGCAGGGTGGGTGGGGAAATCACAGGTAGTGAGGGTGACACTGGGAAAGCCAATGGCATGGGAAGTGTGTGGAGTGGGCCTCTGGGAAATGCATGGCACAGGCCCTCAGGAAGGCCATAAGCGGGCCACTGGGATAGCATGTAGCAGTTCAGGGCCACTGGGGGAAGTGTACTTTGTGGGGGTCACAGGGGGGACTGTATGATGGGGGTGGTACAGGCTGGGATGGCCTGGGCACTAGGCCACAGGCCACAGTGGCTCTTCAGTGGATATGGGTGACAGGGCAGAACAGCGCCATGGGGAAGGTCAGCCCATGGGCAGGAGCAGGGTCCAGGGTGTCTTGAGATACTGGGCTGGGATGCCATGAAGTCTGATTGCACACCCTGGACCCCCTACTCAATCTCTCTGTCCCCAAACCCAGCAATTGACACGGAGCTCCCAACATGGTTCCCCCAACCTCACTGCCATCTTCCCAGAAGTTTCTGTTGTGATTTTGATGTTTCTTTTGTAAGTAGTAAGGAGCCCTAGTAGTGTAGTGTATTATAAATTGGTCAGCAGTTTAAAGCCTGCAGCTGCTCCACCAGAGAAAAAGGAGGTTTTCTGTACCTGTAAAGATTTACAGTCTTGCCAATCCTATGAGATAATTCTACTCTATCCTATAGGGGTCCTATGAGTCAGAATCAACTCAATGGCAGTGGGTTTGGTAGGTTTAGTTTTCTTTATTAGCAGAATATAATGTCTTTGTCATCTCATAGGGAAATTCATACTATCTACATGTGATATAACTATTGTAATCTGCAAAAACAGCATGAGAGCCATATTTGACTCTTCTTTTTCTGTTCGAACTATTTCTTTTTGGTCTACATATACGTTTTGCAAGAACTCAATTAAGTGTTCTGGAATTTTCATTCTTTGCAAAGTTATACATAATTTGTTATTATTCACACAGATGAATAACTTTGCAAAGTCAGTAAAACACAGGCAAACATTTTTCTTACTTCCTTTGCTTTCAGATAAGATCCACCTGACATTAGCACTGATATCCCTTATTTAACATCCTCTTCTGAACCTGGCTTGAATTTCTGAATCTGGCTTGCAGTTCTTTTTTGAGGTATTACTGCAACGATTTTAAATTATCTTCATCATAATTTTGTTTACAGGAGATGTTAATGATATTGTTTCATGATTTTCACACTCCGTTGGATCTCCTCTCTATAGAATGGGAACAAATGCTTCCTCTCTTTCAGTTGGCCAGGTAGCTGTCTTCCAAATTTCTTGGCAGCAGCATGAGTCCTTGCACCACTGCATCTACTTATTGAAACAGCTCAAATGTTATTTCATCAATTCCTAAAACCTCAAACAAATGCACTGCCATCAAGTTGATTCCAACTCATAGCCACCATATAGAACAGAAGAAAATTGCTCCTTAAGGGTTTCTAAAATGGTAATTCTTTACAGGAGCAAGTAATCTATCTTTATCCTATGGAGCAGCTGGTGGGTTTGAACTTCTGTGCTTAAGAGTGTAGTGAATAACCCACGTACCACTGGGTCTCTCATCAATATATGAGCCATGTTTTTCATCATTGTTTTCAGTATCGTTTGGCCAGTATTTTTTGTCCAACACCATTCATTCTGGATCACATTCAGCCTCCTGAAAGTGGTGATCATTACTTTTTTTGGTACAGTGACTGTGTATTCCTTTGAGTTTCTTTTGACACTTCTCATGTCGTGAAATATTTTACTTACGTTCGAAGCTCTCACTGCCATCATGCTAATTCCTACAGCAACTCTACAGAACAGGGTAGAATTGCCTCCTGTGAGCTTCTGAGACTGTAACTCTTTGTGGGAGTAAAAAGCCTCGTTTTTCTCCCAAAGAGATATTGGTGGTTTCAAACTGCTGAGGGTTAGCATGTGAGGGTAATACCCTCTATGACACCAGAGTTCCTGTATAGCCCTTAAATATCACAAGATGAGGCTTGAATTTTTCCATCACTCAGTTTGATCAAAGCCAAGTGAGCTCTTCCCTTCTGGTTTTCTAACTCCACGCTCTTGCACATTTTGTTAAAATAGTTTACTTTGTTCTCTTGAGCTGTCCTTTGACATCTTCTGTTCAGTTATTTAACTTTATAATTTCTTCCATTTGCTTTAGCTGCTTTCTTTTCGAGAGCAAATTTCAGAATGTTTTCTGCTATTTTGGTCTTTTCTTTCTCTCCTGTCTTTTTAATGATCTTTTGATTTCTTCATGAATGATGGCTTTCATGTCACCCAACAACTTGTCTGGTCTTTTGGTCATTCATGTTCTGTGTATTAAATCTATTCTTGAGATGATTTTAAGTTCTGGTGGGACATACTATAAGTTGTATTTTGACTCTTGTGGCCTATTTTAAAAAGTTTCTCTAGCTTCAACTTGAACTTGCACTTGAGCAATGGATGGTAGTCTGTTCCAAAGTTGCCTCTTGGTCTTGTTCTGATAGCATATTTAACTTCCTCATCATCTCTGTCCACAGATGTAGTCAATTTGATCCTTGCATATTTTTGATCTGATGAGGTCTATGTATACAGTCACTGTTAATGTTGTTGTAAAAAGGTATTTCCAATCAATAGGTTATTAGACTTGTTAATGTTCAGCATTATTTCTGTCACCAAAGCTATATTTTATAACTGCTAATCCTTCTTTTCTAACTTTTGCATTCTAGTCTCAAATAATTAGCAATACATCTTGTTTACATGTTTGATTTTTTTCAGACTGTACAAGTTGGTAATACCTTCAATTGCTCCATCTTTGGCATTGATGGTTTGTGCATACATTTAAATGATAGTCATATTGCCTGGTTTTTAATTGTTGGAGTATGAGTATTATCCAGTCATTGACAGTGTGGTACTTCAGGATAGCTTTGGAATGTTATGTGACACTGCTCCCTTACAAATTAACATTCCCATCATCCTAGATCATATGATTATCTCACAATGGCCAATACAAGTCCATTTCATCTCGCTAATGCCCAGAACATTGATTTTGAGGAATTAAAAAACAAACAAACTTTCAACTGTCTTACATTAGCAAATGAAGATCCTTAAAGCTTTGTTCAGTCCACATACTTAAGGTCGACTTTGCTTTGAAGAGGCGGCACTGCCCCAGTCATCTTTTGAGCACCATCCAATCAAAGGTGCTCATCTTCCTGCACTGTATCAAGCACGTTTTCACTATTGTTCATGAGGTTTTCTCTGGCCAAAATTTTCAAAGTGGATCTCTAGATTATTCTTTTATCTTTATCTGGAAGCTCTGCTGAAACATCTACCATGAGTCACCCTGCAGCCATTTAAACTATCAGTGGCAGAGTTTCCAGCAACACGGCAAAATGCAGTCACCACAGTACAACACACTGACAGATACATGGTGGAGGACAAAGTATTAGGTTATTAAGTAACTCACTAAATGATCAGATTAGAAAGACTGAAGAATCAGTCTTATGATTATACTTTCAGATATGACTCTTAAGTCATAAGGCCACTTAGGGAGTTCCTCCCTCTACCATAACCTGGAAGTCCTTTGCTCCAGAACCATCCTGTCATAGTCATGATCAGAAAGCTGGTACACTTGCTGGTGGCAGCAAGACCATGTCTCACTTGTTACAGAATATGCTACCCAAATGACTAATAACTCATGGCTTGTATTTTGACATCCACGAAGGTAGACACTATATTGCTCATGCTGCCCAAATAAAACCAAGGGCCTCTAAGAACATGTTTGCCAGACAAGCAACAGCAGCAGCAGCAGCAACAGCAGAACATGGTTTCTGCAACACTTTTGCTTTCCATCCCTCCTGTGAATGTATATGGTTAGTCTAACCTGGATCATCCCCTGTAGCTATAGCAGCAAAGTAGCCTAAGTAATGGATTGTTTACTTTTTCATAATCCACTTTATAGAAAGAATCTGTAGGACAAAGTGGTACATGTCCAAAGCCCAGTTTCATATTACCACAGTATAAAACCTGGGAAAGCTAAGAATGCATAAGCTGTAATAAATTTACTTACTTAGTCCCAAGCACAGAAGATATATGCAGGCATCTTTTGCTTGTTTTGTTTTCCCTTAAGCGTACAGGCTTTGTTCTTGTGTCCGCTGTTTGCGGGCAGGAAGGAGAGACTATATGCTCCTCCTGAGGAGGCAATGTGAGCAGAGTCAGAGAGAGGGGATCAGAGAAAGGGAGTGTAGTCTATTGTTTGCTGAGATATACAGTAATTGTCCCCATGGTAATCTAGACCAAGTAGAGTGTGTATCTTCCAATTTTTCTCAGCAGCTCCTCCCTGCTTGGAGAAGAAGACACACTCTATCCCAGTTTCCCTAGGTGGCGGATATTTGGTCTGAAACAGGAATGTAATTTTTATTGTTTAAGATGGTAATATGAGAAGTACATGAAGAGAATTCTACTTATTTCCCTGCAGACTTTTGTAACTTTCAAAAGAACTAATAGTATAAAGGTGGTTATATTCTTGAAGTTCTTGCTGAGAATGTCTTCACAAGTGAATGATAACATTTGTAGTTATTTGTTGGGGTTTCTTTCTAAAACCCCATTGTGTTGTCAGTAGATATTGCAAAGGAAAAGATTTAGGTTAGCCGAATGTTATTCATAATATTATGCCTAAAAGCAGACAACGGAGGACTCGGCTCCCCATTTCAAAGGATGGAGCCTCTGAAACCCTCACACATAGCTTTGACACATTGTCAGATACAGAAGGCCTAAAGAATGGTAGCAAAATATTGGCAGAGACATTGATGGAGGATGGGCCCCTCAGGTCCGAGGGCACTAGAATTGGGACTAACAAGGAGCTGATTTCTTGGAGTGGAGTTGACCATGGTGTCATGAGTCTGGTAAAGCCTGTGGGAGTGGGGCCTTCAGGATCTTAATTTGCTAGTATGGCAAGACTTCAAGGTAAGGAGAAACAGCTGCCAAAATCTGCTAATGTTTGGATTTTGGAATGTGCGAAGTATGAATCTAGGAAAATTGGAAGTGGTCAAAAATGGATAGGAATACATAACAATTCCTAGGTATTAATGAGTTGAAATGCACTGGGATTGGCCATTTTGAATCAGAAAATCATATGCTGTGTTATATCAGGAATAACACAATTAAGTGGCATGGTGTGCTATTTATGGACAAAAAGAACATTTCAAAATCACTTTTTGAAGTACAATGCTATCTGTGATGGGATTCTAGCTGTCTGTTTTCAAGGAAATTCAATTACTACAACCGTTATTCAAGTTTATGCAAGGACCACAAAAGCTAAGGAGGAAGGAATCGAAGAATTCTACTAATGACTTCAGTCAGAAATTGATCAAACATGCAATCAAGATGCATTGATAATTATTGGCAATCGAAATGCAATAGTTGGAAACAAAGAAACGACATTAGTTGGAAAATGATCTTAGTGAAAGAACTGAAGCTGGAGACCACATGATAGAATTTTGCAAAACCAATGACTTCTTCATAACAAATTGCAAAGAGCTGTCAGACATGCAGGCTGGGTTCAGAAGGGGAAGTGGAGCATGGGAGAGCATTCCTGATATCAGATGGACCTCGGCACAAGTAGAGAATATCAGAGAGGTGTTTACTTGTGTTTTATTGACTATACAAAGTGTCTGTTTGATCATAATAAACTGTGGGTCACCTTGAGGAGAATTGGAATTCCAGACACTTCATCGTGCACATTCAGAACCTGTACCTGGACCAGGAGGCAGTTGTGCTCACAGAACAAGGGGATTCTGCATGGTTTAAAATCAAGAAAGGTGTGTGTCAGCTTGTATCCCTTTCACCATACTTATTCAATCTGGATGCTGAGCCAATTATCAGAGAAGCTGATTCATATCAAGAAAAATGTGCCATTAAGCTTGGAGGGAGGTTAGTAACAACCTGTGATATATAGAAGACACGACCTTGCCGCTGAAAGTGAAGAGGACTTGAAGCACTTGCTGAGAAGGTCCAGGATGGCAGCTTTCAGTATGGATTATGATTCAACGTAAAGAAGATAAAAATTCAACGTAAAGAAAAAAATTACAAAAAAGATGAAAAAAAACCCCAAGTGGACCAATAGATGAAATCATGATATAGAAAAAGTGGAAGCTATCAAGGGTTTTGTCTTGCTTGGATGCACAATCAGTGCTCATGGAAGCAGCAGTCAAAAGATCAAATGATGCATTGCATTATGTGAATCTGCTGCACAAGATCTCTTTAGAGTATTGAAGAGTAAGGATGCTACTTTTAGGACTAAGGTGCACCTGATCCACCCCATCATATTTCCCATGGCTTCTTATGCATGTGAAGGTTGGACATTGAACAAGGGAAACTGTAAAGGATCAATGCATTTGAATTGTGGTGCTGGACAAGAAAATTGAAAGTACTGTGGAGAACAAAAAACAGCATAAACCGATCTGTACTGGAAGAAGTAAAACCTGAGTGCTTCTAAGAGGCAAGGATGTCAAGACTTCGTCTTACATACTTTGAACATATTGTCAGGAGGAACCAGTCCCCAGAGAAGGACATCGTGCTTGGTAAAGTGGAGGGGCAGCGAAAAGATGGAAGGCCCTTTATGAAGTGGATGATACGGTGGCTGCAACAATGGGCTCAGGCATAGGAACAATTGTGAGGTGGATGCAGGACTGTGCAGTGTTTCATTCTGTTGTGCATGGGGTCACTATGGGTTGGAACCAACTTGATGGCACCTAACAAAAGCAGCAACAACAATGACAATATGCCTTGTTGGAGAAGCCAGTTTGTGGGATTTGTCCACTTAGAGTGTTCAGTATCTTTTAAATTGGGCATCTTAACAGAACATGCAGATGTTTGGCTTGTTGCTTGAGATTTATTAAAACATACTTGAAATCGTTTATGAACTTATGAAACATTTTTTTCTCAATTCTGACTCTGATCAATGTTTCTATTTTGTGTTTTCTGGTTACAAACCTGGAATAACTATAATTATTGACTTGGTTTATTCTTTCTTAAGATTTCACATCTATTGAATTTTTTGAGACTTGTCATATTTTGTGAATTTCAGAGAATCTTTTTTTGCTAAGTCTGTGATCAAAGTTGTGTCTTTGTATACTCCCAATGCACTGGCCAACTTAATGCCAGGACAATCCTCTTCTCATGTTGCCTGTTCTAGTCCAGTTCCTACTGTCATCCAGCTTTTCTCAGCATGCAGCTATAGCCTCCTGTACTAGGTCAGGCTGGATTGCACAAGACCATCTACTTTGTGCGACCAGAAATGTCCTGGCTTCAACTTTAGCTATTAAGTACCTTGAAATGTGTAACATCCTGAGGTAGTTAGTTTATTGTGCCAACCTGGCTGATAAACACATGTGGGGTTAATTGAAGGGCAGAGGGATAAATGGCTCAGTGAGCCTCGCCTTTCTGGCTCTCGGGTCTCTTGTTTGTGACGGTCGGTCGCACCAGGGTGCAGCTGCCTTAGCAGTTCCCTGCTTTAGCCAGCAAGGCTCACTTCCTGCAAAACATCCCTGAGGAGAAGCCACATGGACCTACCCTGATGCAGCCCTGGGTGCTGGAGCACCCGTGTGGAGACCACTGCCAGCGCTGAGATGCTTACACGTTCACTGACTCAGCTTTCCTCCTGCATTTGGCATCATTGCATCTGTTTTGTGAGATGGAGGAGGACTTTGTGGATTGGTGTCGGACATATGGGTTAATGGGTTAATGTTGGACTTGTGGTCTTAGGCAGACTGTGTTGGGATGTTTTCTTGATGCGCACTTAACCTTTATATAAAACTCTTATACATGAGTTTCTGTGGATTTGTTTCTTTAAAGTACACAGACTAAAATACATCCCACTTCTAGTTTCTTAATTTCCAGCCCAATTTCTTGTGGCAAATTTTTGTTTCTAAGTATGTGAAGAAAGACAGGGACTCCCTTTCAAAAAATTAGCCATTTGAGGTGTCCAGTTTTCAGGTGAATGAAGATCTTATCTTATAATGGGGAGATTAATCCCTGGAGTGGTAATTGTCTGTGGACCTGTTTTAGGCAGACAAATTGTCTCTTAAGACTAAGTCAGCAAACAATAAAGCTTGACTTTCTCAATCTAGTTCCATTGGCCTGAGAACGAAGGAAATTCCTTCATGAAGTAAGTGCCAGTGTCAGGGCAGTTGTATATAACAGTGTATTATCCTGGTCTCTGTCTTCAGAAGTATTTTAGTGGGAATTCACATTACCTATGTAATGTATGAGTATTTTAACCAAAAGCTACCGGCACCATGATATAGTCTTTAAAGATGTGTTAAGGACTGGAAATCCATTTTGATGTTTTCCTAGATAGTTCATAGTCAGAGTGGTTGATGAAAGCTGATGGAAGAGTCAGGGAACATCTAAACCCAAAGTTTATCATTTGAAATACATAGATCTTTAAAAAATTGGGCATAGTCTTATTTTCTCTTCCTCTGATATTATACTTGAAATTTTATATTTTCATGGTGTGGTAGTTACATAATCTGGTGTCAGTTTGGGACTGGAGAGGATTAAGAATGAAGGGGTGGAATCTAGTCTGTCAATCAGGTTATAGCCAATGAGGCCTCTGTGTGGGCATGGCCTTCCCCTGAGAATTCTGGGAACTCCTGTATTTCCCTCCTTAGAGGCAGGAGACACTGCTTTCTCTCTGCTCACTCCCTTGGAGATGCTCTACTGACAAGACACATGACACTACGCTGATAGACCCTGTGCCTTGGGAACTGGAGGAGCCATGTGGAGACCCCTGCTGAGATGCTTACAATGCCATTGGATCCAAAGACTTTCTTCCCACTGGCCTGTGATCGTTCTGCATTCAGCGTCACTGCATGTGTTTCGTGAGTCTGGAGAGGACTTTATAGATTGATATCAGACATATGGGCTAAGGTCGGACTTATGGGCTTGGACTGGACTGGGTTGGGATGCTTTCTTAATGTACAATTACCCTTTGTATAAAACTCTCTCTTACACACACGAGTGTCAATGAATTTGTTTCTCTTGTCTATTAACGCACGTGGACTGATAGCCATTGACATGCTTTTTGGAATTCACGATGCCATTGGATTCCAACTGTGAAAGCAGTCTTAGAATTGATAAGGTACAACATCCTCAGTCTAGAACTGGATGGGAGAATGCATTGCTTGTTTCAATGAAGCCTTGTGTTCAACGGGTACAAGAGACCTGCACACTGTAGTATGGTAGTCATTCGGCCCACGTGGATCTGTAAATTTAAATGAATTGAAACAAGACAAAAGAAAGAAGTAAGCTTGTGAGCTAGGGTAGCCACTACTCAAGGGCTCAATCCCCACATGGCCAGTGGCTATCCCACTGGAGAGTGTAGATACAGAACGGTCTGTCATTGCGGACTGTTTATGAAACCATGTCTGCACTCGCTGGTGAACTCGAATCCTTTTGGATTTAATGCAGTGAATTTTGGGAGGAATATTTAAAAATATCTAAACTTATGAACTATAATAGTTTAAAAAACAGCAAAACTCACTGCCATCAAGTCAGTGCTGACTCATACCAACCCTACAGGACAGGGCAGAAAGGCCCCTGTGGGTTTCCAAGACTAGCTCTTCAGGAGAGTTTTTCTCCCGGGGGGCAGCGGGTAGTTTTCAACTGCCGCCTCGAGGATCGCAGCCCACCGTGACACTGCTGTGCTACCAGGGCTCCACAATAATAGTCAGGTTTCTTTTTAGTGATCTTTTCATATTAATTTAGAAGACTTTTAGAACTTGCAGAAAAGTTACAAAGGTCTGATAGTGAATTCCCACATCCCAAAGATCTTCGACTCAGGAGGAGAATTGATCTTTCCCCAGTTAGACCATTCACAGCTATCTTGATTATCAGTACAGTTGGAGTGATGTCTATTGTTTGTGACTCTGATGTTCTTTTGAATTTGCTCTTTGTCCCTTCTCCCTCCTGTCTGACTAGAACATGTTTATATGACTTCATTTATCTATTAGCATATCAATTAATTCTTTCAAACAATTTTTATGGTTACTTTAGAGTTAGCCATGTACATTTACAACTAACCTAAGTCCACTTTCAAATAACACCATACCATTGCTCAAGTAGTGCAGGCACTTTGTTCAGAATATTTTCATTTGTCCTTCTTATCTCTTATAACACTGTTATCATTCATTTTAATGATCTATATGCTGTAATAACCCAATATATTATAACTCAGATTAAAGGGAAGACGTTAGACCAATTAGGAATAAGAAATATGAAATATTTTATTTTATCTTACTTCTTCTCTGACACATTGCCTTTCTTTATGTAGATCCTAACTTATGTAAGTTTCCGTTTCCCTGACTAACTTCTGTTGACATTTCTTATAGGGTAAATCTACTAGTGATGAATTTCCTCAGTTTTTGTTTGTTCAAGAAAGTTTTTTATCTCTCTTTTACTTTAAAAGGATAATATAGCTGAACATAGAGTCTACATTGGTCTTTTCTTTGAACATTTAAAATATTTCACTTTAATCTCCTTCTGCATGCAGTTTCAGATGAGCCGTGTAATATAATTATAATTTTTCTTCATCTATAGGCAAACTTTTCCCCCTATTATTCCCCATCTCACCAGGATTTTCTCTTTTTCTTTGGTTTTCTGCAGTTGAAATGGGATCTTCTTAGTTGTTGTTTTTTTTTTTTTTTGTACTTACCTGCCTGATAAGTACAATCTCTCAGATTCCTGGCTCTGTGGTTTGGTGTCATTCAGTAATTTTAAATAAAGTCCAAGAGCCAAAAAAGAAAGGAGGAAACCAAAGACTCAGAGAAGAAATTCATTTATAAGATAATGCACTGCTGCCTCCCCTGCCCAGAAGGACTGGATGGTGCCTGCCTAACTATCTCCCATTCTGATAGGTCCACGCTAGGTGGATGCAGAGACAACGGGAGAACACTCCAATGTTGAGTGGAACAGAACTAACCTTTTTTAAAATTTTATTTTTAATGTCTAGATCTTTTAGGCTAGTGGAGACTAGAAACCCCCCTCAGACTTTTGTCCTGAGCTATACTTCAAATCTGGAACGGAAACTGTCACGTGACTTCACATGTTAGCTCTACAACAGATTGACTCATAAAATAAAGAACATGAGCACATGATAAAAATATCACCAATATGAAATACAGCAGCCAATCATTACTCTGCGGCAAAGATGAGAAGGTAGTGAGCAGGGACACTCTACACCAAGCCAAACTCCCTGCCATCGGGTCACCTTGGTCGCATAGCAACCCTGTAGTACAGGGTCGAATTGTTCCTGTGGGATTTTGAGACAGTAACTCTTTATGGGATTAGAAGCTGTGTCTTTCTCCTGCAGAGAGTGGCTTCAAACTGCTAACCTCGTCGTTGCCAGCCCAACACATAACCCACTGCCAGGGTTCATCCTAATGGGTAGGGAACTTAGATTACTAACAAGCAAACTCGTAGAACAGCTATATTGAGACGGTTTTACTTTGTGAAAATATAATCAATATTGCTGAACAACTTGTGTAGAAATTGTTAAATGGAAACTTAATTTGCTGTGTAAACTTCCACTGAAAACATTATAAAATGTGTAAAAGAACCACCCTGAATCATTGTTGTAAACATTTCTGTTTTGCTTTCTTTTCCTTCTGATATTACGATTATGCACATATTCCATTTTTTGCTGTTGTCTTATAGTTCTTGCATGTTTTCTAGAATTCTCTTTTCTCTTTGCAGTGAGGATGATTCCTCCTATTTCTGTTATTATTTTATTTGCTTGCATTTCTTTTGATTTCCATCTTTCTGCTTATATGATCTATTTGTTATTGCATGTGGCTTGTTTTATTTGAGGCCCTCACATATTTATCCTTATTATTTTCAATTCACTGTCTGAAATTTCAACATTTATATATTTTTCTGATAAGTGCTTTGTCTTTTCAGTGTTTTGTCTTTCTTGCCCTTTGGCCTGTCTTGTAATTTTTGTTTTTGAAAACTGGCTATGTGTTGGGTAGTAGACATGGAGGCGAGTAGACGCTTTGTGTGAGGCTGTATTGCTGTCTGACTCAGACTTGGCCCATGTGTAGTGATTGTTGTAGTTGTAGGTTCTGGAGGCCTCAGTTCCTCTGGGAACCTTGTTAGTGTTTCCCCTTTTGTTTCCTTACGAAGTACAGCCAGAGTGCTTCCTAAAGGAAAGGATGGCAAGATCTCACCTTCCGTACATTGGGAACTTTGCCAAGAGAGACCAGACCTGGGGGAGGGTAAGTGGAGGATGCAGCGAAGAAGAACAAGGCCCTTGTGGCGGGGGAGTCACACGGTGTCTACAGGGACGGGCTGCGTCCCAGGCACACTTGTGAGGATGGTGCAGGACCGTGTGTGTCGTTCTGTTGTGCAGAGGGTCCCTTTGGGTGGAATCAACTCCATGGCACACAACAACAACAACAACAAATCTATTTCAATAGAGCCCATTCCGTTTTTCAGCTGTAATCCATTCTTAATAAGGAATCCCTGTGGTGGCGGTAGTAAAGTATCTGATTCAATCTCATTATTTCAGTCTGGAGACTGAAAAAAAAAAAAGCATCACAAGTGTTCTTCACTGTTTGTGGAGCGGGGGTGGGGGAGTTTATAAACTTCGTGAAAAAAGGAATTAAATGACAATAAATGTTTTCCATGAAATGTTGAAGTCCTCGCATCTCTCTTTGGCTTCTACGCTCTTCTTTGTCTGCGGCACTCCCACGCTCTTTCCATGAAGCCCCCACCTCTCCTGACCACTGCTGTGTGAGAGAGGGAGACGAGAGTTGAGGGGAAGGAGGCAGCCCTTCCTTCTACACGTGATAATGTTCTGTATTGAATTCTGGAAAACTCCTTTCTTCTGGAGAACAGGCCCTTACAGTGTAGCGGTTGCTGAGTTACTCTTTCCCTTTGCTGACTAGGGCATTCTTAAACCCTCAGTTTTCGTCTTGAAGCGTTCTACACGGAAGATCCAGGATGTCCTCACTCTCATCCTAGTCACCTCCCAGTCCCCAGCAATTCACCACAATGATTATGTAAGGATTGTACAGGTTGATAGCGCTACTAGTTTCCACTCCAATCAGCAGATCCCTTTGTTGTGTTTCGCTGCAAACGCTGGTCTCTCCTAATTTGGGTGTGATGGTTTGCTTCGTGACCTCAGTTTTCTGGTGGGCCCAGAAAAAGTCATCGATTTTTAGTTTATGTAACAATCAAGTGATTTCCAAATTATTTCAATGCCCGAGAACAATCTGAAAGTTCCTTGCTGAATTCCTTTTGCAGCCTTATCTTGTCCATTTTCCTAGGGTATCATTAACTTTCTTGTCTTTATACGAAGGTAGCGGATCCAATATTTACTTAGCTATGGGTTGATCAATATGTTTGTATCCTATATATCACCTCTTTATGCACAATTAGTGGATAAAATTATGCAATAGATTGAGTAATACTTAAAAATTTTTAGCACTCTTCTAGGGTTGAAATGAACCAGAATCATCTTGAAGTGGGTTTGTTTTTTTGGTTTAGGGTTAATTAATTAAACTACAGCAACATCAGTAGATGCTCCAGTGATGCTGTGGTTAAACTGACTGCTAACCAAAAGGTTGGTGGTGTGGACCTATTCGTAGCTCCATGGGAGAAAGATGTGGCAGATTGCTTTTGTAAAGCTTTAGAGACTTAGATACCCAATGGGGACGTTCTCCTCTGCCATAGTCATTGTGAGTTGGAATCAACTTGATGGCAATACTTTGGTTTTAGAGATCCTCATTTTTCTTGCCTTGATTTTATAATTCCATTTATATTCATTTACAGTGGACATCTTCTGTGACCTCTCTTTAAATTTTGAAGCCTCTTCTCCCTACCCTTATATACGGGGAAGGATCTTATTACCCATCTGTGTTCTTCTAAAGACTAATGTTTCAGAAACTATGCAAGTCTCCCTTTTTCTCTGAAATTCACTTCTGAGTCTCACTATCACCCTGGCTCCATCTTCTGGGTTGTAGTTGCTTTGTTGAAGTGACGAAAGCTGAACCCATTGGGTTCTTAGTCCTAAAATTTGGAATTGGAATGGGGAGACACATCTGCTTTGCAGGTTGGTCACTGGATTTAAAGATACATTAAGTGGACTGTTGTCAGGCCTCGGTCATCAGCCTGTGTGCACACGGAAGCAGAGCAAGTCGGGAAAGCTGATCTGTGAAGCTACGCAGCACGAGCTAGGGAGCGAGGGAGTCAGTGGCATCCCATGTTTTCTAATATTTCCCTTTGTTGTTAAAGCTTGCATGCAGCATATTTCCTACTGAGAACCAGAGTTATTGAAGACACAGTGGTAATGAGAATCAGAAGGGATTTCAGAGAAAGAGGGAGACTTGCGTGTTCGCTTGAATATTAGACTTTAGAAGAACATACTTCTGAAGGCATGCTTGTTGATTATTTCTATTAATTATTAAATAATGCTGGTCCCTTGGAATAAAGATATAGTAAACTAAAGAAATGCTATAATTTATTAAATTCAAATTTAGATTTAAAGTATAATAAAAAATTAAAATTATATAATTACTATCCCATAAGGTGTTCAGATTGAAATGGTACATTAATTTGATTGTATTATATGAAACAGTTTATTTTATTTCCTATTTGTAAATATTTGGTAGAATCTTGTCAGCTAATGGATCACATATTTTTTTTAACTTTTTTAGGTGTGAAATTGCTGAATTATAAGTTCATTGCAGTTTGATTTTATGGATTTTTTTTCAGTCCAGCTGTCTTGAAGATGGGAGAAAAAGCTAGCCAGATATACAAAGTAATTATAGTCCTTTTAAAAGAAGAACAAAATTGGGTAAAAGACAAGCTGGTGAATCAGGCATTATTGCAGAATGCTTTCACAGGGCAGTGTAGTTAGTACTGATTTCTATTAGGCCAATTCTAGGATTTGTGATGCTATGTATGGAGTTGTCAGCCTTCTTGAGAGTACTGTCTTTTAGGCAACAGGACCATCAAGGAGAGAGAGTTCAAGAAGACTAATGGAAGCTGTGGCTAACTGAAGGTGAATTTATAGTAAAAAAAATCGTCCTCTTCTTTTGATATTTTTGTTTACTTAAAAAGAAGGATCGTAGTTAAACATAGGAGAAAGCATAGAAGAAAATCAGCAACCTTGGCCCTTGCATAATTTCTTAAGTATGATACAAAAAGCAACAGCCATAGTACAGATAAATAAATAAAATGGGACTTTATCAAGGTTAAAAACCTTTGTTCTTCAAAGGCACAATTCCAAAAAATGTATAGGCACATTACAGACTGGGAGAAAATGTTTACAAAACATATCTGACAATGCATGGAATATATTCATTGTATGATATATATATATAATAGTAATTTCATACAGAGCAAAATGACTCTTGCAACTTAATAAGACAAAAAAAATAATGGACAAAAGATTTGAATAAATAATTTCCTAAGGAAGATAGACAAATGATGAATGAGCATATGAGAATATGCTCAATTTTACTCATAGAGAAAATTCAAGCTAAACCACAATGAAATACCAGGACAAAATTACAAAATAGCCAAAATTACACAAGAATAACCATACTAAGGGTTGGGGAGAAGACAGGTACTGGAATTCTTATACATTGCTACTAGACTGCAAAACAATCCTGCCGCTTGAGAACAGATTGGCAGTTTCTTAAAAAGCTAAACAGGTACCTACTATATGAGCTAGCCATTCAGATCTTAGGATATTTACATAAGGACATTTGTAAATGTCATGAAAACATGTCCGTTCACAAATGTGTACATTACTCTCCACAGCAGTTTGTTTGTAATAAGCAACACCAGTAGCACTATGGATAAATAGATCAGAATTTGACATGAACTCCAAAGAAACCAATCAAACTCGCTGCCATTTGGGTGACTCTGACTCATAGCAAACCTCTAAGACAGAGGAGAACTTCCCAGTGGACTTCCAAGGCGGTTCATTTTGCTGAAGATAATACAACGATAGTTGCAGGAGTATATTAACAGGAAGCTGCCAGAAATTCAAACTGCATTCAGGTTGAAGAGGGTGTGGCGTGAGGGATCTCATTGCTGATATCAGATGAGTCTTGGCTAAAAGCAAATACCAGAAAGATGTTCATGTGTGCTTTATTGACTATGAAATTCACTCACCTGTGTGGATCATAATTAACTGTGGTCACATTGTGGAGGAGAATTCCAGAATGCTTCATTGTGGTCATGCAGAACCTGCATGTGGATCAAGAAGTAATTGTGCAAACAGATCAAAGGGCAGTGTGTAGATTAAAATCAGGAAAAGTGTGCATCGGTTTATTTCCTTTCACCAGGCTTATTCAGTCTGTATGCTGGAAAAATTATCCAAGCAGAAGTTGGACCACATAAAGAAGAACAGAGCTTCAGGATTGGAGGAAAGCTTAATAACAAGTTGCAATATGCAGATGACACAACCTTGCTTGCTGAAAGCAAAGAAAATTTGAAGCACTTGCAGATGAAGTTCAAGGACTGCAGCCTTCAGTATGAATTACAGCTCGATATAAAGAAACAAAAGTCCTCACATCTGGACCAGTGTGTAACATCATGATAAGTTGGGATAGGATTGAAGTTATCAAGAATTTCATCTTGCTTGAATCCATAATTAATGTTCATTGATGCAGCAGTCAAGAAATCAAGTAACATATTGATTTGGACAAATCTTGCACCAGGACCTCTTAAAAGTGATCATGAGCAAGGGCGTCACTTTGAAAACCATGGTGCAGCTGACCCCAGTTGCGACATCTCCAATTACTTCATACTCGTATGTGTGAAAGTTTAAATAGAGAACGCTGAAGCATTGGCGCATTTGAATTCGGGTGGTGGCAAAGAATATTGAAAGTACCAGGAACTGCCCGAAGAACAAATAAATCTAGGTTGGAGGAAGTACAACCAGAATGCTCCTTAGAAGAACAAATGGTGCTACTTCATATCATGAATTTCCAACATTTTATGAGGAGACACCAGTCCTCGGAAAAGGACATCATGCTCTGTAAAGGAGAGGGACAGTGAAAAAGCTCAATTAGATGAATTGACAATGAAATAGATTGACACAATGGCAGCAACAATGGGCTCAAACATAATAACAAGAAGACAGCGCAGGACCGGGTAGCTTTTAGTATGTTGCACATAGGGTCATTATAAGCCAGAACAGTTCCATGGCACCTGAGAACAACAACATATGGTTATGGAAACAGAAAGCCTTGTCTTTCCCCTGTCGACTAGTTGGTGGGTTTGAACTGCTAACTTTGTGGTTAGCAGCCGAACACACAGTCCGCTCTACCTTCCAAACCAAAACACACACTCACTCACTCACTCACTCACTCACTCACTACCATCAAATCAATTCTGGCTCATGGTAACCCTATCGAGCAGGGCAGCATTGCCCCTGTGGGTTTCTGGGACTGTAGAACTTTACTGAAATACAAAGGCTGCTCTCTCTCCTGGGAAGTAGTTTGTGGTTTTGAACTGCTGGCCTCGAGGTTAGCAGCCCCATGTGTAACCACTATGCCATGGGGGCTCCTAAAATATGATATACCCATTATATATATAATTTGATAGATATGTGTTGTTGTTTGTGTTAGGCCAGATTGACTAGAGAAACAAATTCTGGAACACTCATACATGTGTAAGAGAGAGCTTTATACCAAGAAGAAATTATATGTCTCTAAAATGTCCCAGCCCAGTTCACCTCAAGTGCATAAGTCCAATACTAGTTCAAAAGTCCCTCTTCAGACTCACACAGCCACATGCAATGATGCAGAATGCAGGAATATCACAGGCTGGTGTGTGCAAAGTCTTGTGGATCCAATGGTGGTGGAAACTTTACTGTGCTTTGGCAGCCATGAGGCTCACCCAGCAGGAAGGTAAAGGCAGAGAGAGAAGGGGAAGTTCCCAGGGCCCTCTTTATGAGAAGGCCTCACCTCCAAGGAGGCACCGTCAAGCTGTGATCTGAAGGTTGACTACCACCCCTACACTTTTACAGATCTTCAAGATGCATGAAATTATGTAACTACCACAATTTTGTTAGGTTCCATGGATTCAGTTCTGACCCATAGTGACCCTATTCACAACAGAACGAAACACTGCATGGTCCTGAAGTATCCTCACAATCGTTCCTATGCCTGTGTCCATGGGTGCAGCCACAGTGTCCATCCATCTCACTGAGGGGCTTCCTCTTTATCACCACCCTTCCACTTTACCAACCATGATGTCCTGCTCCAGGAACTGATCTCTCCTGACAATGTGTCCAAAGTATGTAAGATGAAGTCTTGATATTCTTGCCTCTGAAAAGGACTCTGGACTTACTTTTTCCAAGACAGATTGGTTTGTTCTTTTAGCAGTTCATGGTACTTTCAATATTCTTTGCCAGCACCACAATTCAGATGCATCAATTTTTATACAGTCTTCCTTGTTCATTGTCCAACTTTCACATGCATATGATGCAATGGAGAATTGAACGGCTTGGGTCAGGCCCACCTTAGTCCTCAAAGTAATAGCCTTGCTCTTCAATACTTGTCTTGTGCAGCAGGTTTACCTAATGCAATACGTCTTTTGATCTTTTGACTGCTGCTTCCATGAGCAGTGGTTGTGGATCCAAATAAGACAAAATCCTTGAGAACTTTAACCATTTCTCTATTATGATGTTACCTACTGGTCCAGTTATGAGGATTTTGGTCTTCCTTCCATTGTAATCCACACTGAAGGCTATACTCCTTGATCTTTATCAGCAACTGCGTCAATTCCTCCTCACTTTCAGCTAGCAAGGTTGTTGATAAGCCTTCTCCAGTCCTGATGCCACAGTCTTCTTCATATAACCCAGCTTCTCTGTTGATTTTCCCAGCAAATCGTATACTGATATAGCCATACAATATCCATATTCAGTAATAAAATGAATGACTTATTGACCCACAGCATCACTGAGACTCTAACATTTATATAGAATGAAGCAAATTACATATAAATGGAATTTATAATATAAAATAATATATGATATATAAATGAAGAAACGCAATAAGAAATAGTACACACTCTATCATATTTACATAAAATTCTAGGAAATGCCAACTAACCTATCATGACAGAGAACAGACCAGTGATTGCCTGGGGATGAGTTAGGGAGGGATGAGGTGGGTGGGACAGATTGGAACAGCAAATGAAGAAACTTTGGGTGGTGATTGATATGTTCATCATCTTGTGCTGATGATTTAATGGTTTCTTAAGTTGAAACATGAAATTATACTTTAACTATGATTGATTCTATGTTAATTATACTTCTATAAAGCTCTAAGAAGGAAAGTAATTCAGTAAATACAGTTATCAGTAAAGGAATAAAATAACTACAAATCTGTCATAGCACATACGATCACAAACCAAATCAGAAACCAAACCCATTGCTATCCAGTTGATTTCAACTCATAAGGACACCAGATAAAGTTTCTGAGACCACAAATCTTTCTGGGAGCAAGCTGCTCCCTGGGAGACAGCGGAGGCTTTGTGTTCTTCTTAAGGTTCAAGCCTTCGAAACCCAAAGGGGCAGAGATCACCATGAGTTACAATCCCCTCGCTGGCCGGGAGTTTGGTTTGGGGAGAGTGATAGGCTCTTCTCTTGGATTTTTTGCTTGTTTTGTCGAATTTGCCTCCTCCTTTGTCATCATTTATGAAAGGGTTGCACCGTTGCTCACTTGGAATGTGCTTGGGTTGCCTATATGCATACCCTCCCCTTTCCCGGGTGGGATTTGGTGTCCTACCTCACATGACTGGGTGCTTCTAAAGAGGTGGAGATGATCTCTTAAGGGAATGAAACAGGAAATGCAGGATTTGTGAATGGTTCTCTTTCTGGGAAGGTTGGGCTTTGTTTCTCACCAACACATGAAGCTTCTGAAATGACCGTGTCTTTCATCCTACATAGAATAAGCATTAGAAAGATTGTTCAAGTAAGTCTGTTGCTAGCTGGCATGGGGTCTCTGGCCTGTAGCTCCCTTTCTGGGAGCTGCCTTAGAACAAAGGAGATGGATTCAGAAGGTCAGTATTCAAGAAAAGCAGAGCTCCCACGGTGGGAATAGCATGGAAGAAGGAAATGATGGTGACACGGGTGCGCAGCAACTAGAAAGCAAAATTCAAGAGGTGGCAACGCATGGAAGAAAGATGCTGCAGATTAAAACAAGGAGTTTATAGGAGAAAGGGAAAGGAAGAAAAATATATTTATAGTGGAGAAAGCAAAGGCCCCGTATCATAAAAAGTGAACATAACATATCTCAGAAGGTGCTTGTGAAACTTGTGTAATAATAGGAAAGAAAGGATAGGAGAGAATACAGGGCCAGGTGGTAATGGCAAGGGGAATGAACTAAGGCTTTTATTATAGCCAATTAAGAGCACCCTTCCTTTGAAGAGGGCTTTGGAAGGCAAAGGTAAATTCACATGGTATAATAGGTTTCCTTTTAGTTTTATGTTTCTTGAATAAATTAATAATCCCAATCTATTGTCTAGAAAATTGGTATTCTCATACACATCATGATCCATATTAAAAATGAGTGCGTTAGGATCCTAACAAAGTATGACCTGTATAATCATATTCTAAACCTTGTAACCTTTGTCACCCACGTGGCCCAGACTCCATTTGTTCAATTCTATTTGGGTTCCTGGATTGATGGTCCGTGGAAGAGTAAAAGAATGTGCATTCAGCTTGCAGTTATAGTAAAATAACTAAGATAATTTCTTTCTTTAAGATATTATTATTTTTCTTGGTATATTTTTCTACTAAATTGGCAACTTTGAAAATTGTCTCACTTAGACAGTTACCAGGGAAGGAGACGCCAGGCACTGGACTCAAGATGCATGCTGAGTCTAAGTGTGCCTGTCCTTGAAGATTGTGTGAATCTACTTTAGACCATCTGGCCTCTAAAAATATGATTGTACCTAGTGCATATGAGGGAGCCTTCCAAAAGGATATGGTTCATAAAACTGTCAGTTGATTTCATACATCTAATGGAAACAGTTTTCTATCTACACAATTTACAGATGAGTCTCTTTGGTTTATTTACATTGCATATTCCCATAAAGCAGCAGGTTTGCAATAAAGCGTTTGACACCCCCATGATATTTTGAAAAAAACCCACCAAAAACAATCTGGCACAAGTTAACACCAGTGTGAAACAGCAGACTGGGGGGATATCTTAAACAGCAGCAACTTTCAAAACTAAATGAAGTGTCATCTTAAGGAGTCTGCTGTTAATGCAATTTAAATTATTCACCTGAAATTAATATTCTGCTGAGGGAAATAAAGCAATTTAAAAGACCACATAATTTCTGATCAATTTAATGACATTATGTGGTCATGGACTGCTCCCTCATCTAATATAGTAACATTTCAGTTTCTTTTAACACTAAACACATTTTTCCATTTTAATTACTTGGCTTCTAAAAAAAAAAAATCACTCGTTCCCTGTGGATGGTTAACAATTTGAGATTTATACTTTGCTTCAATAGAATTCGGTAAACATTACCTTGACGTACTTATAGTACCTAATATTCATTCCTGTAGACGATGGTGGGAATCAAAGAACTGCAACCCATTACATGAATTCCCCAAGTTGGCCAGGCCTCTAAGAGACCAATTTAATTATTATTATTATTTCGAGCCTTTCTTACTAGAAGGCATTTTGAAATGTGGCATCATTTTATTTCTTCTCTGTTTATCACACAAAAATGCTAAAGGAAGAACGCAGTGATTACTATTTAACTTTCCTTGCGTTCCTGGGTAGTACAAATGGCTGACCTGTGCCTTTGCTAACCACAAGGTTGACGGCCGGAGCTCTGGAAGCACCTGGGAAGAAAGGACTGGTGGTGATTCACTTACCGAAAAAATATTAGTCCTTGAGAACCACATGGAGCACAGCCTCACTCAGACACACGCGAGCCACCGTAGGTCTGGATTTGCTTGACAAGTGGTAGATCTCTTTTTGTTGTTGTTGATTTTGGGTCCTGAGTTATTTTTATTTTATTTATTTATTTATTTTATTATTATTATTTTTAATCATTTTATTGGGGGCTCGTACAATGCTTATCACATTCCATCCATCCATCCATTGTGTCAAGCACATTTGTACATTTGTTACCCTCATCATTCCCAAAACATTTGCTTTCTACTTGAGCCCTTGGTATCAGCTCCTCATTTTCCCCTCCCTTCCCACTACCCTCTCCCTCATGAACCCTTGATAATTTATAAATTATTATTGTTTTGTCATATCTTACACTGTCCATTGTCTCCCTTCTCCCACTTTTCTGTTGTCCGTCCCCCAGGGTGGGGGGGGGTGTTATATATAGATCCTTGTAATTGGTTCCGCCTTTCTACCCCTCCTTCTGTCCACCCTCCCAGTATCACCACTCTCACCACTGGTCCTGAAGGGGTCATCTGTTCTGGATTCCCTGTGTTTCCAGTTCATATCTGTACCGGGGTACATCCTCTGGTCTAGCCAGACTTGGAAGGGAGAATTGGGATCATGATAGTGGAAGCATTTAGGAACTAGAGGAAAGTTGTATGTTTCATCGTTGCTACACTGCTGCACCCTGACTGACTGGTCTCCTCCCTGAGACCCTTCTGAAAGGGGATTTCCAGTTGCTCACAGATGGGCTTTAGGTTCCCAGATTGCACTCCCCCTCATCCACAATGATATGATTTTTGTTCCTTGATGCCTAATACCTGATCCCTTTGACACCTCGTGATCACACAGGCTGGTGTGCTCCTTCCATGTGGGCTTTGTTGCTTCTCAGCTAGATGGCTGGGCCACTTGTTTACCTTCAAGCCTCTAAGACCCCAGACGCTGTATCTTTTGATAGCTGGGCACCATCAGCTTTCTTAAACTGGTAGATCTCTTGAGGAAAGAAGAATGAATGCTGAATCCTTTCTAAGTGAGAAAGAGCGTTGTGGGAAGATCTAAGGCATGGGTTCTATTTGTTTCCATATGGTGGGTTGATTAGACAAGATAATGAAAGGACAAGATTATTGACTATTAATTAATGTATGCTGGAATTAGTATTGTACCTGAGGGAGGATTTAAAAAATAAAGACAGCAGTCTTCATTTCAGTTTGCTTGAAAGAGAAAGAGTGAGACATAGCCAAATATTTTATACTTAATAAACATCCTTGTTTATTGGTATTTCCCTAATCTTTCTTTCTTTCTTTCTTTCTTTCTTTCTTTCTTTCTGTCTGTCTGTCTGTCTGTCTGTCTGTCTGTCTGTCTGTCTGTCTGTCTGTCTTTCTTTTTCTTTCTCCACGGCAATCCTAAAATGTCTATAACCTCAGGCAGGAAGAAAAGGATTTTAGGACTTGGAGTCCTGGTGCTGGTTCTCAACCTCTGCAGAGAAAGAACCACCCAGGTGCCTCCTGTCATCTCTATGCCAATGTTGCACCCAAGGCCAACTAAACCAGACTCTGATGGGGCATCCAGACCCTCCCCGTGCACTTGAAATCCCCGCCAGTGTTCACAATGCTCAGCCAAAATTGAGAACTGCTGTCCGAGAAACTTTCCCTCAGGAGGAAGGTATTTTGTTGGTCATGACTCCTTCAAGGAGAACTCCATTAGCTAATTAATTCTACAATAGATTTCTAATTTGAAGGAAGAAGAGGATATCCCGTTTATTTAGATTTGGTCAAAAGAATAGTGAAGTTCTCTAGGTCAGGGACTAAATTTATTTAATTTTACTAGTTTTCTAATGGTGACTAGCATACAGCAGGTGCTTGATGAACATTTTCTGAATAGCTACTTAATCAGTCTGAAATAAATAATCAATTCCAGTTTATTATAATAGGACTTTCTTAAATTCAAAGACCCTTGAAAACATTTAAAAACATTTCATGAGAATACCCTTCACATTTAGTACATCTTCTTCTGAAATGAGTAAATGCAGAATGTTTCCTGAGGACCTTCACCCCTGCCTGGGTAGGGAAAATGTTCTTTAAAAAAAATTTTTTTTAATAAATCATTTTATTAGGGGCTCATACAACTCTTATCACAATACAAACATACATTGTGTCAAGCACATTTGTACATTTGATGCATCATCATTTTCTTTTGCGTTTTAAAAAAATCATTTTATTGGGGGCTTGTTCAACTCTTATCACAACCCATCCATCCATCCATGGTGTCAAGCACACGTGTACATTTGTGGCCATCATCATTCTCAAAACATTGCTTTTCATTTGAGCCCTTGGTATGAGCTCCTCATTTATTCCCCTCCCTCCCCACCCCCTCTCCCTCATGAACACTTGATAATTTATAAATTGTTATTATTTTGTCATGTCTTACACAAAAGAAATCAAGATAAAGATTTCACACCAAAGGAACAGACTGTGGAGGTCGCTCGTAGGAGGCATGAGAGGGGGCGGGAAATGAAGCAATGGAAGAGGCCTGGGGTTGGCAAACTTTCGAGATGAAAGAGCCAATCACTCCTGTACCTCACAACAATTTAAAAATTGGTTGAGAGCCATAAATGTATTTTTGCAAATAAACAAAATCACCATTATCTGAATAATATACTTTTAAAATTTTCAATTTTACATATCTGTATATAAATGGCTAAATGGCTCTAGAGCCAGAATTTTCTATCCCCTTAACTATACTGTTGTTGAGGGTTAAGTTGGGTGAAATGAAAGATAATACTTCGGTCTGTCTAAATAAGATAGACTGGGTGAACAATCTGGAGGAGAAAACAATGGGACAGACAGTTCCGGGAGGACAGGGGAGATGAGGAGGTAGGGGGAAAGATAGTGGTGTTAAAAAATCCAGGGACAAGAGAACAACAAGTGAGCCAACAGGTGATCCAAATCGGTGGTGAGTGGGGTGTAGGAGGTCTGGTAGGGCGTGATCAAGGGTAATTTAGAGTAATTACTGAAACCCAAATGAAAAGTGACCATGGTAGTGGGACAAGAGGAAAGTCAAATGAAATAGAAGAAAGAGATAGGAGGCAAAGGGCATTTATAGAGGTCTAAATAAAGGCATGTACATATGCAAATATATTTATATATGAGGATGGGGAAATAGATCTATGTGCATATATTTATAGGTTTAGTATTAAGGTAGCAGAAGGACATTGGGCCTCCACTCAAGTACTCCCTCAATGCAAGAATACTTCTTCTATTAAATTGGTGTCCTATGATGCTCACCTTCCCAACACAACTGCTGAAGACAAAGCGGGTGCATAAGCAAATGTGGTGAAGAAAGCTGATGGTGCCTGGCTATCAAAAGATATAGTGTCTGGGGTCTTAAAGGCTTGAAGGTAAACAAGCAACCATCTACCTGAGAAGCAACAAAGCCCATCATAAGGTCCCGAAGCGATCAGTTATCAGGCACCAAAGAACAAAAAATCATATAATTGTGTGCTCACCTCCCTGATAGATTGCTGAAGACAAATGGGTGCATAAGCAAATGTGGTGAAGAAAGCGGATGGTACCCGGCTATCAAAAGATATAGCATCTGGGGTCTTAAAGACTTGAAGATAAACAAGCGGCCATCTAGCTGAGAAGTAAAAAACCCCCATGGAAGAAGCACACCAGCCTGTGCAATCACGAGGTGTTGAAGGGATAAGGTATCAGGCATCATCAGAACAAAAAATCCTATCATTGTGAATGAGGGGGAGTGCGGAGTGGACATCCCCTTATGGAAGGGTCCTGGGGAGGAGATAAGCCAGTCAGGGTACAGTGTAGCAACAATGAAACATACAACTTTCCTGTAGTTCCTAAATGCTTCCTATCATGATCCCAATTCTACCTTACAAATCCAGCTAGACCACAGGATGTACACTGGTACAGATAAGAACTGGAAACACAGGGAATCCAGGACAGATGATCCCTTCAGGACCAGAAGTGTGAGTGGTGATATTGGGAGGGTGGAGGGAGTGTGGGAGGGTGGAGGGGATATGGGGTGGAAAGGGAGAAGCGATTACAAGAATCTACATATAACCTCCTCCCTGGGGTATGGACAACAGAAAAGTGGGTGAAGGGAGATGTTGGACAGTGCAAGATATGACAAAATAGTAATTTATAAATTATCACGGGTTCATGAGGGAGTGGGGAGAGGGAGGGAGGGGTAAAAATGAAGAGCTGATGCCAGGGGCTTAGGTGGAGAGCAAATGTTTTGAGAACGATGAGGACAATGTATGTACAAATGTGGCTTTACACAATTGATGTATGTATGGATTGTATTAAGAGTTGTATGAGCCCCTAATAAAATAATTTTAAAAAATAAAGAAGAAAGAAAGAAAGATAATACTTCACAAGAGAGGAGAAATTAAGGAGCAGGTGTTGGGCAAACTAAGGGGTGGGCATGGTGGGGGAGGGCAGAAGGATGTTTAAATTCGTTTTATTTGTTTAAACTGTTGAATACCAAGTTAATGATCTGAAATGTAAACCTCCACCTAATTTACTTTACAAATTGTTATAAGAATTATGTGAATAGAATAAATCTGGAAGCTGTTTTTGTTGGAAGCTAACTGGTAATCCAAATGAATGATTGAACCACAGACAGTACTGTGGGGAGTTACCATTATGGGTAAAATGGTGTGATCTTTAATAAACAGGCTTTAGAGGTTGGCCTGTTTAATAAATGGTAGCAGCATGTATTTTACAAGTGAAAATAATTTTGAGACCCCTTGAAATATATCATTAAACAGAATGAATTTCTCTTCTTCGACATCTGTCATCTATCACTTGTGAAAAATAAATTTAATCCATATTTCAATAATTTCGACCAGGCTATTTTTAGTATCCACTGGGTAATGTTAATCAAAACTATTAAACGTCAACATTTTTATTGCATTGCACTGCTCTACTATTTTTAGACCACGACAGTGGCACAATACAGTCATAGGTATCGCAGGTCCTGCTGTGGAAATCATAGAAGTGCAAAATACAGTGCACATTTTGTTAGTTGCATCATTCCAGTTTGTGTTTAATGTGAAATGTTAGTTGAACTGATTATCTATCACTGCTATATATTAATAACTGACTGTCATAATGATGGTATAGGGCAGATAGCGCTGTCTCTTTGGGTTGCTGAGATTCCAGATCTTTCTGAGAGTAGGTTTCCTCCTCTCTCTCCCACAAAGGTGTTCGTGGGTTGGAGCCGATGATGTGGTCCACAGCTCAGTGCATAGCCACTACACCACCGGAAACATCTAATCCTACAATGTTTCCTTAAATTTTGACAGAAGGAATAAAATTATGGAGCCCTTCAAAGGAAAAGGTTAAAGTGGAATATTTAAATAATTCTAAAATGTAGAGAAAATAATATTAGCAACACTCACCTGTGTTGTTAGATGTCTTCCAATTGTCATTCATAACCACGCTTTGCACAACAGAATGAAACACAGCCCAGTCCTGTACCATCCTCAGAATCTGTTCTCTTGTGAGCCTATTGCTGCAGCCACAGGTCAATTCATCTCATGGAGGGGCTTCTCCCCACCCCCTCCCCCTCCACAACTGGACTCTCTACTTTATCCCTCCTGAAGTAAGTTCTATGAGTCACAGTCACACTGTCCTCACTCCGAAGGAGCATTTTGGCTGTACTTCTTCCAAGACAGAATTATTTATTCTCTAACAGCCCATGATATGTTGAACATTTTGGCCAACATTATAATTTAAATGAATCGATTCTTTTCTTATATTCCTTATTTATTTTAAAGGTTTCGTATGCATAAGAGGCAATTAAAAGTACTTTGACTGAATCAGGTGCACCTTAATCCTCAACGTGACACCTTTACTCTTGAGCAATTTAAAGCCTCTTTTGCCCAGGTTTGTTCAGTATAATTCATGACATTTTAACTTTATAGCTAGTTCCAGGTATATTGAAATCCTTCACAACTTCCATCTTGTCTCCATTTTCATGATTTTTTTAACTGGTCTAATTGTAGGGATTTTTGTTTTCTTTTACTAAGATTTAAAAAATAGTTTTATTGGCATATAAGCCAAGTCTCATAAAGTTAAAAGTTCAATCATCGAGTTGTGCAGTCATTACCATAATAATTTCAGAACATTTTCTTTCTTGCTTGTTGTTAGCTCCCCATTCTCCCTCTAGACCTGCCCTGCCAAGCCCCAGTTAACTGTCTCTACAGATTTACATATCACGGATTTCATATACAGAAACTCATACAAAACACAAACAAGAAACACAATAATGACAAAACAGAACAGTTGTCTTTATCGCTAGTTAGAGCATCCAATCCCCCTTTTAGAAAGCAAGGTTGGAACGTCTGCATATCGCAGGTTGTTAATAAGCCTTTGTTCCGATTCTGAAGTATGCATAAGGGTCCCTCCCAGTCTGTTGCTCAGGCAGTGCCTTCCACATTGGTTGCATCTCGATTGATATTCTGTCCTTTCCTGTTTCATGTTGTTGTGTATAGCGTTGCTATGAGTCTGGATTGGCTTTATGGTACCTAGCAGTTTGCAATAATTGCTTGTTTTAATGGGTATATCCTATTCCATTCTCTGTATAATTTATAATTTATGTAGTCACAGCCTTAATTTGGGTGGTATTTAGGATAAGAAATAGACCTAGAAAAGTTGGATGGAAGTGCTGTATGTATTAGATCCTGAAGAGATGAGAGAATTTTCTAGAGACACATGCGTTTCTTAGCAAGGAAAAACAAGAGTTAATGCCAATTTCCAGAACACATGAAATAATGAGACAAATGTGAATGAAACATTGTATTATAAATGCTTATAAGAAGATGACTGGTAACAGTGATATGCAGCTTCAAAGTGATATTAAAAAACCATTGAGAAATATCTTAATTGAAATAATCCTGGAATTATTTTTAACAACCTCAGTGTTACGACAACTGGTAATAAAGTTATATTACCAATCTAGTTGCCATCATGTCAATTGATAGGATTTTTTAATGGCTGATTTGTTAGTAGTAGATAACCAAGCCTTCTTTTGAGGTGTTTCTGGGTGAATATGACTATCCAATCTTTTGGTTAGGAGCTGAGTGTGTTAACTGTTTGTACCACAGAGGGACAGCAAAGCTGTGATATAGACCTGCATAGTGGCATACAAGGTCAAGCAGTTCAAAACCACCACCTCTTTTGCAGGACAAAGATGAGGCTTTCTACTCCTGTAAAGATTTACAATCTCAGAAACCCACAGCAGTAGTTCTACCTTGTCCTGTCGGGTCACTATGAGTCGAAGTTAACTCAACAGCAGTGAGGTGGCGCGCGCGCGTGTGTGTGTGTGTGTGTGTGTGTGTGTGTGTGTGTGTGCCAAAATACGAATGCTATGTTTCATTTGCCCTCATTATAATTGAGAAAAACAAATTTGATCTCTTTGCTATCTCTTAAATCTATGTCCAATATTTTTAAGGCAAGAGTTTTATAAGGAACTTTTATAATTTTGAATTTTAAAAATGTAAGGTCATTCATAGCATTTATATGGGAAAGTTGCTACTTAAAGGAGGGGGTGAGGTGTGGAGAGTGTCTGCTAGAAAATGAAATGAAAAAACCTGAATGTGAAAAAAAAAAGTAAAGTCTTCAATACTGTTGAGGACCTCTTAAGAAACATGGTACTAGGCATGGGAGATACAGAGATGGACAGTGTTCCTGGCTTTCAGGAGCTCACAGTCTCAGATAAACAGAGAAATAGTACTTAAAAGAAGACCAAAATCAATAGAGTGCCTCCAAATTGAACAGGTTTATGTCAAACTTTTATTTTAAAATCCCCTAACTCATTGAATATCATGTATCTCAATAGTATGCTGACCATACGAGATACACTGTGATGTCTCTCTAGGCACGCTTCCAAATGCTGAGGCGGATGGTGTAAAATATGGAAATAAAAAGAATTTAAAACTATCAAGGGTTCATGAGGGTGGGAGGGTGGGGTTAGAGAGGAAAAAAGAGTTGCTGATACCTAGGGCTCAAGTAGAAAGAAAATATTTTGGGAATGATGATGGCAACATATGTTCAAATGTGCTTGATACAATTGATGTATGGATTATCATAAGAACTATAAGAGCCTTCAATGAAATGATTTATTAAAAACAAACCAAAACAACAACCAAAAAATTGGCCAATGGGTAGGAATGATTTCTATATTTAACATCGATACTGCTAGTGATGCCTATTCAATGGAAATCAGCTAATTCCTATAGCATTGTGTTGATATGCTCTTATTATGTATACATTGTTGTTGTAGTTGTTGTAAGTGTGCCACTGAGTTGACTCCGACTCCAGTATGACAGAGTAGAACTGTTGGGAGGAGGGGGGTGTTGCTCGGCTGCTGCTGACTGGAAACCAATTGCCAGGCCTTTCGTTTGTGGCATCATTGGTGGGCTGCAATGGACCACCTTTGGTTACCAGCTGAGTGTTTAACCATTGCACCACCAGGCCTTCTTATAGGGTATTTATCCTTTAGCAGTTTTTTTTGGGTTTTGTTTAGTATGATATTTTTGACATTTTCCTTTGACATATGGAGCTAATTTGTATTCTAATTGATCTATATATGAGGGTAAGTAAACAAGGGGTCCAGCTCATAAATGCCCACGTTTATTTCAAACACAACTTGTTTGAATGTGTCTCTGAGATTGGTGGCAACAGCAGACAAGTGCTTTCAGTATTGTGTTCATCTTAGTCTCATCAGTGGGCCTTAAAAACAAAAATACCCAGTGTGATTCCAACAGGGGCTTCCAAGGAGATCTTCTGGACTATTAAATTCAAGGCTGAGAGGTCAGCTCTGAAGGAGATGGTTTAGGGGAAATTACAAAAGAGTAATCCTCAGAGATTATCTTGAAGGAAAATCACAGGGGCTTATTATGAAGAAGACTAAGAAAAAGGCCAGGCCAATTGCATCAAGGAACTTTGTTCCTTCATGACAAAACACTTGCACATTCATTGAGGGTGGAAGGCCTGTCCTCTGAGCATTTCATTGGGAAAGCTTAGTACCCTCACTCTGTATCCCTGATCTTGACCCTCCTTCTGTATCTCAGGCCTCTTTTTGTTCCTTAAACGTAAATAACATTAAAAATGACAATGATTTGACTTTCCTGAGGATGCTCAGCTTGTCAGCTTAACAAGATGTTAATGGAAGATCAAAGTCTTGCGGGGAAGGGGTTAAAGAGCTGAGAACCCTGCCCTCAGAAATGTAGATGGAAGATGTATCACATTTTGATATTTTTGTTTCATAAAAGTTTCTGTGATAGTATAGCAGATCTTTTTTACTTAACCTTGTATCTGTTCTGTAAATGATGATATATGCAGGAGAGCTGTCAATGTAATATTGTGTTGAGAGAGGCGTAGAGTTTCTGTGAGTCATTAAGAGGCGAGGGGATTAGTGTATTATCAAAGTGGTAACAAGGAAGATGACATATTTATTAGATCACTCTAAATCGTTATTAGATGGGCTATATGAAAGACAAATCATGACAGTAACTATTGCTAACTAAACATTATGTCGTAATGGTGAAAAATGAATAGTGTGGTGAATGTATTCAAATGTATTGAGACACTCATGCTATAGAAGTGATTTCATGTATTACTGTTCGGTATGACCTTGTTTAGAGTCTTTATCACTAGAATTAATTTAATGCTAATGTTGAATACTGGGATTTGTATAGTCAGAGTGCAAGGTGACACAAACACAAATCATTTGTAACCATGGAGTTTCATTGAGTAGATTACATTAGTGCAAATCTAAATGAAGAATCTTGATAGTTGATTTTTATTGTATTTATTTAGCATTGATATCCAAATAATACCTTTAATTTTCTAGTAAAATATTATACTTTGAAATATAAGGGTTTTGATCGAGGTCCAGCTAATTTTATTGAATGTCAATCACAGTAGAATCCCGGTACTTGACCACCTCAGTACTCGGCATAATCGGATTTCGACATGAAATGTTGAGAAAATTATGCATCGGAGCTCGAACAAAACATCAGAATCTGACCCAACGCATATGTTTTTTGTAAACAAAAGCAGTTTGTGTCTCCGTTACTCCGCATTAGTTGGCGTTGTTAATACGTGTTGTTTAAATCTTTTGCAGCTGTATTCCAAGTGTTTTGCTATAAATTTCTTAGTTTTTGTACTGTTTTTAGATGAAAAACATGGGTCCTCAAAATGAGTTTTTTGAAAAGGATCATCATGATGAGGAACGGGTTAACTGTATTATCGATATTGTTGATGATAATTTAGAAAACAGTTGAGGAAACGCCAACAGCAGACCACATAAGACAGATTTTTTTTTTTTCAGAGAAAGCCAGGCAGGTCCTAGTGAAGAAAGGCAAAGGGAAAAATTGAAAAGCGGCTACCAGTGGATGTGAAGGAGGGGGATTCCGCTTCCAAACAATGGCTCTCTCTCCATCCCTCCTCTCCGCCTCCGTGTCCTCAGATCCAGCCCCTCATCCGTCTCAAGGTAGGGGCCATACTGTCGTTAAAAACCTTTTTAATGTTGTGTTTCTTATTTAAATTATATTATTTAATTCTGAATTTATTTACTTTGAAATTTCTGTGTAATATTGTGTATAAAAAGGCAAGGTTAGGGAAAAAACTTGGTGGTTGAGAATGGATTATGTAATCTGTTTTCAGTTATTTCTTATGGGAAAATCTGAATCGGAACTCGACTACCTCGCCTCTCGCAGCTCCTTCTAGAATGGATTCATGTCAAGGTCTGGGGTTATACTGTATTAACATAGATTATCTGACTGATTATTTGATCAGACGCATAAATAATATAGAAGAATTTCAATTGGTTTTACTGTAGCAAAATTTTAATTTATAAAATATACAACATCCGTACTGTTTCAGATTTGGGATTTTATTTTGATAAAATTAAAGATAGATGATCCCCTCAGAAACAGTCAGGGGAGTATTGACTTCCTGAGGGTACGGGAAGAGGGGGGAGAGAGACAGCCTCTGTCACCCCACGCGAAGGGAATGAACATCGGAATTTGAGAGTGGACACGTGGGATGGTATAAATTAAGGCAAATAATAATACTATTAATATATAATATTCTGAGGGTTCAGGTGGGTGGTAGGGTGGGGGGGGAGGGAATAAAGGGGAGCTGACATCAAGGGGTTCAAGAAGAAAAGAAAACATATTGAAAATGATGAGGGCAGCAATTGTACAATCATGCTTGATCTTATGAGACTATGGATCGTAATATCTGAAAGAGCTCCTAATAAAATGTTGTTTTAAAAAAATTCTATTCAGTATTACACTATTGGGGTGCACCACAGTTTCTTCATCCGCTCACCAGTTTAGGCAGATCTGAGCCATTTAATTCTGATGTCTCTGGAATAGATGCTAACAGTGCTAGTGCTTGGTCCTGTGGGATTGCATGCTTGCCATGCTGAAAAGTCAATGGGTTGTCCGTTTAAAATTGTAATCAGTAATGTAGGAGCAGTCCTGTTTCTCGACACCTTTACCAGCATTTGGTTCTATCATTTTTTTGTTTATTTGTTTGTTTTCATCATCTGATACATATCTGTATGACCGAATTGTGGTATGAATTTTAATTTTTAGTGGCTGCTGATGTGGACCATCTTTTCGTGTTGTGACTGCTGATTTCTATATCTTCTCTGGTTAATTGGTCTCTTCATGTCTTTTCCCAGGTTCTGATTGGATTATTGACTTTATTTTAGTGTTGAATGTTAGAGTTCTTTGTTTATTCTGTGTATTACTCCTTTGTCAGGTATGTAGTATGCAACTATTTTCTTCCACTCTGTAGTACTTTTATGGATTGTGCTTGCTTCAAAATATTTGTCAGGTCATTGTAACATCTCCATCATTTATGGATGGAATTTGTTTTCCAGTGTGAGAGCTCTCTGGTTCTTAAATAAAAGTAGTTTTCTATTAAAACCTAGATGTTTTTATTAAAAATATGTGACTCCAAAGAATAATTCACTCAAGGCTTAACAATTATCTCCCAGTAGTGATCTCAGAGAATTCTCGAGTTCTCATAGTTCCAGTACGTCTGCAATCTTTGTTAGTCTGAGTTCTGTCCACGCGTTCCTCTGGATAGCTCCAGTCCCAAAGCTCAAGTTCTTTTTCTATAGGTGCATTTTTTTCCCTTGCAGACATTTCATTTGATTAAAAAAATGATCGCATGCTCTTAGGTTAAAAAAAAAAAAGGCGGTGGGGGCGGGGAGCACCTGTGAGTTCTGCACCCAAGTTCATCCAGACGGCACACGGGGGACAGGACTGAGTCTACAGATCACATGACACGCCGTCTTTGTGTTTGATTTGGAATTTTATTTAATTGTATTAGAGTTACAACTGTAGTTGCATTATATTAATTGTATTATGATTATAATTTTAACTTTTATGAATTAATTTACTCTAAGGAATGAACTGCACTACTTTTTAACCCTCAATTTATTTGAAAATGGGAACGTTGCTTTCCAGCTATTCAAAAGACAAAAGAAGAAAAATGAGGCTCAGTTGATCACATTTGAACTTGGTTTTTATCAAACCAAATTAAACTCACTGCCACGTAATCGCTTCCAACTCATAGCGACCCTGTCAGACAAAGGGACTTCCCTATGGGTTTCAGAGACAGTAAATCTTTGTAGGAGTCGAAAGCGCTCACCTATCTAATTATGCATTTTAGACATAGCTGATAACGGACAGTCCACAATCATGAAAGATGAAGCCAAGGAAATCTTAAGAAATGAGGTAAATATCTTCAAATGATATCAAGGCAAAGATTAATGAAGTATATGTTTTATGAACTACTAAAAAGAAATGCTATCCCTCAGTTTGTTATAAAAGTCATTTTCTGTACTTATATTCTTCCTTTAAAATAATTGTCAAAGTCTTTTATACTAGTAATTATCCATTGCTTATCTCACTATTGGGTGGGAGAAAATAAATCAGAAACTTGATATCCAAAGGAAAATTGGCTGAACTTCAAAGTTTATGTGATCCAATATATGACTTTGTCCCTATGTACTCTCAATTTGATAAGGGTAAAACCTATGCTTAATGAATTATTATGAATTTTTGAGAGCATGAAGGATGGTTTATATATTAAACAATGATTAGTTGCTTACTCATTTTTCATTTTCCTATATTTATTGTCAGAATCCTAAATTGTTGAAATATCTGTCAGCATAATTTTGGACTTCTTGGGACCCAGCACCAGCCAGGAATTCAAATGGATTCCAATTTTTCTGTTCACTCTTTCTTTGGACAGTCACTCAGTGTTCCTAGTCAGATTATATTCAGCTCTTGATTTAAAAATATTATTTTGAATTTTCCCACATTCAGTGCTGTTATGAACATCTTCTCTATGTTCATTAAGAAATAGCTGTGAACATCTCTTACTGCATTAATGACTCAGAATATTATTTGTGCACTATCATGTAGCAATGATCACTGCAGAAATCATGCTTCTTTGGGTGCGGAAGGGCAGGCATTGTGGATCTTATTGAAATACATTTTGGATGTGGGCTTCAATTAGTCATTAAGTTATCCAACCCAAAGTGGCCAATATCAAAGTTTGGACTGGCTATCACAACATTTGCTCCTCACAAAGAATAGCTTGAGACTATTCAAAAAAAACCCAAAAAACAACTCTCTCCATCATAAAATAGTCCCATCTATTAAACAAGATATTGGGGTATTTATTTTTAAACTCTCATTTAATTGTGAGTAATGGAAGATTTTTATTTATTGGGAGCATCTATTGGATTTATAAGATAAGTCATTGATCTTTTTATGCAGCTAACAAGCAACAATGTAATGGCTCAATCGGTATTTGGAATCACTGGTTTGTCTAGTCCATGATCTGACTTACCTGTTCTTCCCAGATAACAGGGATTTTGTAATTTCAGTGTTTTGTATCATCTCTGTACTGGTTCTAGATCAATAAAATTGATCCAAAGATGAAAGAAAAAAAATGTGCTTCCAAGACAGAACATATTCAAGTATACACAAGTGACCACATCCTGGCTCAAAAATAGTTTTAATAGTGTTAAAAATGTATAGTCAGCATGGAGCATTTTTCCTATTTTAACACTATTAAAAATTAGAAATAAATGGAGAATGGGATAACGATATACATGTTTAGAAATATAAAGCTAGATCTCCAAATAACCCATTAGTTATAAACCTTCCAGGACTGAACAGTAGTGGAATGCATCATCAAGCTTGATGCAGACAAAATGGTATTTAGGAAAAAAACCACCTATGACCTTTAAATCCGTTTATTAAGAAATAATATTTTATAGGTCTCATGTTGGCTCTTTTCTCCTTATTTATCATTGAAAGAGGTGTGATCTATCTAGACTATATTGTTTAATAAACAAGATGTTGAATTTCAGTCTCTGTCCATTTGAATTAGGGCTGAATCCACTCCTCTGATTTATACCTGGCAGTCCAGTTGGGAAAAAATATAAACTCTGGCTTCAGTTGAGGGCAAGATGAATCCATCTCTTTCTGCTTAGTGGAAATCCTTTCCTAGATGCTTGCTCTAAGTTTCCTGTTAATATTAGTGTTTGGTGATGGTGCGTTTTCTTTTTCCCTCTGTCTTCCTAAGTATTGCAGTAGAGAGATGTGTGATCCAGTATTAGGAAATGTTGGTAAGTGCCATTTTAAACAAGACTTGCTGGTTAGTTCTTTGGGTTTATACAGATGAAGTTGTGAGCCAGGTACTTAGGAATTTACCTATGCTCTATTTGATCATGTTTAGGCAAGATCCAGGCAGATGTCAGGCTAACGTAGAAGTCCCTAAACACTGCATTCATTTTCCTCTTCTCGTTTTGTAATTTGCTGACAGAAAGAGCCCTCCTTATTCTTTGTGTTCCCGAGTGAGTTAGGCTTTAACTATGTAATTCCTTTGTCCTGTTTTGCCATTTTAAACAAATATTCTTTCTCTGCTCTCACCCCTAGGTTTGCAGAGTTTATAAAAGGTTTATTCACCAAGAGCCCCAGGTGACTCTGAGACAATTTCAAACCATCCACTAATTAAAAGCTGAGGGTTGAACGTTTTCACATCACACATTAAAATAGATGTAGACTGTTAGTTTCTGCATGGTGTGAATAATTAACCTGCCTGGCTGCTAACGCAATAGTTGATGGTTCAAATCCATGCAAAAGGGAATTGGAAGGAATAATTTATTGCTAAATCAACTTCAGTGTTAATGCCACTCTGCTAAGACTTGGGTCTTGGGCAGGTCACTTATTCTCTCTAAGCCTCTGGTCTCGCCTTTGGGAAATGGGGATAATCTCCTTGCTCACATATGATTTGTTTCATCTCTTAGGGCAGTGTTTTATAAAAGTTACGGATGGAAACTCAGTGTTGAAAACAGTAGGTGACAAAAATCACAAAATTGTTCATGGAAGGTTGTTTGCCCTACTCATAGCAAACCTGTGTAACAGAGTAAAACTATGTCGTAGGGTTTTCAAGGCTGTAACATTAATGGGAGCAGACTGATTTTCTTTCTCCCATGGAGTCACTGGCGGTGTGTGGACCACAGACGTTGACATTATCAGAAGAATGCTTAACCACTGAGCCACCAGGGCTCCTTGGGTCAGGTCGAGGAAGTGGCCTGGGGACCATGGCTGGCCTCCTCCAGCTTCAGGAGAGAGAGATAATCCAACTCCATACCAGCCCAGGGCTAAATACCACAAGACATCGGCAGACCTGAGTTCAGTCTCCATCCTTCTGTTACCTATTCTGATAACAAGTGTTCCTCCCACGGCAGGCACTCAACTTCTTTGCTGGGTTCAGTGATCTGTTGTAATGACAGCCCCGAACTTGCAGTTGTGGTGTGTGTGTGGGGGGGTGGGGGTGGGGCGGGATGTGTTATTAGAAAAGTTAACAGGTTACTACAAGTCAAGATCAGAAAACCTTCAGGAGAAGTCTTTCGTCCGCAGCAGCACCTCTTCTCATCCAGCGGTCAGATCCCTCTCGGGCTCTCGGCCTCAGACACATGGTGCTGGGCCTCTACCTCCCACTGTGTGCTGGAAAATCATTGCATGGCCTCATCACCTTGGCATTGCTCCTGTGCTTTGCCTCGTGGTCTTGGTTTCTGCAGCCTCTGGCGCACTTCCACATGTGCTCTACTGGTGGTCTTCTTTCTTGGCAATCACGGTTCTTCTCTCTGCTTCGGAGATGGCTTTCTAACACCCAGCTTAAGGGCTAAACCCACCCTTCTCCTCCATTAGTGTTTTACACGTTCTATCTACATGCTATTTGCACATCCCACACAATCATGTGGTGGGGATTATAAATACATGGTTGGAAGAGTCATAAAAAGACATTTTACTCATAGCAACCCTACAGGACAGAGTAGAACGGCCCCTGTGACTTTCTGAGACTGTATCTCTTTACAGGAGTAGAAAGGTCCGTCTTTTGCCCAAGGAGGGTCTGGTGGTTTCAAATTGCATATATTGCAGATTGCAGACCAACGTGGTCACTCATCACAGCTCACTGTGCCACCTTAGTAGGCTGTGCAAACCCCACTGTGTCATCAGGGCTTCTTAATGGAAGGTTAGAATTGGTCAAAACAGTCCTAAAATCTAAAATGCACATACAAGGGGAGACCTGCTAGTTAAATTGCTCCAAAAGATTTGGTAAGTAGAGAAGGCATGCCTCTGATTTCCTGTTTGGGTGGTGTATACCATTCCCATATAGGTTCTTCCTGACTGCTCTTCAAGCAGTTCTTTCAATTTTACTGTTCCTCTGTCTCTTTTTTTAAGCCACTCAAATTACTATTTAGGTTCAAGGGATAAGGAGTCTGGGGTGGATTGTGTTGTTTTAAAAGAAACATTCTATCTATCTATCTATCTATCTATCTATCTATCTATCTATCTATCTATCTATCTATCACCAATAACAATATCCTGTAAGCAGTCTCTTCTAAAGACAGGTTCTATGCGTATGTTTTTGTCTGGTATCTCCATCATAGCCTTATCCTTTGTGAAATAGGAGCTTGCTGCTGCTGCATACCAGCAGCAATGGCTGAAATAATAGAGTAGGTGGAAAGGTGGTAATAGGGAAACATTTATTTTAGGGTTGTTTTCTACTGAGTAAGCTAATTAAATATCTAGTTACAGATATGTAGCTCTTACAATCTGCTCCACCATATTGGGGTGCATGTATGGCCATATATCACTTGAGTATCTTTCCTCACTACTAGCGCAAACTCAGCATCTTCTCCTTGACAATTCTCTGATCCAGAACTGCCAAAGAACTCTGGGATCTTCCTTAGTGAACAGCAGGGAGACAGAGGAGTCCTTCTCTGAAATGCTGCATGATGCTGGTTGGCCTCTGCTGCCACTTGTGAAACCATGCATCTCTCTTCTCCTTGTTTCATTTTCTTTCTGCAAAGTCTGTAATTGACTGTTCTGTTTCAGTCACGATCGCTACCACCACTGCCATTATTTTTGGTTGTCATTTTTGTTGGTCTTTTTACCCTTTGCTTACATTATGTGTAAGGTGTTATATGGTTTTTCTAATTTGTTACAGATTTTGAAAATTTATCTCATTGATAGCTCTCATAGGTTAAAATTACATGGAAACTTTAATATTTTGTCTGTATTTGAATTGTAAATAAGAGATAGCGGTAGACCAAAATGGTAAAGGGAATCATAGAAAGCATGGTAGAGAACAAGTTAATTTAAAAGAGAGATAGAAAGGACAGTATTTTAGAATGCTTTTATTTAGTGTTTATTTGATTCTGACTTCTAACCACTGAGTTGGGGTCATCGTGACACCTAAAACCACTGATTGCCACATCATCCTCTAGAATAAATATCATATATCCCTCATGACCACAAAACCGTGTTTTCTGACACTCGACCCATTCAATCAGGAAGGAACTGGAGGAAATTTGAGGTCCTCCAATTCTTACCTACTCATTGAATCCTGTGTGAACACCAAGGGACCCTGGGCCTTGGGTAAGCATTGGGCTGCATGATCCGTAGTTCAAACCGAGCAGCTGCTCCACGGGCAAACGATGCCGTTCTCTGCTCGTGTAAAGGTTTACGGCCATAGACAGTCTACATGGGGTCACTATGAGGAGGGATCAGCTTAATGACAGTGGGTTTGGTTTGGATTCTGGTACGATAGTACAAGGGGGGTGGGAGCCTTACAGGGAGATGGTCTGGGTTTCTGGGTTCTTGGGCATTACTAGCTATGCTGGGGACTCTAATCATAATAGGCAGGCCGACTTAGCAGGTATCAACCTGTCACCAAATTGAAAAGATCCCAAGCCTGTTCCCATCATGGCCTCCAGTCCCTATAGGATTCCCAAGGCTGTGATCTTTGTGCAAGCTGACCACCCGTCTGACCCCTGCAGAGTGGCTGCTGAGCTCAGATTATGCCCTTTGCTCAGTTGCCAAGCACACGAATCCCTGTGCCACCGAGCCTCTCTTTGACCTACCAGAACTTGAAGTACAATGTGCTTTTAATTTCCCTCTAGACTTAACAAGATGAAGAGACTTCAAAGGAATGGAAAAATGGAAATAAGATAATATAATTTTCTGTGAACTTTTTAAAGTCTCCTCATTTATCTTAATATCTTCTCTGAATATATATACATATATGCATATATGATATATATATACATATATATACTCATATTGGTCTTGGCTATTTTATTTTGAGTTATTTAATCTTTTGGATAAGCCCAAATTCATTTGATTAAGTTCTACATTGCAAAATGTCTTTCCAGGACTGATAGACTTAATTAATTTTTATTTCCAGTTCATAAGTTAAACAGAAACCACTTGTTCATGATTTAAATATGGAAACATAAATCTCTGTGAATTGAACTGTTTGAATGTTTATCATTCATATTTGAATTTCATTGATTGCTAAATCCATCTGTGGCAAATCAAGAATTAAATGACTTGGGACTAAATAATTTACAGGGAAAACAATATACAGACACAAGTGATGAAAAATCTAATAAGAAATCATTCTTATAATTTTCACTGTTAGCTTTGCAACCTAAAAATATAATGTCTGAAGAATCTTGTTTGTTGAAGACACAGAAATCTTTGACACAAAATTTTAAATAATCCATTGTGATTGACCCTTTTGGTTTAGCAATTTACAACATTATAACAAAAATAGTTCACAAAGCCGAATCTGTGTGTCTGTTCCTCTCTTAGTATGCATAATACCTCATTTATTGACATAGAGTAATATAAAACAGTTTTCTGTGCCATAGACAATAAAAAACGATACTCACTTGACATATAAATTAAAACTTAATGTGTTAGAGAAGTATTCATATTTATTATATTTCAGATAATTGTTATATTAGCAATATATTAAAACATTATCTATTAGTATTATATTAAATGCATACTAGATTATATCAATGTGTATGCAAAACATATCTTAAAGTAAAAAACATGATCATTTTATGAAACAGTACATATCTCTGTGCAGAAGTACTATACAGCTAAAAAGTAAATTCACTGCAATGTTCAACTTATTTGCATCTCTTGCTTTTGAGTGCCTTTGGGACTGAAGTCCCTCGGTGTTGTTTACTAGACTGTGCGCAAGAGCACACGCTCTGTCTGTATCATGACAGAGAGCATGGCGGCGCCTCTTGCTTGGAGTTGCTGGGTCAGCAGGTGTGGAGGTAATGATGGCTTCCTCAAAATAGACCAGAGACTTTTATCCGTTAATATGTATAACTCTTCTTGGCCTGGTAATTGCTAATGTTGTATTCTGTTGCATGTTGTGTGAGTGTAGCAAGTTTTCGACTTGACAGCCCATCCCTGCTTCTTGCTTATAAGAAAGAAATAATATGTTCCTAGGAGATCTCCCAAATTAAAGTTTCAATGAAATAGAAGGAAATTGTAGGCAAGGGATGTCATCACAGGCATGGACGTGGTAGAGCTCCGGGTTTCTGTCCTGGCATGCGGTGCCCTCGGGAGCCTGTGTGGAGTTTGTTTCTGGCTGACACTTACGTGTTCACTAGCGCTGAGACCTGCTTCGTGTAGTGCTCTGTCATGGCAGCGTTTCCTTTCCTCTGTGTGCTGTGTGCTTGGCTAGTTTGTTGATACCCTAATGGCAGGCTTGCCCTGCTTGTTGGCTAATTTGTCCCTCCTGAGACTCCACTCCACCCTCTGCATGTAAGAATGTTGGCCTGGGATAGCTTGTGAATTGGTGTGATATGGAAACTAAGTCACTGGTATTTCAAGTGCCAGCAGGGTCACCCAACGTGAACAGGTTTCAGTGAAGCTTCCAGACGACGAGAAAGGAATTGGCTGCCACTTCAGAGGAATTGATCTTTGAAAGCTTAAGGTGTTTACCGGAAACATTGTCGGATACTGAAGTCCCAGTGAATAGAAGCAGATATTGTCGGAGATAGTGCCCGAGGATGGGCCCCTTGGACAGAAGGTCCTCAAAAGTTCCTGCCTTCTCTAAGTAGAGTGGACCATGGTGATGTGCGTGATGTACGGACTGTGGGAAGAAACCTCTATTGCTGATGGGGCACAACTCAAACACAAGCATCAATTGTTAAGCAGACAAGAGATCAAATAGCCCATTACATTGGATAAATCGGCTGTGCAAAACCTCTTTAAAGTGTTGAAAATCAGGGGTTTACTTTGAGGACCAAGATTTGCTTGACCGGAGCCATGATCTTTTCATTCCCTTCATATGCACATGAAAGTTGGACATTGAATAAAGACAATCCTAAAATTGATGCATGTGAATTATGGTGTTGGCAAAGAATAGTCAAAGGACCATGGCTTGCCAAAAGAAGCAACACACCTGTCCGGAAAGAAGTACAACCAGAATACTCCCTTCAAGCAAGGAAAGTGGGCCTTCCTGTCAGGTACGTTGGACATGTTGTCAGGAGAGTCCACTCCCGGGAGAAGGAGCTCATGGTTGGGAAAGCAGCAGAGCAGTGGAAAAGACGAAGACCTTTGACAAGATGGTTTGACATAGGGCTGCACTGATGGGCTCAAACACAAGAACAATTTCCTTCAGCTGCTATGAATTGGACCTAACGTGAAGCCCCCTAACCGCGGCAACAACAAGACTGGGCACTGCATGACATTTGATCTTCCTTCTTTTGGAATGGATAGCTGAGACAACTACTTTTTAACCTTTCGCTACCTTTTTACCTTTAGCTACTTTTAATGGTCCAATTTTAAAAAAAATCTTACTACTAAGAATAGTTATTACTAGTCACAAAACCATAATATGATGAGAAATTAATTCTGGAAAAGAGAACAAACCTATAATTCAATTACTTTTACATATTAGCTGTTAGAGTTGGTCTACTGTTTTTCTATTTCTTGTCAAATTTAATCTTATATTTATAGAATAATATTAAGAGCTATATGTTCTTGATATTTGGTGATTTATGTAATTCATATTATTGTAAAAATATCTTCCAAAAACTAAAGTTTCATATGGAAAATTATAATGTATGGAGGAAACACAAAAAAGGGATAATAGATATATTACTGCAATATTAAATTTTTATCTAAAAATTAAGTATGTGAACATTTATATTTTTATAGTTTTTAAAGTTATATTTATCTAAAAATTCTTGGATTTAAAAATCCAAGTTACTTTCAGTTTATTTTATGATTAAAAGTGAGTTTTAGAAATCAACTCACTTTTTATCATAAACTGAAAGTAACTTGGATTTGTTTTAAATACTTTCTTGAAATTCACTATTACTAAGTATTCTCATGAATGGCTTACTATCATACTTCATAGTGGAGAGATGAGTGGGAATATTCTCAATTTTCGCAAGATGTGTTCATACAAATTGCCATTTTGACTGTCATTTATAATGTGTGTGTTTGTGTCCTGTTGGCTCAGAATAGAGGCTATTCAAAAGAGAAACATGTATGCACCGTGTGAGGTAAGATCGTGCACTGTATACAGTGATGGAGCTGGAAGCACAGATGAATGAAGGGGTCTGCTTGCCTTAAAGCTCCAGGAGGGAGGGAAAGACCGGGAATTTTCTTTCCTTTTGACAGACACATCCCTCTTGTCTGACATTCTCTCAGTTCCTTCAGCCTCGCCACACTAACAGCACAGGATGTCCCCACTGCAACCACAGATGAGAGAACACAGATTTTATCAGTTTTGATGTAATGGTACCAGCTCGCGAATGAGGAAGAGAGAGATGTTTTTGTGGCACTGAAAAAAAACCCATTATCTGTTTATTTGAACCACATAGACCTAGTTCCAGATAGTTCTCCTTGATATTCACTTTCTCCGTATACCTTACTTTTCCTTACTCTTCCGTTGTGTTTGTTTGGTCTGTGAAGTTGAGATAAATCTGTCAAGATGATGGCTGTGGTGTGTTGATTTGGATGTATGATTGCTTTTCCCATCACTGTGATCGTTATTATTGTCATCATATAATTTTAATGCTCCATCTTCCTTGCTCTGTAAAACAAGTGACTTTTACACGGCTTCTGTCTAGGAAGGTGGATTACAATCTTATAGGACACATCGTAACAATAGAATTGCCAGCTTACTCCAAGAAAAGAAATAGTTGAATGTAGAGTGGCGACATGGTTGTGGCACATAAGCGTGCATTTCAATGTTCCCGTAGTTGTTCATGAAAAGAAGGAACATTCTCTTTTGTCTTCCACTTGTCTTCTCCTAACCCTAATGTCTCTTAAAAATTCTTATAGACACACATTATAAATGACAGTCAAAATGGCAATTTGTATGTTTGTTTGGTGAGTGTGACTGATATATGTTCTGGATCCACATTGTGACTAAAGAATTTTTAAAAACCACACAGACTACTTTGCTGTGGATTCGGATATGCCAACAGCATGGGGCACAGGCACATTGTAAGTACCATTTTCATGCTTCTGTATCTTATTATTGAAGTCCACTTGATTTTCAGTTTTTGTGTATAAGCCATTGTTTTCTATTACTAGGTACACATGAATCATCATTTATTCTTAAATTTTAAAAAATATGACCAAGTTAAGTCCAGGGAGGTCTATTTTTATTATTTGATTTGTATGCCCCGTCTTGAATTAGTTAATTTGCATGTGCCTTCCACATTTAGGAAAGCTCTCCTGTATTACGACTCTTTATACTACTTGGTCGCGTTTGTTCCTTTCATCACCGGCCCCAGTGACCCCTCTGGAGAATCACTCTCCTAGTGCCCTGCTCATATCTCTCAGGGCGCTAATGCCTTGCTTTCTCTGCAATAAGATAAAATGCTAAAAGTGTTCCCAATCGGATTTCCCACAGTGTTGCTCCTGCTTCTCACTTCTCCTACTATCGTCACTGAGAAACCCGGGAGGAAGCGGTGGGGTCTTTGCAATCTTGACTTCCTCCGGCTCTTCCTGCGTCACAGCTCACTCTGTTGTCTTGGTTTATCTCTATCGCCTTCTCTTTTTTCAGAGTCATCATTATTTTTTCAAACAAAGGGCACAACAACTCGTGCATAGTGCTGCTTTCTGTCACATGCTTATCCTTTCTTTCTCAGTTAGGGAGCCTTTTTAGACGCTCTCTTTTCTTCTAGTCTGTGTACTATCACTGGTGACTAATGCTGCCATGGGGATGCCATTCACATCTCAAGTGCAGATCCATCTACTTGAAATAACATGTCTATCTGTCTATCTATCATCTATCTATCTATCTATCTATCATCTATCTATCTATCTATCTATCTATCTATCTATAATTAGGTTTTTTTTCCCTTGCTTTTATTGACCCATACATCTTAGCAAATCTTGTCATCCAACCAACACCTTCAGTTTTCCAATGGCCAATGGTATAGAAAGTACGGATTATAACTTTAGATGAAAGACCATGGATTTACAGATATGACAACTGTATGAGGATTAAATCCAGCACCACCATGCCATGTATTTTGGAAAGGAATATATTCCTTTGACATGAAATCTAGCTCCTATGTTTTAATAAAATTGCTTAGTATTTCCAAGGCCTGACTATTTTCTATTTAATAATATAAAGTTTACCTTTATTTACTCTTTTCTTTTATCTTCTAATAGCTTGAAGTAGCTCATGTGATTAAATGCATTTTTTGGATTAAAAATAAATTTAAATAATGTCATTTATTTACAGAAAGATTTCCTTAAAAAAATCAAAATGTATTCTAATCATCTACATCTGCTTGTTGTTTTTGGTCCAATTGTCTTCTCTACCTCTAAAGTTTGGTTTAAACAAATGACATGTCTGTTCAGTGTCTCTTGGCTGCTTGGATGTGCTACAGGAGGAAGAGTGGGTGGAGAAGAGGAAGGTGGGAGCTCCTTAATTCAGGAGATTAAGTCAGTACTTGGATTGAAGTTAAATGGGAAAGAATAAAAAAAAAACCCGTTTCTTAAAATTTCCCCAGAATTCCTCTTGTGGTGGTTTGTAACTTGATCTCATCATCGAGAATTTCTGTTTGTTTCTGATAATTGGCATTACAGAATTTATATTAATGATTATAGGCCACTTCCTAACTTAATCAGAAAATGATTTGATTTATTCTTACCAACATCAAAAAGGGATCTGCTTTATGTCTTGAAATATTTTCTCATATTCATTAAAAGGGCTCTTTTATTAGACTATGTCACCCAAATTTGATTTACAATAATGTCAGATACCTCATGACAGCACAAAATCTGACAGGTAATATTTTTGGCACTGAACATTAGTAGTATAAATCCATACAACCTGCTGCTGTCTAAATACTGTTGATTCTAAAAAGTGATGGGCATGGCAAAATAATAATAATTTAAAAATTATTTCTCTTTGCTATCTTAATTGTTATGTTTTATTTGGTTCTTCCTGCTCCTTGTTGGAGTGTCAAAGAAGTAACCATTTCCTGAGAACAGGAACAAGCTTGTTCCAAGAGCATTTCTGCGGCAGCTCCGTATCAGGGCGGGAAGGCCCCTGAGAGGGCGGTCAATCCCCACCCTGGGCTCAGTCCTCTTCTCATTGTATCTGCCGTCCAGATCATAAGGAGGCTACGTGTATCCCCCCAACAGACCCTCCGTGTGGCTATGGGGGAGAGGGGAATTCGCCCACCCCAACCTTTTAGAAACTCCGGGAGCATATTTCATTTAGCATACATCAAAACATATTTCTGTATGTATATTTTGATGATCTTGTACATGAACACATAAAAAATACAAGACTGGGTCTCCTTTTTCTTCTCTGATGCACCCTACTTCTTGATAAGTTTTTAATTTCAAGTCAGCATATGAGGGAGTACCCCCACCCAAAACAGAATTTTTCAAAGCTATGTATTTACATTTTTTCTTTTAGAAAACAACCTTATCACCTTTAAAGTACTATCCATTATACTTAATGCATTTGTCAAACCCGTGATTCCATTCTTGGAAACATTTTTCAAACTCATCAGTTTGGATGGTGGACTGTACCTCCCTCATTTTTTTCTTCACCTCTTCTATGCTATGAAATCGCTGTCCTTTCATGTCCCTCTGCATTCAAGAGAGCAAAATGAAATCGCATGAAGTGATGTCAGGTGACTAAGGTACATGGGGCAAGAGAGGCATGCTATTTGTCTTTTGGTTTTTTTGCCATTGACACACTGAGATAGCTGCGTGAGCAGGTGAATTGTCGTGTGGCAAAACAAGTCCCCCATCTGCTAAAAAGCACGCCTTTTTTTGGTCACACACAGTCAAAAGTGATTCAGAAGTATAAAAAGACTCCAAGTTTGTTAGATAAATAAAAAACAAAATTATGTGCATGCACTGTTACACAATCCTTTCCGAACTTCTAAATAGAGAGCTTGATTAACAGTCTGACCTGGTGGAACGAACTCCAAATGCACTAGAAGTTGACATTTTAATCTGTTTGGGAAGTTGACAGATGTTGAGACAAGATTTGTCATCAGTGAACATTTCGCCTTTTTTTGAAATGAGGGAACTACTTGTACACTGGAGTTTTTCCCATAGTGCGGTCCTCATAAGTGGTGTTCAACATCACAACAGTTTTGGTGGCATTGTTCCTGAGTAAGACACAACATTTCACAGCTACACATGCTGTTCTCTTAAATCAGCCATCACAAAAAACAAGGTTTGAGTGAAACGGCTTTTACAGAAAGAAATTCACTGTGTCCGGAGAGAACCTTCCCAGGTGACACCACTGGGTGCACTAACTCAGAGTGAGTTGCTAGATGCTTGCCTAGCTAGAAAAATGATTTCCACAAAAGCTCTGCTCCACCCAGTGCAGATTCCTTTTTTTTTTTGCAGTACCCCCCGAATGTGTGTGGGGTAAGTGGTTACATCACAGTCAGGTATAGGTGATACAGAAATAAATAGAGTATGAGTCCTGTGTACAGGTATAATTTGTTTGTAAATACACCAGAAATAATTCTAGTTAAAGTATTTGGTACTCTCATCAAGCCACAACAATTTAACTCTGAAAGAACAAGTAAAACTCTAAGTTTTATTAAGGCTTTACAAAAGTAGTACTGTTAGATTTCTCGGGTGGGAAATGCCTTGGTCCTTGACGTCACACAAGAAGAAATTCATGCCACAGCCTGGTTTGTGTTCCAAGTGGGTTTTTATAAAGGATAGAAGAAGTTTCAGGTTTTACAGGTAACTGAACACAGGACTGCACACTGCCCCCACCACCTCAATGCAGTACAGCATAGCCAAAGAGGAGCAGCAGAGTGGGGCTGGGTTTGGGATTGGGGGTGGTGGTGTGGGAGAGGAGGAGGAGGAGGAGGGGAGTGGTCTCCAGGTTCTAGTTTTTTAGGGCCTACCACTTGGAGGCATGGTCGAAGGTACTGGTTGACCCCCTTGGCTGAATTAAGCCCACCTGGCCTAGTTTGGGGCCCACCCACGTGTATAGGCTGGGGCCTCAATTGGCAGCAATGCTCTTTAGCTTGCACTGGCTTCCAGTCTCCTGTAGGGGGCTCTAGGCATGGAGAGGCACAACCCCTTATTGGCTGCCTAACAGTACCAGTTTATAGTTGGTTTATGTGAAGATTATATATATATCTCTTTCTCATGGAGGAAGAGAAATTATTTCCTTTTATCTTTATCAATTTATTCTGACCTAGTCTCAAAAATTAAAAATCATTTGTCTATTTTCCTGGCAGGTTAAATATCTAAAATAAGTCATGAGACCTTTCCCTATTTCATAAAATTTTATCTAGCTTTAAAAGCATTTGTATCCTAAGGGAAAGTAAGCAGTATTATTCTGGGAAACACATATAATAATCTAGCATCTTTTTGTAGGGCAAAACCCAAACAATCCCTGCTATGAAAGAAATTCTGACTCATAGTCACCCCATTGAACAGAGTAGTACTGCCCCTTGAGTTTATGAGACTAAGTTTTTATGGGAGTAGAAAGTGTCATTCTTTCTCCTGCCGAGTGACTGGTGGGTTTGAACCTCTCACCTTGTGGTTAGCAGTCCAGTACACAGTCAAAAGTGATTCAGATTTGTAAAACAGACTTCAAGTTTGTTTTTTAAAAAGTGCAATAATGTATAAAGTTAGAGTTTCTTAAAAAGAAAGCTTTCAAACTATGCACAATAACATATTGTCCAGGATAACATTATTCTACAAATCTGAAATATTCTAAACAGCTTAAATCGTCCTTTATGCTGTTGGTTTAACAAAGGAGATACTTTGTTTCATCTTTAAGCCGAATAGACTGGGCAATATTTGACTTAAACTGAAAGTGTGGGCAGCATCAGAAACGTGGTCAGTTCTGTGTTCTTGTTACCCAGGAATTGAGAGTGATGAAAATATCTGAATCCAATAAGCATGATTTGTGTGTGTGTGTGTGTGTGTATGCATGTGTTAATTTGATAAGGGTGGCCGGCTAAGTATATACTTCATTCTGGTTGTCTTTTCTGTTTCGCTCAGTTAGCTCTATGTGTAATGGACTGAAACATGCATTTTTCTTATAAATGCAGAAAACTATTTTTGTGTAGGTACATAAAGAAAAAATCCGTGGCTTTCCCTTTCTCAATTTTTAAGTAAAAGGCCAAATATTTTCAGAGTAAATTTTTAATTTTATGGTTCTGAAAGTTGCAAGTCATAGAGAAGTTATTTTCATTCATTAGGAATTATTTCAAATTATATCAGTAATTATGGAATCGATTCAGAAATAGATTGTTGATATTCTAATGTCACCACAGGCACAACTGAAGTCTTTTGAAATGGAGATTTTTCTTTATGATTTCTCCTAGCTTCCCACTGCTAGCTCTGTATCCTTTCCCTGCAACATCATTGTTTTTTCCTTTTTCAATAAATACTAAAAATAATTCCTAAGGTTACAAGGTGCGCTGCTTCTTAGAATAAACAGGTTAGACAAAATGGAAAATTCTAGGTTCTATTTTTGAACTTTGCCCATAGCAACTTAATAGCAAGTCCACTATCTAGTTTTCCCCGTTGCAAAAACAAATAAAAAAAACACCAGAAGTTTAATTGCTACTCATCCTCAAAGACACTTAATTATCAGTAGAAAAGGCTTGATGCTATTTACTGATCCTCGGATCAAAGCAATTTAAATATGCATCGTTTAAACAATATACAAATGTAAAAGTAAAGGAATTATTTTGTGTGTGTGAGGTTCATCTTTCTTCTCTCTCTGATTTTGCTCAGAATTCATGGACAACCGATAGTGAAGCTGAGCTATACAGAGAGAATCTGCAATAAAGTAAATCCTTTGCCTTTTGTTTTTCTTTTCTGCATGAAAGGAATAGCAGAGATTGTGCAGATGAAAGGCTTTATTTATCCAAGGACTCCTTTGAACTCATACCGTTCTTTGCCCCAAAGCATTCAGATGATTTTGCATAGGAGGAAAATAAACAACCTTCGTATTTTAACCGGATCGTAGGATAAAGCTTATGAGTATTTAGTTAAGTGGAGAAGACACAGGCTTCAAAGTGGAAATTAAATATCATTTTGATGCACAATAGCCAAATAGACTGGGCTATATGGGACTTAAACTGAAAGCCCGGGGAGCATTGTAAGTGTGGTCAATGCTGCGTTCCTGTTACCGTGGAATCTGGAGTGATTAGAATACGTGCATCCAAGAAGCAGGCCTTTTCCAGTGTGTGTTAATTTGATAAGGGTGGCTTAATTGGGTGTTTCATCATGTGCTGTGATGATGTTTTGGTTATTTATCATGCTTGTGTACTACCTTACCTCTTCGAATCTTCCCATAATTGAACGACGCTCCTGAGTGTCTTTTAAAGGGGAAATTGTATGTCGGCTTAGAATACTATAGTTTAGTACAGAGTATATTCAGATAAAGACTCAGTAGGTAATGCTTTTACCTTCTCTCTTTGATGTCCCACTTTCCTTCCTTGCTCTCCCCTCTGGAGTTGGAACTCTCCCCAGGTGCGGTCTTCTTCTCGCAAGGTCTCCCAGTCACTCGGCTCGATCCTCTGTTAGTGATTGCATTGCCTCAGCGGTCTTTAACTTCAGTTTCCATGGTCAGTGATTAATGAATGTTTCATGTTATCTGTAGTATGACTTTGCCAACAAAACTGCTGGGAAGTTAATTACCTGGCAGTTTTTTAAAGGATAAAATGGAAAGAAATGGCTTTGGCTGTGAAGTTGTCACGCAGACCCACTTTTGTCATTACAGGATAACAACGGATCCCTCTGATGGCTGAGCCAAACAGGTCAGCCTCTTGCTAGTGTTCAGATGGTGGATAAAATATTCACAAAACTGAAATCTGGTGGGGTCTGCAACCTCCGACGTTGTCATTTAAACTGTGTTTGATCATGCTGCTTGAGGATTGTTCACGGTCTTTCAACCTGGTTGGAAAAAAAAGTGTTTATATTTTGACCTACTGAGTTCTTAACATTTAAAAGAGAATAAATGCCTTCCACAAATCAACTTACCCCAGGCGGCAAAGGTTTGCCAGGCAAGACAATGGCTGGTCGCAGACACATCCAGAGGCCGCATTGTGGCCCGCTGAATTGTAGAGTGGAGGTGTAGACAATAGCATTCCTCCACCCCTGAAAGGTTACCCTACTTGCAGGCTTACCTGCCTGTCTGTCTTCACGAATGTCAAGTAACCACGTTAGGTTTTTAATTTGGACCTTTCTATATGCTGTTTGGAAGAGCACAGGCATGATCTTCATTGTGCAGTTGCCAGATTCAGTGAAAACAAACAAACAAACAAACAAACCATAAAGAGGTCCATGTAAACACACTACATCCACTGAAACTTGAAATTTAGAAAACAACGGGTACTTTAAAATTTAAGTATGCCCTGTGTGCATATCTGGCAGCCATATATTTAAATGCTACTTATTTTTATACCACAGGATAATGAGCACTGGCATAGATAGTGAGGAAGGGGAGAATCCATGAACACAACACCAAATAAAAGTCACATTGTTATGATTATGTTATTTTCATATTATTTTTAAGCTGGGTCAGTTCTGAGAACGTTTCTTAATATAACAAAACAGTGGCGCCCAGACTTGGATATCTGTCAGATACGTACCCCGAGAGCTAATGAAGTTCACTGAAGGAGCCAAGACTTGGGCCTGTGTATGTTTACCAAGCTCCTCAGACGATTCTGATACCCAGCCAAGTTAGAGAGCCGCTGCTTAAATAAATATCTTACAAAACACAGCGGTAAGCCTTTCAATCTCTGTAGTACTCTGAGCAATATTGTTTACATGCTCCTAATGGTATTTTTTAATTTAAAAATATACTTGATTGCTTACTCAGGCCTTTTCTCCTACCCCAGCTAGTAACAAATCCCTGTTTTCAACCAACCTGAGATTCCCAAGGACCATGGCAGGAGTGGCTTCTTGTGGCAGTGACTCTGAGGAGGGAAGCTGGGGTAGAGAGAGTAGGGGGTAGGGTGTGTCAAAGCCCCCCTCTGCCTCCTTCAATCCACCTTCACATTGAGAACAGTCTGCTCAATGTTTTTTAAGTTGCACCTTGTATTGCCTGGCTGGATTGATCAGTAAGAAACAATGTTTTACTCATCTTTTGTTTTCTCACTTCCCAACGCAGTCGCTGGTGATAAATAAAAAAGCTTAATAACATACTCATTCCTTTGTGCGTCTTTTCACAGGATTTTCCCCACCTTCTCAGAATGTATCATAGCCCATCTTTGTATGTGTGCACATGCTCCCTGGGATGGTTTACAGTGAATTAAATCTTTCATTCAATTTTTTTGGTCCCTATTAGACTTAATTTATTGATGGGACAGGAAGAGACAGAGAATATTCTAAAGTAGAATGGAAAAGATAGGAGAAATCTTTGTTTTTTTTCCTAATGAAAGAACTACCCAATTCTAAATCACTTAATTACTTTATATATCATTTATAAAATCTAGTTATTATCAGTTGAGGAAAGCGAAATACGGGCAGAATACCTCAATTTCCTAAGATTATACTGCACAGTAATGCTAATGTTAGAACTAGTCTTTAGCTTTTGATCATTCGGTCTTTCTCTAGTCATGACATTCGGTCCTTATCTAGTCATGAAGCGGGTCCTGGGAACCTACCATGTTCCATAAACAATGTCAGCGAGGAAATGGCCTGGGGGGCGGGGGCGCCACATCTGACTCCAGCAGGGGAAGGAGACTCCATCTGGACACCAGCATCATGCCAGGTGCCACAAGGCAGAGGTCAGTTCCTCCTTTCTTCTTGACCATCTTCTGATGCCACTCTACAATTCTGGGTTGGGGAATTGTGTTAGTCTGGGTAGACTACAGAAACAAATCCATGGACACACATATGTGTATAAGAAAGAGATTTATATACAAGAGCAATTGAACATCGAGAAAAAATCCCAACCCAGTCTAGTCCAAGGCCATAAGTCTGATATTAGCACATATGTCTGATACCAATCTATAAAGTCCTCTTCAGACTCACGACACACAGGCAATGACGCCGAATGTAGAAGATCCCAGGCCAGTGGGTAGAAAGTCTTTGGATTCAATGTCATTGGAAACATCTCAGTGCTGACAGGGGTCTCTACATGGTTTCTCCTGGCACGGGTCTCTCTGTGGCTTCTCCAGCTTCAGAGGTCTGGTTGCATCAGGGTGGGTCCATGTGTCTTGTCAGCTGCCATGTCTCCCAAGGTGTGAGCAGAGAGTCTCCCACCTCCAAGGAGGAAATACCAGAATTCTCAGGAGAAAGCCATGCCCACACAGAAGCCTCATTGGCCATGATCCGATTGACAGACTAGACGCCACCCCTTCACTCTTAATCCTCTCAAATTGACAATTATATAACTACCACAAGAATCTATTGCAATAGGCATGTAGAACTCACAGACGGTACTCCTGATTATGGAGTATATTTGGCAATTTAGCAGTTTATCACAAGCCAGGATCAGAAAACAGTTAGAATATAGTCTTCTGGTTTCAGCAGCGCCTCTCATCGCCTGTTGCTATGTCCCTTTCTGGAACTCTGGGCCTCTGTCTTGTTCCAAGGCCCTCAGCCTGTGGCTCTGCTTCGTGAGGGCAACGCTGTGGCTCTGCTCTGCATCATGGACTCCGCGCAGCCCCGCCTCTGGCGCCTCTGCCTCTTCAGGCAGGGATTTCCCATGTGCTCTGCTGATAGCTGTTCTCCTGATGGTCAGGGATTCTTCCTGATCCTGCTTCTGGGATGGCTCTATTATGAGCAATGGTCAAAACGAGGAACCTCAAAGTGAAAGTCCTCTATACCTTATTTGCATGCTCCCACCAACGTGGGAGATACAAAGACGGTGAATGGAAGAGCCTTATCAAGCAATTTCCCTTCACAATTCCAAAACAAACTCGCCACCATCAAGTCTATGCCAACTTACACTGACCCTATAGGGCAGGATAGAACTGCTTCTGTGTTTCCAAGACTGTAATTCTTTGGGGAGTAGAAATCCCCACCTTTTTCCCAATGCCCAACCACACTGCCACCAAGACAATCAATTCTGATGCATATGTACTCTCTAGGACAGGGTAGAACTGCCACTATGGGTTTCCCAAACTAGAATTCATTACCAGAAAAGAAAGCCTACTCTCTCTCTCAATGAGAGCCTGGAGGCTTGGAACTGCTTAACTTTCGGTTATCAGCCTAACGTAACCCACGATGCCACCAGAGATCCTCAATTAGGTACTAGAGATTAATTAAAAATAATGATAATAATATTATATGGCTCCTAAATATTAGATATGGACAAAGAAAAGAATAGAAATCAATTCAGTGAATGACTGATAACTACGTTGACCAAGCTGTGAGCAAATGTTTCTGTCTTCTATACATCTATGGAATTTTACTCTTGGTTAATTTCCACTTGAACTCCATGCTTGACAAGGTACTTCCTTATTCTTTGAGGACCAGCTTCCTGTGTCTGCCAGCTCACAATTTCTGCAGATGCTCACAGCACAGCTCTGCACACACTCATCTGGTCCCATGCAGACAGCCCGAAGCATGAGTGCACACAGTGCCCAGTAGTGCCAGACCCTAAACAGTTAGCCTGGAAGCTGAAATTGTGCAGTCAGAAAGAAACTGTGCCAAGCGGAGAGGCATTGGTATGTAGTTTTCCACTCACTCGCTTAGAGTGTCAGTGAGAGCAGCAGCCATATTTGCTCCTGAGTATTTTCCCCTTTGAACATAGGGTCCCTCTAAGGTGATTCTGACCCCTGTGTGTATGGTCGACTGTCCTCTCAGCAGTTTTCAATGGCCCATCTTTGGAAGTAAATCATCAGGTTTTTCTTCTGAATTGTCTCTGGTGGCTTTAAGCCTTAACTTTTGTGTCTGAACAGAGCACTCAAATATTTGTGCTACTCAGGGGCTCTCGGTGCTCGCTGAGTACTTTATTAAATGAATAGATTAAATAAAAATCAGCCTTGAGTAGGAATAACCCTTGAGCTTCGTGTAGCATATCAAGGCATCGCACTAGTTTCTGATCTTTATATCATTGATTTTGTGAGATAAGTGGAGCCAAACTTTCTGTTTGGCTGATGAGAGAAGTGAGGATACAAATACCAGGTCATCCTGGAGAAATGGCAGAGTTAGGACTTCCAGCCTGTTGTTTTCCTACTTATTTTCCCCTTGTTTATATCCTAACCCATTCTGAATGAGAAATATTGAATGGATTTTGGATGCAAGGGGGAAGAATATTCATGAGATAGCATTTATATCCTTCATATAATGTAAACCTAGAGCAGTGTTTCTCAATCTTGACTCTGTTGACATACTTTGTTGTGGGAAATGTCCGGTGTATTGCAGGGTGTTTACGTGTAGTATTAAATTAAATTTGGATGGGGGGTGAGGGATGAGGGGGCCAGCCCCCACCCGCTGCTACTACTACTATTAATACTATCCATGGGTTCAGTAATGCACAATTATACGGTTGAGATATATAAGTATTATATTAAAGTCATCGAGCGCATGAGAGATATTACAATAATGCAGTCAGACACATTACATGGTAGCATTGCTCACCTCAGCCCAGCTTGGTGGTCCACGTGGAGAGAGGGGGAAGGGAAAGAGGGCAAGGGAATGAGGGAGAAAGGGGAGTGACTATTGCTGACCCACGCCTATATACCTTTTGGGGACATGCCAGCCCACTAATTACAGGTAGACATAAATCACAGGGAAGGACTGCACTACAGGTTACACATTAATGAGGGGGTGGCCTAGGGGGGTGGTCTCTGGCTCTCTGTAGGAACCATTATCAGTAGGGTGAAAACTCTGTCTACAGGTGCCTGTCCATTGTCCCCAGAGGCAGGGAGCAGGGCCACTGCAGTTTGGCAACGGATTGCCTTCAGGGGGGGAATGCCTGTGTATCTGACCTCCCCCCACATTTACCTTCATGCCTTGTCTCTCCCCAGTGGATGCTAGTAGCAAAATCCACTACCTCTTATTGTCACAACCCAAAATATATCCAGACATGCCCAAATGGCCCCATATTTACAACCACTGTACTTAAAGAAACATTTACAACTTGATTTCAGGGACAATTGCACAACTCTTTTTAATATGCTTAATCCATTGACTTGTGTGATATGTGTGACTTACATGTTGATAAAACTTGTAAAGAAGAAAATTTAGATGGAATTTATGAGATGACATCAATATGTTTAAATGAGCTCCATCAGTATATTATGTATATAAAGGACTACATACTTTTCTTACATGACCGAGAAAGAGCTGAGCTTTGCATTTTAGTCAAATGTACTGACAGTTTTGAAGAATATCACCTATTCATCAAACAATGCAGAAGGGTCCATTTGTGTTCATTTAGCCACTGTGAAATTTATGTAGGGGTTGTGTGACAATTTATCTTTTTCTTAACCCCAGTTTGTAATTCTACCTTCATCTGGGTCAGAACCCATTCCCATACTCTTTCCCCACTCCCCAGGCTACAGGATCAGAGAGATTACGTCTGCAGATTATGAACTGTGTGTATAACTACAGCGATATGTTGATTAACCAATTCCTCTGAAAACAAGCTTCATTTCTTTATATCAGCCTGTATTTTAAAATAGCAACAGCACATCTTCATAAATCATTCAAATAGAGTTGTGCGCATCCTTAGCTGAACAGACCAGGAAACATCTTGACACGACTTCGTTTTCTCTAGAGAGATTCCAGATAACATGCAGTTTCACAGACAGGGCGATGAAGCCTCCAGATTGCCCCCAGATTTCTAGAAACCCATTTTCTGAGTCTTTTTCTGCTTTCATAAAGTCATTTCCTTTAAGTATGTAGCACATTTTCTTGAGACATATCTACCTCTGCACCCTATAAAAGCCAGGAAGGTCCTGGTACTTGCCATAGATGCCAGTTGTCTGATGGATATTCAGTTACATTCTGGGCTGCTAACCACAAGATCAGAAGTTTGAAACCATCAGCTTCTCCATGGGAGAAAAATGAGGTTTTCTACTCCCATAAAGATTTGGAATCTTGGAAACCCACAGGCGCAACTCCAGTCTGCCTACAGGACTGCTGTGCATCAGAATTGGCTTCATGGCAGTGCATTTGGCTTGTTGGTTTTTAGCTGATCAAATCATGCATTCTAGTTTTAAATATCAAATAAAAGACCTCTTGCCCCAGTTGATTTCAGAAATCATCAAGAAAGAAAAGTGAGGGGTTTGTGCTTGGTTGCTGGCCCTCCTTTTAAAATTCAGCCCAGAAGTCAGAATCTGAGACAAGATGTTTAATCTGAAGAAATTCTGTATCTCTGGCTTCCCTGTAAAGCAAGGGACGATGGAGATGGAGGCGAAGTAATTTCTGGGTTTCCCAGGGAGTTTTGGCTCTGTGGGCAATAGTGGTACTCCCTGTGGTCAGGTGGGGAAGGAGACAGTCTGACACAGAGAGACAGTGAGAAGACAGAGGGCGTGCAATGGAGGACAGTTAGAGGGCAAAAGAGCCCAATTTGGAGGGACATTGGAGTGCTGGACACGAAAGGTTGGAATAAGAGAATGTCACGGCACCAGGACCATTCATGGAAAGACTGTGGATGAGGGCAGTGAAGGAGAGGGTTTTCAAAGGTTTCAGATGTGCATCAGAGAAGCACATTTTTTGACATCTCTAGAGACTGAGGAGAGGCTGGGCATATTTTTAATTAATTTTTGGTTTTTGGACCTACTTTAATTAGGGTTGCCATGTGGAATGGGAATCATTGTTTTGTGCCCTGTTCTATCAGTTATTCGAGATAGAGGGATTGATGTCTATCGATCACCTCTGCCCTAGTGCAGCCCCACAATATGTTGTCCCTTTTCCTGGGAGAGGCCAGATGGACCATCTTTATCACTGTCCTCAAACTTCAACTGCTTTTCTCTTTGGGCTCAACATTTTCAGGAGGATTTGTAAACACATTTAACATTTCTTTATGTCTGTTCTTTCTATACCATTTACTTCATTATCTTATTCTAATATTTTCCAGTGTTTTCTACTCTACTTCTAGTAGCAAATTCATTAATATACTGTTCTGTTGTGATACAGTCTTTTTAATTTCAATGTAGCATTTCATTCAGTTTTGGTTAAGGCATTACCTAAGCACCATTTCCTTTAGGTTTCTAGAATTTTGTACTTGACAAGTCTGACCCTCTCTTTCCCTGGTTCTTTGAAACTCACCCCAAATAAAATAGATCCATCACCTACTTTTATTGTATGATGAGGATCCTCCTTAAAATGTGAGTAACTTTCTCTGTTTTGTTAGCACTCAAAAAGTGTTGCTACTAGACGATCAGCCATGCACGTACAGTTTATTCCAAACAAAGTTGTTTAAACTTGGCTCTGTGATCAGTGGATGGCTGCAGACACATTTTCTCAGTAATAACAATTGTTTTTGTTTCTTGAGCGTGCCACCAGAAAAAAGAGCCCAATCAAAACAGTCACTTCTAAGAGGCTTTGTGGCCAGTTGAATTCAAGGCAGAGAGGTCAAGTTAAAAGATTATGGTGACTCAAAATCACCAGCCAGCTCCACCATGGAGGGATGAGGCTTTCTGTTTCCAGTGAAAATTTTCAAGCTTGGGGACTCACAGAAGCAATCCTCCCCTGCCATACAGGGTTGCTAGAATTCAGCATTGACTTGATGGTAGTGGATGTGATGCCCCAGGGGGATGATTGATGATGTTCCCTAACATAAAATGACTATGATGTCTCCGAGGTAAACCAGAGACCTACATAAACCATAGGTCCAGGAGTGGATTTTAGACTTGCACTTAATTCTAGCCCCAATCTAAGAACTATTAGTTCTTACGACATGGTCCTGCCTGATGCTCAGCTTCATGAAGAGATCACTGAAGATATGGGTGCTATAGTAAGATGTAGTGAAGAAACTAGATGGTGCTCGGCTATCAGAAAGAATAGCATCTGGGGTTTTAAAGGCTTATTTTCAAACAAGCAGCCATTTTAAGTGAGGCATCACCTAAGTCCACATGGAAGAAGCTCACTAGCCCGTGTGATCAAAGGATTATAAATAATAGAATACAAACCTAAAGGAGCAAATGGCATCAGAGCTTAAATTGTGAATGCCTGGTTTGCAGAAGGTTATGGTTGATAATGTAAGACCAAAATCCATTTATAGGGTCCGCACGCGGATTTAGCCTCCAGTGAGTCCTCTTCGATCATAGCTGAGGGATGTGAAGAGCTCTGTTATCAGATAGAGAGCATCGTAAAGTTCATTATGTCAGACAAAGTTAGTTCAAAATGTAATATCATTTCATTTGATCTCTTGTTAGACCCATTTTAAAGTTGTTTTAGCTAAAAAAACAATTTTTTTTAAAGTGAAGGGGAAATGCATGTAGATTAAGCCCCAGGAGAATTCCCTCTCTCCGTGAACCAGGGATGTGAATGGCCTTGCTAACTTGCAAAATGCATTGGAACGTGGGTTGTTGCAGATGCAATTAGGTCAAAATTTAGCACCCTATCATGTTTTTTTCCTTAATAGCCATTTGAATTTGTTCTTGTTTTTAATATTTTCTGCTTTCTTTACAATTGAGGTTGTTCTCTGTTTTACTTTTTATTGTTGTTGTTTATTTTTTTGTATGTTGTTCTGGACATGAAATGCAGGATTGGCAAATCTGTAGAGATAGCAATTGATTTAATAGGTTATTAAACTTTAGTTGAACATGCATATTTAGACACTTAGATCCAATTACAGAAGATGTGCATATTTGAATTTGTTAAAGTTGAGCTCATTACTCCAAATGAGAAAATAGCGACTAATTATAATAATCTTACAATTGTTTCTAAACCCTACTGTTAAAAAACATGTTCATTGATAATTCTAGTTAATCCTGATGAATTTGAGAAGACGTCACTTTTGTGTTCACATGAGTAGAAACCTAAACATTACCTTGTAAATATGTACAAGGCTGATACAGTCTTAAGTGTTAAATACTTCTTGTTGTGCTTGCATAAATACATACATTAGTTACTGCTAGACATAGGAAGTGAAGTACTCTGGTGGTGCAGTGGGGAAGCCGTGAACCAAGAGACCCAGGGTTCAAACCCACTGGCTGTTCTGCAGGAGAAAGATGTGGCAGTTGACTTCTGAAAAGAGTCAACCGTGGAAACTCTGTGGGAAAGTTCTTCTCTATCCTGCAGTGAGAATCAACCCAATAGAGAAAACCCCAAGCAGAGATTTGGGGTTTTCAGACATGGGAAACTTACCAACATTTTTGGCAGATTTGTTTTTTAAGCTCTTCCGTGGCTCTTTTCCTACATGCATGTGTGCACATTGACACCGAAACTCAGCCTCATAGTGAAGTACTGCTTTCTATTTTAAACAAATTACCCTGGCCTTTCAAAAAAGCACATAAGAGAAATAATGATCTTTTATATTTTAAATCCAAAGCACATCCAAAAGCTTTAGGACTTGCACAAAAAATAGCGAGCATTTGCTCAGAAAGTGAATCCAAAGAAAAGAGGATTTACATGAGACCAACTAACCAAGCAGGAGTGAACTCCGAGTTCAAAGAATAGAAATAAAGCTTAGTACAAGACGTCTGCTCATCACTCTCAGACTCTGCTTTTGAAATCACCGATGGCCCTCCTTCAGGTGATTTCAGATAGGAGTTACCTTTTGCTCAGGGTATAGAAATGAATAGATAAAGAGGGAAGTATTTCTGGGTAACATTTAATCTCTTCGGGGGGACATGCACCAGCAGGTTATATAATTCTGTTTCCATTTATGGTTTTAGTAGTTGTTTTGTTATGTTTTGAGTTATAAACACCATTTCAGTGCATTACCATTGAAAGTGGGTCCTGGCTGAGTTTAAATTGGGCGCAATCTGGCTCTTGGCTGAGCCAGTGGACCAGTGATCCTTAAGGGCACAATGAGCATATGCAAGGATTGGTATGCTTAAGACCTTTTTGTTTTAGGCTAAAACTGGAAGAATTTTTTTTTTAGTGGCCAGGGCATTTGGGAATACAGGAACAATGGAGGGATCAGAGGCTATAGCTTCTTTGGGTTTTGGAGCTTTAAGCCCTAGGAAGTGAGGTGGAGGTACAAACGGAAGGGCCTGCTCTTAGGCGAGCTACCTCCTGGAGGGGTTGGGTTACCACAGTGACAATGGTAGAGTGGTGCATAGAGTGGATGGGAGTGGGGGGTGGTTATTCCAACATCAGCATAATTTGATCCCTCAAAATTGATTTATTTGTGTCTCCAAATAAATAAAGTCCTAAGTGCTAGTCCTTACAGACATAAATAGTTCCGTGAACATGAGGTCAGACTGAAGGGGTCCTAACCTACTATGACTCATGTGCTTTAACAAGAGCAGAGGAGACACAGAAATAGAACTGCAGATACGATGGAGATAAATATTAGTTATGCTGCTACAACCCAAGGAATGCCAAAGGCCGCCAGAACCTGGGAGATACTAGAACGGATATTTCCCTAGATTCTGGAGAAAGTTTAGCTTTGTGGACACTTTAAAATCTGGAATCTAGTCTCTAGTACTGTGAAAGAAAACATTTCTGTTCTTTTAACCTACCCAGTTTGTGATATTTTGTTACGCAGGCCTGGGCAACTAACAGGACTCACTATGCTGGGAGTTCGGGAACGTGACAGCTTGACAGGGGGCCAGGCATTTCAAGAAAGTGCATGAAACAGTAGACGTGACAGGCTTTTTTCTTGCAGGAAGGCAGCATCTGGGGCCAATTTGGAAATTAATAATCTTGGTTGTTTAGAATCTGCCAGGGATCTTCTAGGGACTGGAATTCTTCCATAAGCCAATAGGAATAATGAACCAGTGAATTTTGGATGCCTATTGTTAATGTAACTATTGATAAAGGTCTTACTCAAATTTATATACTACCATGAAAGCCATGATGAGGACATTGAAGAATTTTACCAATTTATTCTGTCTGAAATTGAGCAATCTAATTACAGGACAATAAACTGTGAAAGTAGAAAACAAAGGGAGGATCAGCAGTGGGAAAACCTGGCCTTGGTGATGCAAACAAAGCTGGAGATCACATGATAGGATTTTGTGAGACAAAAGGCTTCACTGCAAATGGCCATTTTCAACAACATCAATGTATGCACTTGGATTTGGCACGAAGGATGATACAGCAATCAAACTGACTATACCCGTGGAAGAGATGATGGAGAAGCTCCATCTCATCAGCCCAGACAAGTCTAGGGCCCGCCTTTGGAACAGACCATCAATTACTCAGATATAAATATGGCCTTGAGTATTTCTGTCCCATATTTGAGATCATCTCAAGAGGAGACTTGACCCATTGAACAGAAATGATTGAAGACCAGAGGAATGTAGGATAACATGAAGAACATCATCCAGGAAGAAAGCAAGGGGTCGTTAGATAGATAGGAAAGAAAGAAAAGACCAAAGTGATGTCCAAAGAGACTGTAACTTGCTCTTGAACTTACTGCCTAAAGCAAATGGAAGAAATGAAGATGTGAAGCTACTGAACAGCAATTTCAAAATGTAATTTTCAAAGACAAAAAAGCATGATATGTGCAAGGACCTGGAGCTAAAAAAATGACAAGGGAAAAAAACTGACATGCTCAATATTTCTCAAGATGAAAAGATTGAAGAAAATATTCAAGGTTTGAAGAACTATATTGAGGAATTCTATGGGCACAATGTTGAACAATGTGGAAATATCAAGGAAGATGGAAAGAAAACACAGATTCACTGTACCAAAAAGAATTGATTGGCATTCAACTATTTCAAGAGGTAACCTATGATCAAGAGATGATGATATTACAGAAAGAAGTCCAAGTTGCACTGAAGGCATTGGCAAGAAACATTATACCAGGAATTGACAAAATACCAACTGAAATATTTCAACAAACTTATGCAATGTTGGAAGCACTCAGTAGACTATGCCAAAAAAGTTGAAATTTGGCCATTTGACTGGTAGAGATCTATCTTTGTGCTAATTCCAGAGAAAGTGGCTAAACAGAATGCAGAAGTTACTAAATAATATTATTCATATCACAAGCAAGTGAAATTTTGCTGAAGATAACTGAAAAATGGTTGCAGCAGTACATTGAGAGGGAGCTGCCGATACTCAGAATAAGACTCAGAATCAGTGATAACATTGCTCATGTCAAGTGGATCTTGAAGAGACTGAAAGTTGCAGACATTTAACTGTATGGATCATAACAAACGATGAATAGCATTTCAAAAAGGGAATTCCAGAACTATTAATAATACTTATGTCTAATCTGTACATTAAGTGGCAGCTATTCTAACAGAACAGGGATATATTGCATGATTTAAAATCAATTGTGCATTGGGGTTGGGGTTCTTTCATTTCACCATACTTTCAGTATGTATGTTGGGCAAATCATCTGATAAGCTAGACTATGTGAAGAAGGTGGCATCAGGATTGGAAGCCTCATTAACAACTTGTGGTATGCAGATGACATAACCTTTCTAGGTAAAAACAGAGGACTTAAGCACTTACTGATGAATATGAAAAGACTGCATCATTAATATGAATTACGCCTTGACATAAGAAAGCAAAACTATTCACAACTGGATCAATAAATAACATCATAATAAATGAAGAAAAGATTGACTTTATCAAGCATTTCAGTTCACTTGGATCTACAATCAGTGTGCATTGAAGCAACTGTCAAGAAATTAAATGAACTTTATGCTTCCCTGCCTGTGGATTTTAAATCCCTAGTTGTTCCCCTGTCCATGACCTTGTTTGCTCACTGTCCCGTCTCCTTGCCTCCTCCTCCCCCCAAGATCCCCCTGAACTGTCAACCTCATTGCTTTCTCCTCAGGCTTGCTTCTCATGCCTATCTTATATAGCTAGACTAAGCAGATACAATGAAGACAAAACACCAACCAACCAACAGACAAACAACTTAGTGGTGGAGCAGCTTAAGTCTAGCTGTGAGGAATTACTGAGAAGCAAATGGGGGGTCAACATGACGGTGGGACAGGAAGAAGGTAAAAAGAAATAGCAGAAAGCACTAGGAAGCAAAACTATTTATAGAGGTATAAATATAGAGGTGGACATATGTAAAAATATTAATACATAAAAATAGGTTATTGGCCTATGTACATATATTTATATGGCAATAAATTGAAGCAGTGGATGGACTCTGGGCCTCTACTTAAGTATTCCCTCAACACAAGAACACTTCGTTCTAATAATGTGGCACTGGGCAATTCCCACCTTCCCGACATGATCACTGAAGACAAACTGAGTGCATAAACAAATGTGGTGAAGAAAGCCTTGCCAGGTGAAGCAGGGAACTGGCTAAGGCAGCTGCACCCTGGTCCGACCATCAGAAAGTAAAAGACCCGAGAACTAGAAAGGCGAGGCCCACCGAACCATTTATCTGTCTGCCCTTCAATAAATCTCACATGTGTGTATTGGCACAAAACTATCTCACCCTCTAATGATTGTGTAGGAGCATGCAAATAAAATCTATGGGTTTAATATACGGTGGTTTTTCAATTTGCTATTCCACTGGGTATAAAGTGGACCATCTCAGAAGCAAAACCAGAGAATCCATGACCACCAAGAAACAGAAGTTACTAATGGACCACATTCCATTCCAATCCAGAGCATAGTGGCAGCAGTAGTACCAAAACCAAAACAATAAACAGTAAACAAACTCAAACCCCCAACCAAACTCATTGCCTGAGAGGGTAGATCTTACAGGAGTAGGAAGCCCAATCTTGCTCCTGTGAAGCAGCCCTACACAGAACCACAACACCATCAGGTTCAATGGCATGCAGAGTGGCAAGCTTCCTAGCTCATGGAACAAGTGAAGCTGGCTAGGAGAGGAGGTCATTTATTTGTGTTAAAGTAGTTTTGTCACATTTGTCCGAGCAGGAGCTAAGGGCACTTGTTTTTACTGGGACGCATGCCACATAGAGCTCACAGACATTACTCACCATTATGGGGTTTGTTAGGGAAGTTAACAGGTCACCACAGTCAAGATCATAAAACATAAAAGATACAGTCTTTGAACTCTTGGTCTTTGCCTCCTGTCCTGCCTCACAGTCTCATAGTTTGCTTTTTTTCAAAGCAATGTATTTATTTTTTTTACAAAACAGCCTTATTACCTTCAAAGTATTCTCCATTACACTGAATACATTTGTCAAACCTGTGATTCCATTCTTGGAAAAACAAGGGAGGTGGTATCAGCCATGCAAACAAATGCGTCTCCTAGTTTTTGGTGCAGCCCCTTTGCTCTGTCCCATGGCCTCTGATTCAACCTCTGGAATCGGCGTGGCCACCGTTACCTTTGCCATTTCAGGCAGGGATTTCAAATATCCTCTGCTATAGCTCTTCCTCCTTAATGGTCCCTGGAAGTCTCTCCATTCCTGCTTCTGATATGATTCTCTTATACACAGGAAGCTAGAAACCACAGTGACCAGTCCCCTCTGTTAGTGTCACACGCACCCTATTTGCAATCTCCCACCCACTCATTTGGTGTGAGTCACAGAGACATGGACAGAAGAGCCAGTATTAAGAAAGTTCACTTCACCACAGTGGGTTTAACTGGAAACATTTTTATTCTTTTTAACTTGACACTTTAATCTGAGTTTGGCTTTGAAATCAGTTGTCCAATTTGTTAGCGTTGTGCATAAAGGCAGAACAAAATAGCTCTTTGGCGCTCCTGTTCCTTGTTGTTTGAACTTCGTGATGTCAACTATATTTCTGCCCTTTTTTGCTGGTGGCGCTAGAGGAAATTTATAATGGCAGTGCTCTGGAGAAGTTTTGTGGTGTAAATTTCTCAAGGGTACTGCCCGTATTTTGTTGTTTACCTTGTATTTCTTACATATTTATCGTGATGCTGAAAATGTAGTGGGTGTCTGACAGAGACGCATTTAGGTTTATCTTGGTGCTTTAAGACTTGTTGTTGTTTTAATTTCACTTTCTTGGATAGTTTTGTGGACGTGCGTATGTGTTAGTGCCTCCTGTTTACTTTTCCTCTTGAGTTGCTAGTTCTATTGCGGATTTTAAGAGTTTTTATGTAACTGAATATTAAGATTTACATTTTAGAATGAATTGGAAATCTTTTTCCAATGTATCTTTGGGTTTTTAATTTCGCTTATGATTTTTTTTACCAATTAAACTTTTTAAATGTATAATTCACTAACATTGATTTAGCTTATCGTATCGTGCAACCATCACCACTAGGATTTTTCCAATCACCCCACAACGAACAGAAACTCAATGTCCTGAGCCTCACTCTTCTTTCACCGCTTCTTCCCATTCCCTATAAAGACCAGTCAACTTTGGTTTCTGTACATTACCTGTTTCCTGTCGGTGAGATTAGATAGTGTTCATCCTTGTGTGGCCGACCTATTTCACGTCATATAATGTTTTATAAGTTGATCTATGTTGTAAAGTGTATCAGGACTTTATTCTTTTTGTGGGTGAGTAATATTTCATTACAACGAATGTGCAGTGTTCTGTTTGCATTCTTGCTTTCAGGTCTTTGGGGGAAATGTCCAGAATCAAGGTGTTGGGGTCACATGCTACTTCAATGTTATATTTTGGGGAGCCACCCCACTGTTTTCCACAGCATTTGTGCCATTTTTCAGTTGTACCAGCAACTTGGATGGTTGTTCCAATTTCTCCACAGCATTTCAAAAACCTTCTCTCTCTCTGTTTCTTTCTTTCTTTTTTTTTTTTTAAATCATACTCATGTACGGATAAAGTGACAGCTTATTTTGGTTTTGCTTTACTCTTCTTAATGGTTAATGGTGATTAACACCTTTTTATTTGCTTGCTAGCCAATATTTTGATTAAAGAAACAAAAACACCAAGGTATCATTGAACTTTACTGTATTCGTGCCTTTTTAAAAGTTCACAATTCTGTGGGATTGACAATTTGGACTAAACGCAGCTGTAAAGTTCGTCCAGGGTTTTACTTCGGCTCACTAGCATAACCCCACAGTCACGTGGTAGGTTGCCTAGCACGTGATGAGCCCCATGTGACTTCATTCCTAAGTCCCGCAGTCGGCTCCGTGGGAGGTGCCTGAGTCACACACCCAGTCTAGCGGCTGGTCCAGGCTTCTCCTGAGGGTTCCGAAAGGAACAGGAGAGGGCAGGCGCCCTGGTACGCGTTTTCTTCAAGCTTTTGCTTATGTCAGGTTTGCTAAGGTCCCGTTGGTCAAAGAACTCACGTAGCTGAGACTCAGGAGATAAATCGATTCTATTTCGAAATGGAAGGACTTACAAATTGCTGTAATTGTTTACTATTAACCCTTTCTATATAGACCAAAACAATAAATACAGGATGTTGAAATGATGCAAGGTATGGATCTTCTATTTATCTGAATTTATAGTTTTAAATACCTTTAAACAGAATTTTAAAAGAAATTATTAATCATTTAGCCCATTTCAAAGGAAGGAAATTGCTAAAATGCCAACATCTTTGTACTTCATACAAGACTCATGGATTCTTTTTTTATACTTCATTAATCATACAAGACTAGTGGATGCTTTAAAAATTTTTTTTAATTTAATTTTATTATTATTATTTTAAATCATTTTATTGGGGCTTATACAACTCTTTTTTTTAAAATTATTTTATTGGGGGCTTGTACAATTCTTATCACAATCCATACATACATCCGTTGTGTCAAGCACATATGTACATTTGTTGCCCTCATCATTCTTAAAACATTTGCCTTCTACTTTAGCCCTTAATATAGCTGCTCATTTTCCCCCTCCCTCCTCACTCCCCACTCCATCATGAACCCTTCATAATTCATAAATTATTATAGTTTTGTCATAAGTTACACTGTCCGACGTCTCCCTCTGCCCTCTTCTCTGCTGTCCATCCCCCAGGGAGGAGGCAATACTTAGATTCT